>NW_004955483.1:2793081-2856814 GCF_000276665.1 Chinchilla lanigera | reverse complement strand
TGTGTGTGTGTGTGTGTGTGTGTGTGTGTGTGTATTTTTTTAATGATGCAAAAATAAAGTGATTACCTGTTAGGCAAGCACACTTTGGAGATAAGGACCAAAGGTATGAAAGAACAACCTGTGACCCGTACTGAAGGGATTCATGGTTCTGCTCAACAACCTCAGCAGAAGTCAAGAACAGAGATGGGATTATCCAGGAAAGACCTCAGGTGACTCTGTTGTCTCAAGATGGGATTCTGTGACACTCATGGGAGATCAACAAGGTCTGAAAATGTTACAGCAGCAAAAGCATCACCAGCATAGACTAAAGAAGACCGAGGCAAGATAAAGTGTAAGAAAGCAGACAGACCCTAAATTCTACAGGCAGGAAACATCCTGATAAACAACTCCATCGCAAATGTGATCTCATCCAATAAAGGGAAGGGTAACCCCAAGGACAGAACTAGAACTGAGGGTTTGGAAGCAGAGCCCCAAGCTGTAGGCGAGCAGTCAGAAAGGCTGAGGATGGAGCCACGGTCCTAGAGCACAGAGTCTGAGTGCAAATGACTATGCCTATGCCTTATTTTGAATTATCTTTAGATACGTGACCCCTTTACCCCTTCCACTTTCTCTCGCTTCAAATGGAAATATCTGTAGTTGTTATACTGGGCCTACCTTAACTTTGTATTTTGGAAGCAGAAAACTTGTTTCTGGTTTCAGGGGTCCTCATATGGAGGAGGCATTTCCCCATAGGTCTGAAGGGAATAATCTATCCTGGATTATCCAAGTGGCCTGTAAATGAAATCATATGTATCCTTTTAACAGACAGGTAAAGGAAGTTTGGGGGCAAATCTGCATGCAGAGAAGTGAAGGTGTCTGAAGATAAAGCATAGAGAGATGAAGCCACAGACAAGGAATTTCAGTAGCCAACAGAAGCTGGAGAAGACAAGGAACAGATTTTCCCCTAGAATTTCCAGAAGAAAGTAAGCCAGGCTGATGACAGAATAAATTTCTATTCTTTTAAACCACCAAGTTTATGCTAATTTGTTACAGCATGTGCAAGAAATTTAAACAGTATTCTATAATTCTAAAAATACGGAGCTGTGATGTAACAATGGTAGCAGTGAAATGGACCTGGGATTGCAAATGATGGCACATTCAGGGTTATGACATTATAACAAATGTGATGCCACCCTTAAATTCCTTCACAGGAAACTGGAGTGTAGAATAAGAGAGCTACTGTCCAGTTTCTCCTAGAGTGTTCAAACAACTGTATTATGCCAGCCGCAGAGGCTACAGCTTTCAGCAGATGTCACCATATTGAGGATTATTTAGAGAAAAAAGATCAAAAGGAAGAAGAATCATGCATACGATAAAGAGTTGAAGAAACTAAGAAGAAATATTCAGTGCTTATCCTGAAAAAGCCTTGAGGTGAATGAATGTGACTGCTGCTCTGAGCTACACCAAAGGCTGCCTTGTTGAAGACAGAGAAATGATCTTAGTCCGTTTGGCTCTGAAGATCAGGACTTCAGTTTAAAGAAAAGCTACATGGAGGCAGACGTGCCCTCCATTAATTAGAAGCTTCCCATTTTGGTTGAAGTACCTCGCTGGGGCTATGGTGTCTCACTCTAAGAATTTCACAGGCTGAGGTGATTAGTTGCTGGGGGCTACTGTCTGGGAGAGTCTTAGAACAAACGTAGCAGTTTGGAGATGTTCCAGTGTCCATTCATGTAGGATTCTGCAATTCTACTGCCATTAGTAGGAGAGGAGTAGGTCACGTTCACATCCCACAACAATGGAAGAGTTGTTCATTGTGGCTTAACTTCCTCTTTTTCCTGACCAAACACATGGACGTATACAAAAAGCTCTCCTGAGCATCTTCAAACACTCCACCTTCTCCCCACATTGCACAGTCCAGTATCCAAACCAGCCTAGAACCTGGGCTTGGCCAATAAGAAACAGAACTACATAATGACAACCTATTTTCTGTTCTCCTCTAGGGTCCCACCAACCAATTCATATCTGCTTTTCTGAAATGGTGAGCTTCTCAGTCTTTCCACCTTTCCACCTTTCCTGAGTATTTTTGAAGTTCAATTCTTGCTGAGCTTCTCCCTGTGAATAAGAAAAGTTGGCAGGAACTGAGCTTAGTTCTATTTATTTCAAACCCCTAATTAAATGCAAATCCTATCCTCCAGAGGATTATGTCCTCAGCCAACCTTGAGTGTGCTTTCTCTCCCCTTTCTCATGTTTCTCTAAGGAAGTAGATAAACAAGACAGAAGCCAGGGGAGAATTCTCAACCCTCCTTTTTGATTATGCTTGTGAAAGAGAAAAGGAAACTTGGAAATCGAAGAACCGGTTACTTGAGAACTATTGCTTTTTCTGGTATTTGCTCTACTTTTAAAGTAACAAAATGCTTACTATCTCCTCCCAAGATGGAAAATCTTCATCAGTTACCATTTCCTGGGCATGACACAGTATGTCTACAGCTCTAAACGATGAGGTAATTACCTAGAAGAAATAAAATCTCTGTCAATGACTTCTAAGTATTCTACAAGAGCCCACATTATACTACTATGGGTTCCACTTTTTAGAAAGACAGTCTTGAAAGGTATCATTACTTTACATTTGCAATATCCCTACCAAAAAAATTTTATCTGTAGCTACTTAAACTTGCTTCCATTGAACCTAGTAATCTTGCCTCTGAGCTATTTGTATGTATTGACTTCAACTGGCCTGGAAAAAACTCACAAAAGCTAGCTTAATTCACAAATGCCAGTAAGTCATTTGGATCCACTTATAGTAACACACAAGTGAATTCTGAAGTCAGGATCTCCAAGTTAAATCTTCACTTACATCTAAAATTTTTTAAATGGAATGTTATACACTGACACTGTTTCTGGCTTTGTTTTATTTTGCTTTTCTTTTAGTAAAGAAAGAGCAATTTACTCATGAACCAACACAGATCCCTGAAATCCCAAATGATACATGATTATCATTAATAAAAATGATTGGAATTATTTAATTCACATAAAACACCATGTAGATGCTGAATAATTATGTCATTATTTCAAATTTTATTTGAGAGACAAAGCATCTATATTTGGCAACATTTGTTCCTTTGCCCCTAATCTCTGAGCAATCATGGAAATGACTATAAACAATAACTGACACTTTATTTAACAAAACCTTTGCTGTTTTCAAGCCATGACATGGTATAATACCACTGAGAGTTCATATCCAGGCCACTGCACAGAAGAGCCACAGCAGTTTAGACATAATCAGTAAATGGCAAAAATATGGGACCTGAAAAGCTATCTAGTCTTTTATCAGCGTGGTAAGTAGTATAAGCTAATGTGAGTTTACTAAGCTGATTAGTGTAAATATGAAGTATGTGTTATGGCAGAATAAATTCAAATCAATTATCACCAAAAGCTAAATGACCACACCTTTCCTTCACAAAGCAATCCTACATGCTGGCAAGCATTTCTGTAGCTCTCAAAATATGGGGGACTCTGAGCCACAATCCCATGTGTACCCAACCACAGGCAGTTTCAAAAGCTCTACTCTGCTCAGCAGGCCTTACAATGAAAGCTGCAGCACCCATTGCAGGCTTGAGGCACAGCCAAAAGACCACAAAACCGAGCCAAACAACCTGCTTTCCACACCTCTGACACTACTCCTGCACACAGGGGAGTTCCCAGCCTCAAGGTGATAGGAAGCAGGTGAGAAGGAAGGGCTTTGGCTCAGACGCTATGGAGGCCACTTTCCTTCCCTGGCCCCCAGATCCATAAAATAGCAGGAGGATCCCTCAGCCCCCAAACAAACCCTTTTCCCCTGTGCTAGGCCATCTGCCCCTTACCCAGTGCTGCTGGTTGGGAAGGGAGCACAGAGGTAACTGACAACTTGTTTATTTTTTTTGTCCAGTGCTTACTCTACTGAAGTAAGTGAAAGAAGGCTGGGCTATTAGTATTTATCTGATTCTGTGTCTTTATTGACTTCCCAGGCATGGGAGAGTTTTCTGACAGGTCCAAGAAACCCACAGAGGGGCCTTAAGTGTCACAAGGCAGGACAGAGAGGCTGGGCAAAGACAATCCACTCTACCCTGCCACACATGCCTAGGAGTCCCACCTAGAGTGGCCTGGTTTCTACCTGTTTTCTATCTGAACTTATAAGCATGATTTCAACCAAAGAAAGAGCTGCAGAGGCTTCCTTCAGTGCCTCGCATACAGTTAGAGGTCAATAAACATTAGTTCCTATGAATATTTCAAATTTAAAAAAATTATACAAGTCATTCTAATTTCTAGATTCTGAATTACTCTATTTTGGAAAGTAAGGACCCAGCCTATGAAGGTAGGTCATCATTCCTGGTAGATGCTTCCCTGCAGAGAAGAAACAGGCTGGGTCATCACAAGACGGGGAAGCTTATGACTAAATGATGTGCTTAAAAACCTATGATGAATGTTTAAATTTTTAAAATTATTATAGTAGAAGACAATTGCCATTAGTCCTACCTCTAAATTATGCCTTTGCCTTCAAACATAATTTTCCCACTATTTTTGACACTTCCTGAAACAGTTCTGGAAGTCTTTCTTCTACAGTGTCTTTAGTGGTACTTCTATGGCTGCCTCAATGTCCTGAATTGATTCAAAACATTCACCTCTCATGGATATTTTGACTTTGGGGAAAAGCCAGACCCACTGAATAAGATGAATGATGACACACCATAATGTTTTTAAGAGCCTGCCTTTCTGTGGGATGGCACTCAACAGCAGTATTCATCATATTTGTAATCACACCTCCTAAAATCACTCACAAAAGAGCACTTCCAGAACTGCTTCACAAAGTAGCAAGAACGATGTGATAGGTGTGCTCAAAGGGGGGGCAGTGATAACAATATGTATTTTCTTTTACTGTAATTTTTAAGATTTTATTTAAGCTCTTGTATAAGGAAGTTGTAAAAAAAAAAAAAAAAGGAAAGATGCTACTGCCTATGTTTTATCAGAATCTTCTACTCAAAGGGAGGGAAATGTGTGCTGTAAGGACTCGCTGGTCGATAAGACATGAGAGTTGTAGCTATCGTCATGTTTGGCATCAAAACCTAGGGATATGCAAGGGAAACGGTAGGACAGTGTAACCTGAGTTTTAGAACATATCAGGCTGGGGGATTTAATGTGTTGTCCATGTTAACCCTTCAATGAACCCCTAGAGTATAATTTTCATTTTACAGATTCAGAAACAGAAACTTAGAAGGCTTAAATAACACCTCCAGAGACAAATAACAGCAGGTGAATTCCAACTACGTTTTAGCCAGTTTAACTACAAAAGTCTTGCTTTCAAGTCCTACTCAATAAAGCCTCCTCTGCTAAAGTTTCAACTTGTGTAGGTAAAATAAAACTAAGACTTTTAAACTATCAACAAAGGAATATTCATAAGTAGTCAAAGCAGATTAGCATCATTTGCTCAAACACCTTAACAGAAAACAAAAACTAAAGACCCCTTGAAATTTTTAATTACTCCCTAGCCCAACCCATACTTTATATCCTTTAACCTTCCCACCTAACAGTCTTATATCCTAGAGTGAAAATTTAAGAACAGAAATGTTGCCAATATAGTGCAGAGATAGCAAATTTGAATTTTTCCCTATTTCCTATGATGACTTTCACTGTCTCCCATCCTATAATCAAGCACCAGGTTTCTGGTTGTGATGATAAAATAGAATGATGGTAAACTGGCCCATGTGGGATTTGAACACTTTATGTAAAGATTTTCATTTATCCACATTTTGATTAATCTGCATGATTAAAATGTATGAAGTCAGCTATTATATACTTCTCCAACTACCTGTCTTACTTAGAAGATGTTTATACTCAAGAATAGAGTATAAACTTGGGGTCAGCACAGCACCTTGGAGTTATTCACTGCCCAGCATTTTCTCTCTTGATTTAATTTGCATCCATGGAGAAGCCAGCAAGGAGTATACCATTGTCCTCATGAATGTCCCAGCTCTGTTTAGTCAGTGATGCTCCAGAATGAACCACTTTCTAGAAAGCAAATTGTCTCACAACTTCTCTGTGACTTTCAAGGTCATTTCAAAGAGCTTTAACTAGTTGGCAATCCATTCACCTGAAATCCAATGCATCATCCCTCTCAGTGTTATACATGGCAAGTCTGTCATGCACTCAGACAGGTGTCACACAGACTCCATGCTGAACCAAAATATAAATGCTTAGTGCTTGTCAGGGACAAAGCTGACTCATTCAGTAAAGGATGCAAATGACTCACTTGTGAAATCCAAAGACACCACCGATGCAAATGCCTCTGTCTAGGGATGTTTCTCCCATCTGCCAACTCCATTAAAATATCTGGAGTTTACTTTGCCCATTCTCTCTGTGACTATTTCTTTTTCTGCCTGAAAACAATAAAAATACTAAGTCTCTTTGGCCAGGCTGACCTGTGTCTTTCTTCATGATGCTCCAGCATCATAAAGGGCATGACTATAAGATAAACCAGTGGGACCATGAAGGCTGTTATCCTTTCCTTGTATATAACTCATGGCTCTCTAAAGAGTTGAATCCAAAATATTAAATGTCCAATGTACATATGTCTTGGTTACTTTTCTCTCATTGCTGGGACAAAATACCTGACGCCCAAAATTAAGGAAGGAAAAGTTTATTTCACTTACAGTTTGTGGAGGTTTCAGTCCATACTTGGCAGATTACAAGGCAGACTGGCACATGGCAGAGGGCTATAGCTCATGGCGTCTGAACACAGCAAAAGCAACAAGCACACACAAAAAAGCCAGGAATGGGGGAGGAATGGCCTCAAGCAGCTTCTTCCTCTCCCTTATATATGCAAACTATCCGCCCCAGGGTGGGTATAGCTCTCACACCCATATTCAATCAAACTCTAAAAGCTTGCCCCATGGCCGCATGAGGCTTTGGGGGGACACCCATACACAAACCATAACAACATACTTACAGATTAAAACAATCAAAGTACACATGAATTCCAAAGCTTCTACGCAAGCCCGGCAGTCTCTCCAGTGCTCTTAGTTTTAAGAGGGGGACACAATAGCTTCCAGCTTTGCCTTGACATAATGGATGTCCAGCACCATGATCAGTCTACCATAACTCCTTCCCTAGAAGGTCAGGGCAGAGAAGGTCCCATCCTTCATCCCTAAGGAAATTACAAGAGTGAGACCATTCAGTTACAAGAATGTAATTAGTGTTGAGAAAATGATTGTGCTTTGAGTTTAGAGGTTACCTCTCTGTAAGGATTACCAAGAAAAAAATCCTTCTCCTCACATTGTCTTATTTATCCTGATAGTCCCTCCTGTGAAACAGGCAGGCAATATGCTGTGCTCCACATGGCCTCTCTGGGAAAACACACATATTTACTTCAGCATCCTCAGATACTTCCATTAAAGGGCCTGGTTTCCCTCCTCCCTGAGATGCATGCAGAGTCTGCTTCATGGGCATGTGATCTATACAACTGCACACAGCTGCACAGTTGAGCCCTGTGCTCACTTTAATGCGTGGATGTTGCTCTCCTGAAATTCTTCATAACTTTTGAGCAACCGGTCACACATGTTCATTTTGCAGCGGGCCTCACAAATTGTGTAGCCACCCACCATGTGTGCGTTGAGCTAGATCTAAGCTGTGAATGAGAGGTCACTGTTGCAAACAGGCTGTTTCCTGAAATCTTCTGCAGGAGTTGTGCTCCCTGGAGCTGTGGCAGTGGTTAGTACTATTGACCAAATTTTTGGGGGGTCTCCTTCCAGACATGGATGGGATTGAACTGAAACCAGCTTTTATCTTTCAGATGAGCAGAAAGTGATGATGTCACCTGTACCCAGAAGGTTTCAAAGCCAGTGCTCCATTTGGCAGATTCCCTTTGTCCTGCCTGCTCTGCCCAGGTACAGCTTCCTTCCGTGAGGCTCCAAACAAGCTGCAGTAAACATGATCATTAGGCAAGAAATAAGCCTGGATGAATTTTAAGCCACTTGAACTGTAGGGCTTTTTTGCTGTAACTTGGAGCTCATCTTGACAGATACAGAAGGTCATAAACTCCAATTCTGAGAACATCCTTTGCAACACTTATCACAGGAAGGGAGCTGGGAGAAGAGGGAGACACATGGCAGGGCGCTGCGGCAACGTGTTGCTTCTGAGAATGGAAAAGAAGATTCCTACTCCAAGATACGAGAGGGTCAGAAGACTCTTGCTGTCTGTTGTTTAGCTCACTTAGCCCAATCATTCACCTCTGCAACACAGGAAACAGTATTAGCAGGGCTCATTGGTAACAGTCTCAATAGCAAATAAATTTATACCAGCAAAATAAATGTGATCCAATTTTCATGTCCTTCCATCCCGGTGATTTATTTCTAATACTAAGCAAGTGCAAATTGCTTCCTTTTTAAGGCTGAGGAAAAAGAGGGAAAGATAAAATGCCACTAAAAGACTCCCTAAAAGTCACTGTCATTTTCCCTAATGCCACTAAAAGACTCCCTAAAAGTCACTGTCATTTTCCCTGTGGTTGAGTAATGAATCTTAGAAGATACACCATATTTTAATCAAATGTTTGATAAGCTTGGGAAAGGCAAGGCTTAACAATAAAAGTCTAACTATTTGACATGTGTCTCTTTCCCCAGCATGAAATCAAGGTCAATGTGAATTTACAGTGGCCCCTTGGACAGCTCTGTGAGAAAGGTCTCATGCTACCTGCAAGGGGACACAGCTTCAGTGTTCTTTTATTCATGACCAAATGTTTCCAGAATGATTAAACTGACATGGTAAATGTGCTGTCTACCTCAGCCAAGTGACAAGGATTAAGTAAGGTTTGGATTAAAATGCTAAGTGAGTTTGTAGCAAGATTGAGCCAGATATATAGTTAACACTAAGCAAATACATGTTGAAGAAGGAGTATAAAACAACCGCCTAGAGAAAACCTCTGAATTACAAACTCACAGGAGAAAGTGTCTTGAATAGCAAGTAAGCCAGTGGGGGCTCAGTTTAATTTGGAAAGTACAATTGCTGGGCAATATTTAGGGAAAAAATAGCCAAATAGACAACTTCGCCATGATGTATATTCACAGTGGGTTTCATTCAAAAGGGAGGCACAGTAATAATGTGTGTTCTGTTGATGCAATAAGTATTGATAGACAAGTGCTGGGACAAAATAAAACTTGGAAACCAAAGATTACTATAAGAACTGCCAAATGTACTCTTGCCGAAGAATGAAAATGCTTCGAGTCACATAGAGCTTTGCTCTCTCAAATATTCACAGCTGAAAGCTAAAGTGAATGAGAATTCATTATTTACTACTAAATGATGGTTCAGACAAATAGTTACATTTGTTGTAATAAGTAGAATAAAGAAGGAAAATACTATTAGAGGAAAATCTCTAATCACAATATGAGTAATGTCTTGAAATTTTGCTGTGCAGTGAGACAGAAATAACATCCAACAGCCTTCCTATGGTGGCCTTTGAAGCAATCTAAGAGCTTGGTGAATAAATATGGTGTTTGACTTGGTTCTCAGTCCTCTGAATTGGTCCACACTTGGTAGATCTCATCCTCATTTATCTGAGGGTCTTTGGTACAACTTGTGTTTTTTGCATTTTCAAAGAGAACCAAAAAGGCAATGTCAGATCAACCCCCTTAGAAATTCTCAAATATGATTTTTAGCTGGAAAATTTCCTCAGCTTGCTTCATAGAAACTTTCCCAGGTCATTAGACACTGTGAGGTTGTCCTCCTGTGGGAAAAGAAAGACACCTCTCCTTCCTGGAGCTCTGCTCTGAATGGGAACAAGGCAGGCAGGCGTAGGATGATGATGATTTTCCCATACTTGGTGCCAAATGAATGTAAGGCAAACTCAGAATGACCAGAACACAGCAGTTAAGAACACAGACTCTGAGTTCAACTGGTCTAATCACAAGCTTTAATCTGCCTACAGATCTAGTTTTCATATCTGTTGTACATGGACGGTAAGAATACACAACTCGTCATAAACCAAATAACCCTTGCCCACCATTTACATTGTATCTTGCACATAGAAAATTAGCAATATGTTTCCCATCATAATTAAAGCAAATGCCTCCTCTTCTGGGAAAATTCAGAGGAGAGGCATTCTTAGCTTTTTGGCTGTTTCTACCCTCTTAAAAGAGTTACTCAGTCTCTACTTCTATGGTTCAAGATGCTGACTCTTACCAAGTCAGCAGATAGATCTGACTGTCCAAAGTGGACAGAAAGATAACATACAGGCTTTGAAAGAAAGATCAGGAAGAGGCAGCTGCACAGGAAGAGAAAGTAGAAAGCAACATTCGAAGTCCATCCCCGAGGAGGTGGTAAATAACTGGTGGGCGTGATCCCGCTGCAATCCAGTTAACCCTTAGCAGCTAATTACCACTACTCAGTGGAGTCCAGTCTAGATAATTGTAAACCACAACCCCCTTGTCACACAGGAAGTGTTTGATGCTAAAAAGTCATTGATTCAATCTCTTAGCAGGTACTGGCCATCCAGAAGTGAAGAGGAAGGGATGTAGAATGCTATTCCTCTTGGCCAATGCAGTGTCGGCCCTCTTTTAAATCCGACTTGCAGTTTAGCAGATTCCACCCAAGGAAAATACAGATGATTTAAAATTACCTCATCTACCAGTAGTCATCAGATTCAAACACAATCTGAAATTCCAAACCTAGATTTTCCTGCATATACTGTGCAAAGCAATGCCACTGCTCCACCACCAATAGTACTATTGGGTTTTTTGGGGGAAGGTGATAAGTTTCCTGATCATTCTAATCTTCAAAAATTATTTGCTCAGTATCTAACAGGTTAACTGCTGTGGGGTGAATAGTGCCTGCGAAATGGGGTTCATCCCAAAGAACCTCACAGTCCAGTGTAGATGATTTTTAATACAATCATGTGGGTATTGCAGTTGTTTGGGGTGGAAGCAAGTAGTCCACACACCTAAAATGGCAGTGAAATGGCCTGGGAAAGCTTTGGAAGTCTTTGCAGTGGACAGTGATGTTACTGTAACGTCACAAGGATACAGAGAGACAAAGAGAGGAAAAGCATTCTGGACAGAGAAAAGGATGAGTAAAAAAGGCTCAGTATGTTTTAGCAAAGTGAGAAGTCTGTTGTACCTGACGCAGAGTCAGGGGCATGGCATTGCAACAGTAGCCAGGGAATGTAATGTGAAACAGCTTAGGGATATCGTAAAGTATACCTTGGAGTCTAACTTTAATCCTGCAGGCAATGGGAATTGATAGGTTTGTGTTGGTTTTTCAAAACTGTTTTTAGCTTTAGTTCTTTAGTTAAACTTTTGTGATTTTTTTTTTTAAGAAAAAGATATGACACAAATGGTGATCTTTATTTTTGGAAGCTCGGTACAGTAAGTGTAGAGATGTAGCAACAGGAAAAAGAGCTGAGGTGTCCAACCAGGTAGAGTACTGTTTTAATGGTCCAGGGGACAGGATTGTGAATTTGGAAAAGGCAGGTAGGTCAAATTGAAAGGCATTTCTGAGATAGAAACAAAAGGATTGAGTGCTCCATGGCTGTTCAGGATGAGGGAGAGAGTGGAACTAGGAATGTAGCCCCAGTAGAGAGCAAGTGGAAGTCCCATGGTGGGGAGGGGCAGAAGGGAAGTGGACATCTGCCTCAGCATTGTGTTTGAAAGCTCTATCTTTGTCCCCTGTGCAGGCAGGTACATCCTCTGGATCGCTGCTTGCCAACTAGTCATGGGACATAATGTCCTGGGTCACCTTAGGTCTACCACCTCTGTCAACAAGCCCCAGTCTCCAGATATAATCTTCACCAAGCACACACTATCCTCAAGCAAAACTGGAAAGCAATGGTTCAAATAACCCTGTAACTTCAGTTGTCCAGAAAAGAGAACTCAGGATAAAGAAATATGTACAAGCAATACATAGAGAGAGATATCAGGACCAAGAGAGGAAAGCAGAGGGCAGAAATAGCACAAAAATATGTGAGCCACTGCTACCTGCAACTAGTGCTCCATCCTCTCATCTCAGTGTTTCCCCAAGATGCCAACCAGACTAAGAAGTCTTTTTTAGCCTTTATTGTCTTTCTCAGCTTTTACTGTTTTTCCTTTTAATTTTCCACAATAGCTAAGTAATTAAAGGTATGTAAAGCATAGTTTAATATGCAAAATATTATAAAAATTCTTGCACATACTCAGATTAACACACATTAAAGTGCACCTCATTCTCTAGATTAAGTACAATCCCTTACCTGCCTGTGGTTGTTCCTCTTTCCTAGGTACCTCTTCCACTTTTGCACTGTACTTGTTTGTATGGCATCAACTTCAGCCCACATTCACTCCCATCTGGAACCTCAAAATGGGACCTTTTTGTAAGTAGGTTCTTTACAAATAATATTAACTTAAATGAGGTCATACTGAATTAGAACTGGCTCTAAATTCAAAGAAAGTGTATTTATAAGAGGAAGGAAGAGTCAAGACACCCAGAGGGGAGAAATGATGACAGGAACATGTAGGCAGTGGTGGTAGGCACACATCTACAAGCTAAGGAGCACCAAGGATTGCCAGTAACCCCCAGGAGGTAAGTGAGCAGCACAGAAACGTGATCGCTTCCTCAGAAGCTCTAGGAAGAACCAGTTGTGCCAGCATCTTGCTGTCAAACTTCTGGTCTCTAGAACTATAATTCTCTTATTTAGTTTGTGAGACTTGGGGTTATGGCAACAAATCCAAATGCCACCCTCAGTGACAATTCCTTAGTGGGGAATTTAAGAACCTGGGTTACTCAGTGAATCTGCCAGATTAGACTGTAAGTCCTTATACTCAAACAGGAAGCTTGACCAAATACTGCCCATGCAACATAAGAGAAACGCGTGGATTATTATCCTATCCTATACAACTGACTTTAATATTTTGCCGTCAAATTATCCTGGCCTTCAGAGACACTGAAAGAGGATCCATAGACAACATAGAATACACATACATAAAATAATTTAGTTTGTGTTTTAAAAACAGATAGGACACTCAATTTCAGTGCTTTTATAAGCACTGGATGATGTACTTAGCTCTATATTATATTAAAAAGTTCTCAACTCATATTGTCACAGGAAGAAATGGAGAAATTAGGGTAGTATATAAGAAAAATGTCAAGGACAAGGAAGAAAAGGAGTACAACAAATAGACACCTGTTTTGCCTTCCTAAAACAGGCATTCTTTCATGGATTACCAAGTACAATTTGGATGCAGCTTATAGTTTTATGACCATGAGGTAGACAGGACACAAACCTTTCTTTTACAGCTTCTGGAAAGTTCATAATACAACAGCATCAAAGCACAGTGGAGTTGATGAAACACGAGTAGCAAGAAATGAGGAAGAAAGTTGGGGACAGTTCTGTAGGCTTCAGACAAGGGCTTTTGTGGGAGATGAATTGCTCTCTTCATGTTGTACACTTCTCTGGGCTGCAGAGGAGAGAAAAGGAGGCCCTAGTCACCCCGCTCAAAGCAGAAACTCTTTTATATCCTAGAAGACACATTCTATCATCAACCACTGTGAGGTCTCTTTTTAATACACACTTTGAGGAAATTTTGTAGTTTTGCCAGATGTGAATAAATAACTTAGAATATTAAATTTAAAGAGTAGAAGGTTTTTAAATATTAAATTATTGTTCTCATAAGCATGTAAAATTGAAAGACAAAGACACAGTCTAATATGTACTAGTTGCAATTGGAGACATACTAAGAATGCGGTGTCCTAGATAACATGCTGCTCTTTCCACTAACCCATACTGCCTCCTAGTATGAGACAGTAATGAGTTCTTCAGAAAGAGAAATGTAAATTACGATCTCAGCTAAAACACTGATACTTCATCTCACAATTTGTTAAGGATTATGACTGCTTAATTTGTAATACTGAAAGTTACAAACAAATGGATGTTTCAAACAAATCCAGACTTCTGAGCCAATCAACTTTTGTTTGTATAAGATACAACATATTGGCATTGTGAAAATATTCCTAATATTAGTACACTCACCTCAAAGGCAGTGAACACTAAACCTGTTCAATAGATAATCACTCAAATAAAAAATTCAATGGAGAAAGCCCTTCAGATATACCTATGTTGTGAGCAATATTAACAAGTCTTTCACTTCTCTTATAAAGTATTATGAAGCTCTTCTCTAGTAACTACAGCCAACAGCAATCTAGTGCCCACAGAACTATCACCTGGAACTTGGATTTATAATCCTCCTGCCTTAGGCTTCCAGAGTGCTAGGATTATAGGCTTGCACCACCATATCTCATGAGTTATTATGTTAGAAGACAGGTCTCAACCCAAATTTCTAAGTACAGAGGCATTCTTAAAACTCTTCAAGAGAAGAAACCTGGTTTTCCCTTCAGGGTTTCATACCTGAGATACTTCTTTCCTTTCCATTCTCTTTCTTAGGTTTATTTCATTATGAAAACGAGTTCATCCTTCCCAACTCTATTCCCACTTTATGTTTTCCAATTCCCTTTACCATAGGAGAAACTCAAAGTCAACCTGTAAAATATTCCCAGATTATTCCCTCTTTTAGACTTAAGCATGGGTGATCTAGAAAAGTAAATGTAATATGGAAAAGAAAGTTTATGATTTGTGCCACTACCAGCCATTACTACTATAGCTTTCATTTGTTTGTAAACTAACAGCACTTTTCTACCAGGGTGCCAAGGGAGGGACACAGAAGTGGCTAGTTTAATAACAAAAGGTCCACCTCCCTAGAGCTCTCAGGGAAAGCAAGCACAGCTAAACAAGCCCAGGGAGTACAATGAGTAAAATGGCAAAAAGGAAAATGATGCTAGGAGAGTTTCAAGAATGCCTCTCTACTTAGCAACTTGGCTTAAGACCTGACTCCTGAAATAATAACTCATGAGGCATGATGGTGCAAGCCTATAATCCCAGCACTCTGGAAGCCTAAGACAGAAGGATATAAGTCCAAGCTTCACTTAGGCAATTTAGCAAGAACTTGTCTTAAAAAAGAAAAAACTCTATCCTCTACCAATGAACATATACACACTCGCTTACACAAACACTACATTCCTAAAATTCCAGTTCCACACTCACAGAAGAAGTAGTATTCCACTCTATGATGTCCATTATAGCCATTCCTCTATGGATAATGTGTTCATATTTCAAAGCACTTACTAGTGTTCCATACATATGGCAAGTGTTATGCAAATGTTAGCAGTTACAGTACACAAGCAGACGGTACACAAAATCATTATATCCATCTGTTTAATTTTTCCCCACAAAACATTATTGAAAACATCTTAAAAACCTAGCTCTGAAATAGGTACTATAGAAATAAAGACAAATAAATATGATTCCTGACTTTGAGGATTTGTGTGTGATTAAAAAAATGCAAAAACAGATGGTGGTGCTCAAATCCTTCCGTTAACCTCATGAGTTAAATGTTACAACTCTCATCAGACTCGTGGAGAATTCAAGATTCAGAGAAGTGACTTGCAAATCCACAGCCAATGGTTTATGGAGTCAAGAGTTAAGGACCAGGTCTAGCTTCCTAGCTCAAGTGAAAGAGAAAGTACAAAATGGAAGGTGTGCAGCCGCCATAGCTGTGGCTGACCTCTGGTTCAAAGATCTGGAAAAAGAAACCTAAGAGTAACATGGATCTAATTCTTATTAATATATGAGAGTTGGGACAATATGAGAGTTGGGAAAGCTGGTGAAAGCTGCAGGGACGTTGTAAATTAGAAGCAGAAAAAATTGAAAAAGAAAGAGGAAGGATGAGTATTTCACCTGAAGAGCAATGCCTTGTTTCACTATGAAATCAAATGAGCTCTAATAACTATTTAAAGGCAAGAGCCTCCCCATCCTCATTTGGTTGGCCTGTTTGTTCAAGGATCATTCAATACAAGACCATAGCACTTATGTGGGTATGAAGGGAGATTCTATAGTACATTCCAGCCCTTAGGATCTTCCTCAAGTAGGAAGCTGACTAGATTAACTAGTCTCTTGACCCTCAGTTCTTTAATCTATGTGTAGATTCTACTCCTGGCTTGGCATAGACAGCAATTATAAGATGTCTCTGAACAGACTATTGCTATAGGTTGAACATTTCTTAAAAGAGGAAAAAAAGACTAACAAAATAACAACAAAGACAAAAACAAAACAATACAAAAACAGTAAAAATAATACCAAATTTCAAAACAAGATGATAGGAATTAACAATGGTTATGATATTACATATTGTTATCTTCAGTGAAGTTGCTCAGATTACCAGATGTAAAAATGCAAGATTGATCAAACAACTAAAGAGAATTTAAAAATAATAAAAATACATTAGAATCAATATGAGCTTCACTAAACAAGATGGTAGGAATTCAACAGTGGTTGTTATATTGCATATTGTGTGAATATTTTTGCACTCCCCAAATTGTTAGGTTGAAATCTTAACCTCTAATGTGCTAGTATGAGAAGATGGTGCCTTTGGGAGGTAAGTAGGTCTTGAGGATGGAGCCTTATCAATGAGATTACACACAAGACAGCAATCACCTCTCCCTCCCCCACCGCCCTATGAGGAAACAATATGTTCACAACAAGGAAGAAGATCTACAACAGCCCCCAGCCATGTTGGCACTCTGATCTTAGACTTTCATCCTCCCAAACTATAACAAATAAATGCTTATTGCTTAAGGCATCTGGTTTTTGGTAATTTGTTAGAGGAGGTCAAGCTGACTAACACAAGCATACTTCCTGTTACTCCAGAATTAGCTATCTGGAATCCCAGAATACAAGATTACAAAGGATAATTTTACTTTCAGAAGAAGCACAAATTTATCAGAATGAAATATTTGAGAATTATGACTCCAAACTCTAAGCTACATGTAAGAAATCCAGACCAGAGTTAAGGCTTCAGGAGAACTGTTACACTCCCATTGACAGCATTTGTTATGATGACATTCTGAGCTGGAAATGTGAAGGGAGAATGCTGATGCTTACAAGTAGCAGACACAGAACTTGAATCCAGCTCATCTGGATGGGCCGTGAGTCAATAAGCCCTACTCTTTGTGCCTGCTAGATAGGATGACACAATAGGCAGAAGGAAACAGATTGGAAAAGCTAAGACATTTCTAGTGAATTCAAAAACTTAGTAGGCTTTCTATGACACAAAGAAATGAAACCACATGCAGCATATTTTCTTTCCCAGGGAAGTTTCAGAGTCAACACAGTAAAGTTTGTCTCCTATGGGTTCCATATTCAAGACCAACAGGAAAATATCTAAATATGTCTTAATGCCAATATTAATGACAATGATAATAAATAGCAAACAATTAAAGACTATTGCCTATGCACCATGTGCTTTATTCTTATTTTCTCTAATCCTTACACATATGCAGACTCAAGAGGAGCAATCAATCCATCTGCAGATTTCTCTTATCTAGTAATTGAGACATTATATTCTTCCTGCAGCTCCAAATTTTAAAATCATTTCCAAAACAAATCAAACTACCTGAAATTTAATCACTATTATTTACTATCCAAGTCAATGATGACTTTAAAATGGTGAGGAAAATAAATGCATCATGTACCTATCATGTGTTAGTTTCATCACATAAATTCCACCAACTTTCCTTGTAATGTTCACAGATACTACACTTTCAATAATTCCAGACCCTGGGATCTCATCAGTCATCTAGACTCCCAAGGAGGGATCAATCCATCTGCAGATATTTCTCTCATGTAATTCCTTTCTATGATTATCATGACCCATATCCTGGGCTTTCCAGTGGATTTCAAATGTGCTCTGTTTTCAACAGACTGCTTCTCCCAATTTTGAGGTTGGAAAATGTACTCATGGTGTCTTTAATTTAGAGCCAATTTAAAGCATGGATTTCCTGAAGGCAGGCAAGAAGGCAAGAGGGCAGAAAGGCAGGGAAGCAGGGAGGCAGGAAGGAAGGAAGGAAAGAAGGAAGAAAGCAGACCTTCCTTCTCCCCTACATTTGGACCACAAAAGGCAGCACATACTCATTTATCTGGGAGACTGATATAGTAGCCACAAGAGATTCATTTAAAGAGGAAAACTACAACCCTCAAAGAAGCACTGAGGCTGGCCACATCTAGTATAGCAGTAAAGCTTTGTCCAGTTGCAGGTCTGTCTGTCCTTTACCCCTATCTTTTCATATTCTTTGTAGTAGTTTTTGAATTAATGAATTGCTAAATAGGATGTGAATTAGTTTTTAATTTTTTTCTTGTATTTGCCAAGATTTCTTCCCCTATCCTGGCAAATTAATGATCTGTGACTATGTCCCAGCACCTGACTTCCCTAGATGAAAGAAGAGCAGGTCCTGTGCTCACCATTTTAAAATGAGAGCATAATAAATGGAGGGATCACAACAGAGGCTCTGACCTGCAGCTGAAGACAGAAGGCCTGCTATGGGTCTATCAGCATCAAGTGCCAGGGAACATAGTTGCCCACCTGGAGCAGAATGGACCTCACATTGTCATATGTGAAGAGAAAAGGTCATGGATGTGAAGAGGGTGTAGGGAAGACAGGGGCCTGGGAGCTGGGAGACTTCCCTGGGAAAGTTCCCCAAAAGCTTCTTAAAGCAGGGGAGGGAGGAAGAGAGGATAGTGAGGAGCTACTCCTGCTGCTGTGGAGAAGTTCACAGCAGATGCCATCTGTTGAAAACTGGGCTGTTGGACCTTCACAGCCAGCTGTGGGTGTTAATTTCTAAGACAGCAACTCTCTGAGATCAGAGCACTCTAGGCTACAGTTTTCACGATATTTGCAGGAGTTTGCTTCTATGGTGCGTCACAATTTCTCCTTAATTGTTCCACCTGGATCTGAGCCTCCAGCTGGCTGTAAGTGTCTCAAGGGCAGAAACCGAGATCACTGTTTCATTTATAACTTCCCACAGAGCTGAGTGGCAAAATAACATTTGTACAGTGCTTTATAGTTTACGGGTTGCTCCTCAGGCATCAGCTCATTTATTCTTCACCTTTGTCTGACGGATAAAGGCTGTTATTATCCTTATTTTACATAGTTGGCGCTAACTGCTCGTGTAAATGCTGCCTCATCTGCAGATGATTAGTCTGTTTTGCGAAAGGTTGACATGCTGTTGTTGTTGTTGTTGCTGTTGTTGTTGTTGTTGTGGATGATGTTGTTGATGATGATGTGATGATGATGATTTTAGTACCCTCATTACTTATAACACATGTATAGGAGAGGAAAATATCCCCAACATTATGAAAGGTGAAATATGTATAATTAAAGGTTTGGAAAAGTTTTTGAATGTAAATTTTAGTTTAGAAAACCTCCCAGGAGTATAAGAGGATATGACCAAATTAAAAAAAAAAAAAAAATGAGGGAGAGAGACTTAGACTTCCCAAAGGTCTTGGCCTTTGAGTAATTCCCATAAAGAAGTTTCCAGAAAGCCCAGAAAAAGAGTACCTTACCTTACTTGCTTTCCAGTCCTTGTGAACACCAAACATCATTGAGTTTGGAAACCTCAAATATTTCAGGCAAGCATGGTTGTGCTTTTGTGAATGACTAAATCTCATTGAAATTTGACTTCACTCACATTAGCCTTTCTTCACTGAAATTGTTGTGAAACAACTGCTGGAAGAACTCCTTTCTTGAGAGAGGTAGCATATTTGGAAGGAGTCCACATAGGACGAGGAAGACAATCTGGCTGCCTGATAGCCAAAGGGGGATCTTGGAACATATCCTGGGTCACCAAGCCTCAGGTAGTCCTCAAGCACTACATGAAATGGGAGAATTCAATGTCATATGAGTGGATTAAGCACCATGAGTGAATATGGTCCTCTTCCTGAGGAATATTTAATCTTCTCAATCCAAGTTCTCTCAGATCTCAACAGTGTATGTTCTTAGGAGATAGGCCCAAGGCAAAAGATTCCAGAAAGAAGAGAAATAATAAGAGGGAAACGCATCTCCAACACCGTCATCTTTGCTTGTTCCAACGGACCCTGTGAACTCCAGAAAACACGATGAACGGACTCACAAACCAGCGGTTCACATCTTCATGAGCAACATCATGTGTCACAGCCACATCTCAAACAAGAAGTCCACGCACTAAAGAGAATTTCAATCAAAGCCATTAAGGTTCTCTATGCAGCATTTCAACCCAATTCCAGAACTCATTTGGAAGAGGAAATGAGTAAAATGGCCAAGATAGTCTTATAAGAAGGTAGGAACAAGCCCTCTTAGATGTCAAGACAGATTGAAAGTTTTAGCAACTATTTGGTGTTAGTATAAGACAAATAGTTTATCCAAAAATACTCAAAAATCAAAATAGACCTGTGATGTATAAGAGTTTGATATTTACAGCAGATATCAGGAATGTGAATTTCTGGGTCATAAAGTATACACAGACTCCACTTCAATGGACTCAGTCGTGTTTACCTTCAGGGTCTTTGTGGTAGGGCTGGTGGAAAATTCAGTTTCCAGAGGAGGAGTCTCTGGCCAGGACTTAAAGAGCAAGAACCAGGCCCAGCCCACTTGAGCCATTACACTCTTTATAACAGGACCACATTCAATCCCAGAGAAGGCCCCACAATGCTGAAGAGTGTGGGGCAGTGGTTAACACCTATTCAGTAGAAATCAAAGGCCAAACCGTGTTTAATCTTCCCTGGAAAGGACCTGCAGCTTCTGAAAAAGGGTTTGAATTGGGTTTTCTATGAAAGCAACTTTGTCCTCATGAAGAAATGACACAACTGAAGTCTCATTTGAAAGCACTAATAAACTATTTAGCATGGGCTAAGCGAAAAAGAAAACATGACCTCCATTAGCCTCATCTGTGGAATATCCTGAAGAAGCAGAGTAATAAGAACATAGAAAGTAAGGAAGAGGAAGTTTATGTATCAGAGCAGTGCTCTATTTCATCTCCCTTATTCTACTAAACTTCCAACCCCAGTCTATTTGGTACCAATCCACAAATCACATTTGACCCATTGTCACCAATCCAACTAAAGAAAAGGTCCCCTTGTTTCACATCCAATACTTATCTCCACTGGTTCCTCTCTTTCTGGTTTCTGCTTTTATTTTCCCATGGAAACAGGAATGGTGGACTCCCTGAGCTTTACAAATGCCCTCACTCATACTGAGCATCATGTGACCTGGGCTCAGAGAGATTTAGTTTTCCTCACACCAACAGCCTGGATATGTCCAGACCAAAAATTTCAGCATATTCTCAATAAGCTTTAACCGAGTTTAGCAGTAAAGGTCAATGTAAGCATGTTTTACTTGTGCCTGTGATGAAGAGAAGAATATTGAAACTTGAGCAATCATTTCTGACTCTAGTGGAAATGAAGTGATATTCCCATGTGTGTTCAGCTTTCTGAAGCAGTGATCTGCTGCTAAACTAGAACTCACACACACACACACACACACACACAGACCTGTAGCCAATTTCTGTGGTGTAACTATCCCCCCATGACCAATTTAAATCTACCAATGGCCCCAAACTCCTGAATATTAACACTTCAGTCTTGTTGGCCAGCATTAGCAGATTCAAGCCTGCTTGGTCTCTGATCAGATTCTTTGAACATAGGAAAGAAGCTTCAAAGGCAGAAAAGCATCTGAGCTGTCCGTTTGCTGAAATTGGCTGTGGGCTCAAGCAATTAAGGCAATAAACAGAGTAGTTCAGGAAGGTGAGGAGGGCAGGGAGAAATTATAATGGTAACCATCTCTTTTCAAATCAGGATTTTTTAATTTTATTTTTGTCTTTTTAAGACAGGGTCTTGCTATGCAGTTCAGGCTGGCCTTGAGCTCACTTTGTAGCCCAGGCAAGTCTCAAATTCATGACAATCCTCCTGCCTCAGTCTCCCAAGTGCTGGGATTACAGGAGTGTGCCACCATACCCAGCTCAGGATATTTTTATTTGATGTGAGTGATTTATAGTGTTGTAATATAAATTCCGTCCACAACTCAGAACCCTCATTGAAAGTCAGGCTACCTCTCAACACTGGAGATGATATTCTTGAAAAAGAGCCATACAAGTAGTTTCCACAGCAGGGTGTCATAACATGGAGAAGGAATACCGCACGCAAGGTGCTGAGGCTGAGATAATTCCAACTTCAGTAAAAGTGGAAAAGCAGCGCTGATGAAAGAAAGCAGCCCAGCTTGCCACATTTACCTAAAAGTCCCCAGAGAGATGGGGAGCAGCCCTCTGCTGGAAGAATAAAGGCTCCAGTGAATTGTATTTGACTCTCAAAGGCCAGGGTGACCTCAGCAGACAACTGTATGACAAAGTTACTCCTTCTGCAGTCTACTTTTATGGCGTTGCATCTTTGAGCCAAGCATGTGGCTCAGAGCTGAGCCTCTGTCACCCAACAGGTCTGAACCCCAAAATCAAGAGGTGAGCACAGGTGCAGGGGGAACGGGAAAGAAGGGTTTTCTAAATAGGCAAGTAAGGGTTTTGGTCCAAAAAGTCAATACAAAAATGTATTGAGCAAAATTACACTAGCTGTCTTCCATAACCAGAGCTCGGCAGCAGAGAGCAGAGAGGAAATAGTGCCAATAGGTGGCCCTAGAGCCTAGGGACAGTTCTCCCTGTCCCTGCTGGTCTGTCAGAACTTGGGGGGCTGATGGTAAAGACAGATGTCCCTGCTGTGTGTAGCTCAGTCCTCCCCATGGAAGAGAAGAAGCTAGCCTGTGGCTGTGGTGACAGTCTCCTTTGTGACTATCAGTCTTTCAGCTCTGCTCTAGGTACCACCAACATTATAGGATATTAACTTGCTTGGTTAAACTACAGGTGAACAAGAAGTCACCTTTTGTCACTTTCTTCTTTCCACAGGAAGACAGTTCCCAATGGGAAGCTCACTGTATCTGCATGACCCTCTTTCAAATTTGAAAAACACAAAGAAAAACACAATACACCACTTTGGAGAGGGTAGGACTATTTTTATGGAATAATTAGCAAAATAAAACCTAGCCAGAATTACTGGGCACCAAATTTCTGAGGAGTCCAGTATCAGCAGCTGTGTTATAGACCATAAATAGCACCTCTGGCTCCATGGATTCCTTTCTGTTCCCTTTGTACAGAGAAAAATGAAAAAGGGGCAATAGACTTATGAAGGAACTGATTATTTTGAAAGACTTGCACAATTTCTCATAGGGAAAAATTCTTTTGGTCTTTAGCCTCATGCAGTGCGGAAAAGAGGGAACTTGGCAATTAGCATGCTGCCAAGACCCGAGGAGAATGTCACACAGCCAGACACTCCCTGGAATGCATCGTGGTGATTTTATTAAGTCTCACCCAGCTCTACATTACTGACTCAGAGCTCAGAAATGGCACTGCAGGGGCCTGAGAGAGGTGATTTGGATGCCTAACGTCACCACGTCCTTCTGAGTCAACTGGGCAAGTCATCGTCACCAAAGGAGTTAGCTGAGAATCAGAAGTTCCTCACAGCCTCTCACAGCTGCCCTTTCGCTGCCTCCCTCTGCTTTTCTCCAACCTCACCCTCTCACCCTGTACTCTCCAGGACGTTTTTCTATACCCAATCTCAACCCTTTCCACCTTCCACACAGCACCCCGGAGTCATCTTTCTAAAGAACACAGCTGGTAATATTGCTTTTGAATGTAATCCATGCAATCAAGTCCTATTGCTCTTAAGATGAAGGGCAAACTGCTCAGGATGACTTGGGAGGTCTGAAATGGGTGAGCATCTCCCTTCATCACCAGCTCCATAATTCACCCTCCATCTGAACCCCAAGCTCCAGTGATACTTCAAACTCATGGAAATAACTTCCTTTCTCTGATCTCTGGAGCCCTCTATCCACTGGTACCTCTGGCATGAACATTTTTTTCTCCTTTGCCTAATTAAGTCTGATTCATTCTTTCAGGTGGATGTAGTTCATTCTTAGCAGCTTGTGCTGAACTTAGTGAGAGATTCACAGCACAGACCAGTGTTCACCATGCTCTGCTGCTTGGAGCAAGCATACCATGGCCACATTGCTCTGTGACTTCTACGAAGGCAGAAGCTGTATTTGTCTGGTTCACAGATCTGTCATCAGCACCCAGCATAAAACCACACACAGTTGGTGTTATAGGTTACATTTAGAATATACCCCCAAAGTCTCCAGGGTTCACAGGTAGAGTTTGGGGAGGTACCTGGATCATGGGAGGTCTACACTCATCAGTGGATAAATCTGTTGATGAGTTCTTAGGTGAATGTGCTGTTAGGATAGGGCCTGGTTGGAGCAGGTGAGTCACTGGGACAGGGTGCCTTTGTAGGGCCTAGCTCTACCTTTTGCTCTTCCTTCTCTGTCTGCATCCTGGCTGCTGTTGGTTGAACAACTGTCTTTGGCAGCACCCTTGTGCCATGCTGATTCTAGCCTGGAACCATCCAACCATGGACTGAGTTTTCTGAAACTGTAAGCAAAATAAACCTCTGCTTCCTAACTGATGGTGATTGGGTATTTTGTCCCATGGATGGGAAAGCTGACTAATACAGTCAGTATATAGCCAGTAGCTACTGCATGTATAGAACAAGAGGGAATGAGTAAACATATTGTGTATTACCCTGAGCAAATTTAAAAGTCCAACAACACTTCCACAAACCCTGATTGCTTTCTATCAGTCTCTGATTTTTTATGGGTTTCTTTGCATATGTCCACTCTCCTTACAACTCCTTTTGGACTGTGGCTTGACAGATAGACCAGGAACACTGGGAGAGCACATGCAATGTCCTTCTGGCACCTGGGTTGCATGGTCTTCATGGTTTGGGAACACCTGCTGTTTCACTTGAGAAAAATTTAAAAATGTAATTTCTAATAAGGAAAGAGTCTCAAGGGATTCTTACACACATCACTTAGATAGCAAAAGAAGTGATCCTTCCACCTGGATTATCTTCAGAGCATGTTTACATTGTCAGTCGATTTCCATTTTCTTCAAATTCTTGGAAGCAAGAAGTTATGCTGTAGACAGTTTCATTTTTTCATTTCATTTTTTAAAAAATGAAAATATATGGAAGTTGGAGGGGAAAATTCTAAAATTCAAAACAGACCCATTTTCATAATATTATAGGGCACCAACTAAAGGGAAAATGCAAGAGGGAAGTGGGTGAAAGAGAGGAAGCGAGCTGAACAGGAGGGGAGCCCGCCCATCTGTTCCTCTGCCCTCTGGACCTTATTACTGCTGGAAGAGAGACAGCATCACCCCTGTGCAGAAACTGCTAAGAAAGCTCTGACTATTCACCAAGTCTAATTGGGAGAGGAGACAGAGAAAGACAGACAGACAAACAGAGACAGACAGAAAATGAGAAAGACCTTCCTTATATATTTGAGAACTGCTTCCAGAGAAATCAACACAGGTGTAAGTGTTTGAAAAGTATTGGGGGGTACCACCCTTTTATACCCATGTTATTCATGGTATAGAATAGAAATATTTCATAGCAACAGGAAACCAATCAACAAGGAATTCAGCACCCACTATGTTCCTGGCCAGACATTTGGTGTAGCTCCGTACTTCAGGGAAGTACTTCAGGTGGTGCTTCAGGTGGAACTGCAACAGCAAGCAGAAACACTGAAATGAGGCCCAGGGTTTGGAGGGAGATTTACTTACATTGACAGACACTGATCAGGATCATTCCCAGAATTTCAGGCCCTGATCTCTAGTGGTCTAGGGACTATACGACATAAGCAAGCAGGAAGCACAGAGGTAGAATGGCTTATCAATTGGAGATTGGCTTATACAATGTGCATCATAGTGACCAGCTATGAGCCACAGCAATCAGCTGTTTCTAAGAGACAGGAACAACTGGAACTGGAATAGGAACTATTACCCAGGCAACTAAGAAAGTGAAGTATATTGGCCGGCAGTGGCATCATTTTCTGTTACAATGTCTATGCCCTCATGAAATTTCAAATCTTTTTGGAGAAGCAATGCATGTGGGGAAAGAAAATGTACTTGGATATGGACAGAGAGGTTATATGTTAAAGTCATTGAATTACAGTTTGCCAAACCATGATAAGGAGTCACATTATACCCGCTAGACTGGCTAACATCAAAAAGGCTCCAAGCATCACCAGCAACTCTCTGATATTGCTGGTAGCACTGTGAAATGGTACAACCACTTGGGGGACTGTTTGGTGGTTTCTGATAAAACTAACTATACACTACACTTTAACCAAAGGAGGCCCCTCTGATACCAAAAGAAATGAAACTATGTTCACAGAGAACATCCTTACATGAGAATATTTATAGCATCCTCTCTTGTAAGTTCTCAAAACTGGAAATAACACAAATGTATATCAATGGGGCAATAGATAAATAAATTACAGTATAACCTGATAGTGGAATGCTATTCAGCAGTTAAAAAAACATTTACTGGTTTAATTTCACTTATGAGTATGGTCTCTAGTTGTGACCATTTACCTATAAAATCCTCGAGTTTATCTTTCTTTATAGCTGAGTAATATTCCATTATATAAAAGTACCACAATTTACTTATCCAATCCCTGGTGGATGGACATAAATCAGACCTACATGTGCAGCACCACATTGTTTCACTACTGTAAAATCTGAAAGAGTTAATTTAAACTAGGAGGTATGGTAGACATTGTGAAATGATAGGAAAGCACTCAAGGGTAAAGAGCAATTGGAATGTGGGAAAAGAAGGAGAAATTTTGTATGTATGTATATACAGGATAGTTAACATAGTTGTTCTACTGTCTTCTATTTCTTTGCTGAAAGAAACTGTTAATGAGTCCTTGATTGATCAATATTGCATGTCTCTGTTTTCATGAGAAACCACTCTGAAGACATCAATGTGTAATACAACAAGCATTGTTAATTTCCTACCACTTTGTTTGTAACTCGGTATTGTCTGTACTGTTCTTTTGCTATTTTGTAAAAGGTTGTCTGTCTGTTAATGTTTTCCTCCTTTTATTTTTAAAATAAAAAAAATTTACTGGTTATGTGAAACAGTACAAATATATTTCAAAGCCATTATGTTTCATAAAAGAAGCCAGACAGGATAGACTCAATGAGTACATATTCCCTAGAACAGCAGGAGGTATAATTCCATGTATATGAAATCCAAATACAGAGAAAATTAATATCCTGTGATAGAAATCAGAAAATCACTAAGGGTGCATATTCTTAAAATGTCAGAGAACTTTTCCAGGAAACTTTGCATATTTTTGGTGGAAACTATGTAAGTGTATAGTATTGTCAAAATCCATCGGATTTAACTCATAAATCTACAAGTTTTATTTTATGATACTGATTCTCAGCTTTTAAAAACAGTCAAATTTGGAAGTCCTGTTCTTGTCATACCTTCTGGTCCAATTATCTTTACTACTGAAAGATTCTTTGTGCTTAGACCCTTTAGTATGTCTCCAGACCTCTGACCAAAGAGGCTTCTAAACATCACCAGGTTTTAGAGAAATAGAAAGCACTTAGAGAAAGCAGATATTACTATCCCATATTAAGTTCAGGGAGGATAAGCAACTCTCCAAAAATCATCCAGTTGATGAGTTGTAGAATCCGCGCTCGATATCTAACTACTTGTGCCAGGGATATAGCTCAGTGGCACAAGTGCCTGTCTGGCAAGCGCAAAGGCCTGAGTTAGATTCCCAATACCAAAGAGAGAGAGAGAGAGACAGAGAGAGAGAGAGAGAGAGAGAGAGAGAGAGAGGGCATGAGAGTGAAAGCAAGAGTGAGATAGAAAGATATCTAACTACTTGTCTCAAAAATTTATGTTTTGTCAAATACCCTCGTGGCACCATACCATACTATGGAAACCTTACAAACACATAAGAACAAGATTCTCTATCTGACGTGTCCAAACTAAGATGGAATTTAATAACCCATGGAATTTCTCAGACAAGGACAGATTGATGCCCATTACAAGTAGTAAGGAAAAACAAACTGCAAATGTAAGCACTCTTGCAATGGGTTGAACAAACAAATCTTACCATCCAAAATATATGAGTCTTCTAAACTTAATAAAGAGTATCAATAGCCATAGAAAAATGTCTGAAAGATATGAAGCAGTAATTTATAGAATTAAAAAGTCAATAATCACATTCACTCTGGGTATCAATAAAGCATAATGAATTAAATAAAAATTTTATTCATAAATTTGGCAAATTTTCTTCTCTTTTTTTTTGTATAGGGAATCAAACTCAGGACCTTGGGGTTGCCAGGCAGGTGCTTGTGCCACTGAGCTATATCCCTGGCCCTCAGATATTTTTAAAAGATTAGTAATATTGTGTGCTGGCAAAAATGTAGGGTACTCAGATACACAATGTAAGTAGTATAAATTCTTTCTTTTTTTTTTCTTGTGTTTTTTTTTTCTTGTGCTTGCCAAACAAGGCATTGTCCTGCTGAGCTATATCCCAGCCCTAAATAGTATAAATTGACATTACTTTTTTGGAAGACAATGACAGCATCTATTAAAATATAGACATAAATTCCACTCAACCTACAATCCCATTTTATGCCACAGAAATACTGATACAAATCCACAAATGTATGTACACAAAGATTTCCATTCAAGTTTTATTTACAAAGGTGAATGTGTGAAAGCAACATAAATGTCTATGAATAGGAGATTGAAGAAATTTACCATACTAAATGACAGAATGAAATATTATGCAGCTGTTATAAAGAAAGTCCTAACACGGAGATGAAAGGGCTACATGTGGAAAGTTGTCCATCATCATTAACCCAGGATAAAAAGCAAGCTGTGGAGGATATACAGAAAACTTTGCCTTTTTTGTTTTAGAACAAAGCAGACAGGAATGAAATTGAGCCCTGAGTAATGATTCCTGATTGGGTAGCTTTCAGGGATTAAATAAGATTATGTATTTGAGCACAGTAGGAAATTTAAATACTCTCTGAATTTTATTTCAAGGGAGCTAATGCAAAAATCCAACAAGGAGGAGATTTTTAGCAGGAATCCTGAGAGCAAAGACAAAGCCCTCTTCCAATAAACCCAGGAAGATAGAAATGACAGCAGTAATTTTTATTTCTTTAACACTTCAGAATTTTTAAAGTACTTTCACATATGTCCTCTCAATTTATGACTCTCACGATTTCTCGGGCTTGGATTGTGACAAGGAAATCCTCAGGTAAGTGAATGAATGGCTCATGGCTGCTCTAAAAGGGCAGAGATAAATCTGACCCATTTCCCCACAGTATTCCAGGTTCCTGCCTCAGGGCATTACAGAAAGAAAAAGTGCTCCAGCTTTCTTTGGGGAGGGATTGAGGTAGTGTCAGTGAGCAAATTCTCCCCAGCCCTTCCGTTTCTAAGCAGAGCTTCTTTTCATTCAACCTCACAGCTAAGGCTGACAGGTAGGCAGGACGAGACCAATGGGAGACAAGATCCAAAGAAACAACCCAATTTTGGCAGCACCCTCGGCCTCTTCTCCTGTATTCTGAGAGCTGAACTCTAGAGCAGGAACAATGTCACTCAGCTACAACAAGTGCCTCTTCGGTGTGAACAGCCCAGGGTTGACAGAGCTAAGAGCACAGCCCAAGAAAGTCATGGTGAGCCCGATGTCCGTGAATTTCAGCTCCTTCGGAATGCCAGGGTGTCTTGTGAATTACAAGGTTCTGGGTGGTGTCGAGATCCGATTTCATGTCTGGCCTCTGACTATCTCCATCTATACCCCCAGCTGCTGTCTTAATGGGCTGGGTTGAGCCAATCACACAACTCCTCTGAATTTTTGTTTCCCCAGCTGTGAAGCAGGGATGCCTATAAGTGCTACCTAGCTGGGATGTGAAGAATTAACCTGGACAGTGTAGCTAAAGGACTTACTTAGCACCGGATCTGAGACATGGTATGCAAGCAATATTTTCCTATTCATTTCTAACTATGATTTACAGGTTAGTCATAGAGAATATCCACAAAAATTCTGCAGAGAACACACTAAGCAAAGGTGTATGTGTGTAAAGGTGTGTATGAGTGTGTGTAGTGTGTGTTTAAGGAAAGCAGGAAGTTGGGGTCCTGAGTAGCGGTGGTTTATATTTTTATATCAATATTTTATAGCAATATTTTTGTATCAGGGGAGAATCTGTTTTTAAAAACTCTCTAGGGAGTGGGATTCTCAAGCTATGCTACTGTTCATTTGGAAAACCATTAAGATAATAAATTCCCAGGCCCAGACCAAAGGTTGAAGTCACTCCAGGCATCTCTCCCCTGCCTGAGCAGTTGTCCTAACATCATTTCACACATGTGGGTACAACTGGAGATCCGGTAAGAAGGCATCCTAATTGGAAGCTGGCTGTTTCATCACTCAGCCCTCTAAGTAGAAATGTTTTTCTACCAGATTATTGAAAAAGACAAAAGTGATGGTACAATTCATAGTGTGTTGTGTTCTAATCACATTTGTGTTCTCTGTGTTCTAATCACATTTATTAATCAACAGCATCCACGCCAACATAGTACCAGAGTGTTAATCCTTCAGACTGAGGAGCCCTCCTGCAGCAAATTTGCTCAGAGTTGGGGGAAATGGAAAAAAGCAGCATTTTTGTTATCACTCTGACCTCCCACCTGAAACTGTTCACATCCCTGCTGTTAGCAGAGAGAACTTGGATATATTCTTCTGCCATACCAGAAGAAGCCTGAACGTGCCATCTTTCTCACTAGAAGCATCTGATGCAAGGTCTTAAGAAATGCCATGGACGGACACAGGGGACCAAAGAGAAGGACAGACTTTCCAGAACAGTACAATGACTCCCAACTCCACACCGATACTTTCACCCCCCAAATAGTGTTTCCACACCCAAAGTACCTATGATTGATTTCTTTCCAGAGGGCAGTTGAGGTCTACTCCCCACCCACCTACAACACTTCTGGTAAGCTTCCCTGGGGACAGCTCAAGATGACCCATGGGGGCTGATCCTTCCTCCCCAGGGACAGCACAGCTTAGAGAAGGGATCAAGACCTCAGTCACCTGTTTTCCACAAAAATGCAGAAACCCATAGGGCTGGGGGATCAGAAGGGAGGGAGGGCTGGCTTTGAGTATTACTTGAGTAAAAGCAAGCCTGAGTGGCCTTTCCAGTGGTCACATGAGCCATCTGCTAAGCAGAAGTGTCCTGGGAATATTCCTAAAGAGCCACCACAAAAGCTTCTGTTCCACTGTGCCAGTATATATAAATCATAGTAATATAAATGGTGAGCATAAAAAAATTATTATAAAACTGAATAGAACCCAGTACTGGTCCTTGCAGAGCTCATCAACAAATGTCAGAAGTAGACAGATATATGTCTTTTTAATGTGTTGTAGTAAGTTTCAGATTGGTAGACTCAAGTTCAAGAGCTCTGAGGAGCTCGTACTCTATCCTGAGGCAGAGGGGCCAGAGAAAAGATGGCTCTGTTGTTTCTTGACCATCATTCCCCAAAGATTAAACTCTGCACAGGTCCAACTGCTAACCTGATCAGGCTGGGCTCCCATAGCCAGGTCCTGTGACAAAGAAGCTGCTGATCTGAACTCAGGGCCACATAGAGGGGAAGAGATGAAGACAGAGACTCCCCAGCCACCCAGAACTGGCAGTGCTCACAGAAGGAATCACATTCCCAGGCCCGGGACCTCTGAATTTGCAGCTGACACAGAGCAGCATTTATCTTACTACCTGCATGACTTTAGCTCTGTTTCTGTCCCAAAGATTGAAAAATGTGTCTACAGCTGTCAGAGGTTCAGAGCTTGACTGGTTTGCAGAATGAGCCTTCAGTCATTTTAGAAAGATGACTGGGCCCCCAACCCAGTGCTTGTCTACATTCATGGCTGGAAGTAAACTCATTCAGCCCAGGAGGATTTTATCACCGATTGTCAGGCACCTCTAGCAGCTAAAAAGAGGCAGGAAAGAGTCTCAAAGGAAGCATCCCCACCTCTATGACTTTACTGAACATCTAACCTCAAAAACTATAAGCAAATTAATTCCAGTAGGTATGAGCTACCTCATTTGTGGTACTCTGTTAGCTGTTGTAGTAGCCCCAACCAGCTCAGACACTCTCACCATGTATCCTTAACAGTAGTTAAGGATAAAGAAGGAAGACACAGACCTCTTATGTGGAAACTGGTGAGTGAACCTTTCCCACCATATTTCTGCTCCTGTTCATTTCTCCTTGTGTGAATTATCTGTTCACACATATCCAGGAAGGATAATGCTTGAGGCTGAGGGTTAGTCACCATTCAGCTCAGGACCTGAAGGCTCCAGGGTCAGCGCCATGGCTGTCCTTGAGTCTCCTTTATGCTATTCACAGTGGGAACCCACCTGTTTGGAAGGTGAAATCAGCCCTTCCACAGCCCCACTCATTGCTTCCCTGCTTTGGCCAGGCCACTGGCTTGTACTTCCTGTTTGGCACAGATTTATTCATCTTAACTTGCTTCCAATGTTTAGAACACATATTCTGTTCCAAGAGTGCTAAATGAATACAAGTACAATAGTTTAGAAACATTAAACATTGCGTACATTTCCTGATTGGGCTGTTACTGTTAAGTTCATGCTTGGAATTTTAAAAGGCTTCATCCAGGCAGAGAAGCAATTCCTTCCCTATCCCTTCCCTTCAAAACCCCAAAGCTGTGAGGCAGAAATCCAAAGTCACAAGAGAGAATTGCATGCTCCTGGCTTCCCTTCCTCTCCCCGCATCCCACCCTGATCTTTTACCTTCACCTTCACCTTCAGTAAACAGTAGCCCCTTCCCCTCCACAGAGGGCTCTGGCCAAACACCAGGATACTGCTGAGGGGTTAGGGCATGAGGCTAAGGCATCAGCTCCTTCCCAAGGATCTTCAAAGAAAGAGCTTTCTCATATGTAGGAATTCTTATATATTCAGTGGTACCTCAGTTCACAAACTCAATTCTCTCCATGATTCTGGTCACAAGCAAACCGGATGAGAACTGAATCAAATTTCCCCATAAGGTCACCTAACCATTACATTTGATTTGGTACTCACTCAATTAAATTTGCAACCAGAATCATGGAAAACATTAAGTTTGTGAACCAAGGTACTACTCTAATTTACCATCATTTAAATTTTTCACAATTACCTGTTTTACTTTCAAACTAGTTATTCTCACATTGGGAATACTCAAACTATTTATCAAATATATGTCATGATTTTATTTTAGCCCTCTTGATCTTAGCCATTTCATGTGCTTGTGTGTATTTTCATACTTGACTATCTGCGCTTAGATTGGGGGTCATGATCTGTTTCTTTTTTTATGTCTTCCAACTTGTATCTTATGTGGACCACACAATACAGTCAGTGATTTTTTTACATTGTAATAAAGCAAATTCATTTTTTTATTCTAAAGAGAAAAAATAATAACTAAGTAACAACAAAGACAGAAACAAAACAACACAAAAACAATAACCATTGTTAATTCCTATCATCTTGTTTTGAAATTACAGCCAGTGATTTTTTTTAAATGGATTATTGGAGACAATCTATATTTCTTCAGCCCAAGAGTGGGACACGGTAAAGAGACTTGTGGAGAGTCACAGGGACAACCGGTCTACCCCAAATGATGGCAGTTGGAGCTGGTTAGGGAATGCCCCCCAGTGGCGTGAGGGTCCAGCATGAGATGGTATGCAAACAATGATTTAGAAAACTATGACTAAGGTGGTGTGGCTGGAATCAACAGTGGGAAGAGGACCCAGTGGAAACTTTCAAAGAGTGGCAAACTGTTTTTCCAACTTAATCCTTTACAGTTAATAATTATAACCATTTTACTCTGTGCTGTCTATTGTGTTAAACTCAATCAGTCTTTCTCTCTCTCAGGAAACATATACAGAGCATCTATAGAACGTGATGTACTTTGTTAGAATTTAGTGTCTGAATTGTAACTAGTGTAAAAATTCTAACTTTTGTTAGAATTTAATGCTTTGAAAGTAGTGTCTAGATGTTTTGTGACTCTTGCCTTAGCTCTGATCTTAGAGGACAAGTGGGAGGAGAGTGCATTTTTAATTCCTTATTATCTTCCTATAAAAAGCTGCTTAAATATTTTCTATAACCTGTTTAGCAAATGCTGCTGGCATTGTGTTAAGCTAAACTAAAGGGAGAGCAAATAAAAGGAAGGGAGATTAGAATAAAGAATAAAAGGAGTGTTGGACACGATAGTAAATGCCTGTAATCCCAGTTGAGGCAGGAGGGTGGCAAGTTTGTGCCTAGTCTGAGCAACTTTGTGTGACCCTGTCTCAACATAAAATTTATTTTTTCAAAATTAAGAAAGGAGACCTAAAAGGGACCATGTTAATTCAACGAAGGAAGTAATTATAACTAAAAGAAAAGGAAGATAACTTTGAGGATATTATGGAGCATCAAATCTTAGGTCTAAAGGATTTCTAGAGACCATCATTTAAGGATATCTGAATTAAGAAGAAAGATGGACAGCCCTTTAACATCTCTTCCAATTTTAGAACTTGAGGAAGCACACAGCATTATTACTTTAACTATAGTTGGCTAGGCCACAGTAGAGCTATTTAAGTACTCCTCAAGGTGTATCCTATAAGCCCATGTTCTGACCCTTTGACCAAAAGGTATGATAGCCCTTATAGCACTACCCAGTTATCCTGGGTACATGGATAGTTTGTCAATTTGGGGGCAGTATGTTGATAAAATCCAAAACCTAAAAAAATCATAGTATCTTGTCTTTTCCACTTCCAGAATGTAGTGTCCAAATCCTGGATCCATGAAATCCAAGGGCCTTGCCTCTCTAGCATTATCTCTCCATGTGCATTATTTCTTGCAAAAAGAGTTAACAGCACTGCTTCTAACTTGTGTAAATCAAACTTCTCTTTGAATTTACTACTTCCTGGTAGAGGAGCCATTCCTTCAAGTTTCCATTTCTCCATTATGGCCTTGGTGGTCATACAGGCATCATAACCATGACACATAACTCTCCTGTACCGCTTTCATTACATCAGACTTGAATGGACCTTGGGCAAAAGATGACTAATGACACCCCCTCCTCTTTCAGTGTGGTACAAATGAATCAGACACCACACTAGGAAGCAGTGAAAATAGAACAAACCTATGAATCAGGAGACATGGGTCTTAAAGTTATGTCTCTAACTAGTGATGAAATCTTGCAGAAGTCTCTCTAGGCATCAGTGATTACCTCCTCTTTTAAAATATATTCCCATTAAATTTCAACCTTCTCTGACCCTTCACTAGTCACTCACTCTAATTGAATCTCTATTTATTAAGAAATAGGTTTTAAGTTTTTATTTTCTGAATATTGTGGAGGAAGAAATTATTCTACCAAGGTGTTTAGGTACTTAAAAAAATAATAAAACAAGCAGAAAACCACATCGCTTAGGCATATGAATAGTCTCTGTGACAGCAATTTGAAATAAAGGAAAGCTTTAGCATTAATTCTTCTAAAACTTAGAGAAAATACTTTATACAAGATCTATCACTCAGTTAAACGGGCTTTTTAGGGTATGTGTATGCACTGGCAAAGCTGGAGACAAGACACAGTGAGAAAAAGAGTCCTTCTTACACATTTAGTCACTTTCAATTGTAAGATGTAGACTTCCATTTCTCTTCCAAGAAATCAAGGACTTTATTCATTAAACTATCAGATAATATAGAACTCATAATGAAAGCAATGTTTAGTCACTTATGTATCAACAGTTAGGGACATCATCAGGCTTTTTGAGTTCCCTATTATTCTCAGAAAGTAGTATAAATACACTCACATTGGGTAATGGTGATATTTATATTTGCACCTATAAGCCAAAGTTCATTCTTCCCTGACCCCACTGTCTTTGTAGTCATTTTCTTCAACTCTCTCAGGCCCTTGATTGGCTAATAAATATAAAGAATTTTCTGGTTCTCACGAAGAACTTCATAAGAATGAAAAGGATATGTATGATAGGAGTAGTATACTTTATATATACTTTAATTCAGAAACCAGATAAAAGGTTAAGAACAAAATTTTGAGCAATGGCTTTCCCTAGATCCTTAAAGTCACACTAGTTCTACAAGTTGGCCAACTTTGTGTCCTGTCACACAGAATCCCCTGTGGTAGGAATGAGGACAAGCACGCATCATTTAAAGCTCACTAGCAACTTTTAACATGATTATGCATAAGAAAGCTCAGCCCTGTTCACCCTTTCTTGTGGTTCATATTTGAGTACATGCCCCCAGTGTCTACCAAGAAATGATGTTTAAATGAAATCACTACATCTCTTCCAGAAGCACAGCTGGACATAATCTAATACATTTTAAATTGTTCCTTCTAGGTGTGTATTTCCCCCTACTTACTCCCAATATGACCCCAAAGCAATAACTTCGGTAATGATGGAGGTGAGTTGGACCAACCCTTAAAGTCTAATCTGAATACAAGCATGAACAAAGAATTGTAACTTAGCATCATCCTAGTTACTATGACCTCATTTAACCATTAAATCCCTATGTATGCCCTATAGCATGTAGAGATACAAAAGACCACACATTCGTGTTGTATATGCTGACTTTTGGTATACCCGTTATCCTCAGGAGATCAGCATGAAGTCTGGGGGCCTCAGCAGCCAGTGTGAAGTGAGGAGTGTACCAAGGCCAAGGAGCTGGGCACTGTAGGCACATTGCCATTTCTAGCACGTTAAGCTTGACAAAGACACCATGACCAGGTCAAACTCAGCCTCTCTCTCTCTGACCTCCATAAGAGGAATTCCTCCCTCTGCAGCAGTTACCCACTTCAGTGTTTACTTGGAAAACAAATAAAGCTCTTCATCTGAGAGATATCCTGGCCCTTTTTATATAGAATCATTTCCATACACTACTACATATGTGAGTGTTTACTAAGTACTGTCCTCAAAAATAACCTTACTCTTGACATTTAAGGCCTCTTAGAATGACTCCTCTGTAGTAACTACAGGCCACACCTGAAATCAAGTCCTGTATTTAAAAACCTTCAGCCTTGTGTTCAATATGTATAATACATGAAGCACATATGTATAAACACATTCACACAATCCAGTTCATTCTTACATGACACAAACTGGTTATAAAAGACTTTGCCTAAAGATAAAAACAGATATTTCTCAAAAGAAGAAATTCAAATGGACAACAAATTTATGGGAAAAAAACCAATATTGTTATTAGAGAAATGTTAGTGTTACCAAGGGGGTAGAAAAACAGGAAGTCTCATGTACCATTGGTGAGAATGTAATTAGTATATTGACTATACTATAGTAGTATGGGGGATCTTCAAAAACTAAAAGCAGTGCTACCTTATGATTCAGAAACCTTACTTCTGGGTATATATATCCAAATGAAAGGAAATCAGCATTTAAAAGAGTTACCTGCATATCTACATTTATTGCAGCACTATTCACAATAGTCAAGATATGGAATCAACCTCAGTGCCCAAAATCAGATGAATGAAATTATACACGTATATGTTATGGTTTGTGTCTAGATGTCCCCCCAAAATCTCATGCAGTCAAGACTTTTTCAGAGGTGGCTGAATCTTAAGTGTGTGATGTAGGGGTGTAGGGGACGTAATTAGTAAATCAGAATCAGTCCACTGATTGGTTTGGCATAGTTCTGGTATGAGTAAGGGTGTCAGTGCTACACCTGCCCTAGGGCAGGTGGCCTGCATACCATATAAGGAACAGAAAACATCTTGTCTCTTTCTTATTGTTTTTTGTACCTGGTGGGCGCCATGAACTGTTCTCCTTTGCCAACCCACCCTACCACGGAGCCAGCCCTTAGGACTGAAACCTCTACAAACTGTGAACTAAATAAACCTTTCCCCCTTTAACTATGGATGTTGGGTATTTTGTTCCAGCAATGAGAAAAGTAACTAAGGCAATATATAATGGAGTATTATTCAGCCATTAAAATGATGCCATACAATTTGTAGCAAAATGGATGAAACTAGAGGACATTAAGTGTAATACATCAGGCACAGAAAGACAAAAACTGCAAGTTCTCTGTCATATACAGATGCTAAAAATATTGTTCTGAATGTAGGATATTGATTACTAGATGCTGGAAAGCCAGAGAGGGTATAGAGGGTGGCTGCAGAATAGGTACCCAAACACAGTGAGATAGAAAGAATAAAGTCCAGTGTCCTACAACACAGTATAGAACTACAGTTTACAATGACCTACTTACTATATATTTTATGAATAACGGGAAGAGAGGAAATCAAAGACTCCTTCTACAAAGTAATGATAAGGAGATGGAAATGTTATTTAACCTTATTTCATAAGTAAAGTACATATTGTATATATGTATTAAAAAATCACACTGTGCCTTATAAATATGTACAATTGTTATATGCTAATCAAAACATGTAAATGTTTAAGGAGATGACTGGATCATTACACACTGTAGATATGTATCAAATTTCACACTGTACTCCATAAATATGAATAAATAAAATTACAATAAAACATATAAAACAAAAATATTTGCCTTCCAAACTTTATTCATGACTTGAGATTATAATCTTGCCACACCATATCTTCATTTATATAGAGAACATCAAGCTTTAGAATATAGCTACCATCATAATGATGAGGCATTTACTGAACATATACAAGAACAAGAATTAGAAATACATGAGAAGCTGCAGCTCTGAGTGGAAGAATTTGGACGTAATAAAAAGAAAATAAAAGAGCCCAGCAATACAGGTTCCTGGAATTCTAGAACAGAAGATCCGCAGCGAGCATTCTCCCATGCTCATTTCTGAATTTCCTGCCTAATTAGGTTTTAACCATCATTTGCATACTAAGATCCAGGTGACTGGCCATGCTTTTTTCAAAGCATGTCCAGATCCATATTCATAACCCCCAAATCAGAAGTAACTTCAGTTTTTTCCAGTTCCTTCAGTAGTAGATCTGCTTCTCCGATAGAATATTTTCTTCCTTGTACTATAATTACTTACATATGTGTCCTATTTTTAGGGCTAGATTTGAGCAGAATCCTTTGAGAGACAGAATCTATGTATCTGTGGCATGACCTAGCAGAAAGCCTTGACCATAATAGGTAATAAGCATTTGATGGTTTGATCATGCAGTGGAACCTACTTATAAAGCAGTTCAAGGACAGGAACCAGACAGGCCATTGAACATCTTGTCCAGAATCACAGCAGGGATGACATTCAGCTGGAAAGCCCCGTGGGACTGTCCAGGTTGCCAAAAGAAGGCAACGCTCCTGTGCCAGCCTGTAGGCAGCTGTGATCCCACATGACCCCCTGCTATCCTGGGTCCCCTCATCCAGCAACTACAAAAACCACAGCCAAGGGAAGGCATCAGTTCTGCAGCTGACACCCAGTTTGACTGCCATGTTCTGGCTGACCCAGTTATCCCATGTTTTGAGCATGCAACAGCTACTTACAGGAAACGCTGTCTTACTGCCCTTCCCAGTGCACTGATGCTGCTTTAGCATAATAGTTTACTATTTAGCACAGTAAAATCAGTTCTACAGAAAAGATGACCAGAAGTTAGACTTCTTAAAAGAAGGGAGCCAGAAATTAACACCGAAAGGTGAAGAGGAGTTGATAAGCAAAAGAATTCCAGGATGGCATTCCAAGCATGAAACAGAACAGCATAAAGGCCTGGAAGGAGATATTCACTGACATGTTCAAGACTGGCTGTGTGATTTGCAAAGCCTAGTGCAAGCGAACACCACAGAACCCCTTGTCCAAAAGGCAGGAAACAATCTTTATCCTTTTTCCATTGGTCTTTCTCCCAGTCTCTGAAGGTGGTTTTCATTTGCTGTTTAATACTGTGGATCAGTGAACAAAGGATGACTTTCGGGGTCCTCTAAGTATAGGTGCCAGGCCCAGAGCAGGGCTGGAGGCAACGGCAGCAGGAAATCTGTTCCTAGAAAGTGGGGAGGCAGAGGTATGGGACCACATATAAACTGAGGCTCCAAATTCCCAAGACATGACATGTTTTCCTACTAAGTTTTATTTACAGCATACAAATTCAGAGGAAAAATTAAGAGTTCCAAGATGGCGACCACAAAATGTTAAACCCTGAGTATAGAACCAGCTTTGCAGCACACGGCCCTACATAGCTGCCCGTGGCACCTAGGCTGGATGAGACAGGAGGCCGTGAACAATGGGGTTAAGAGAGATCCTGGGAGAGATACAAGGAGGAGTAAGATGGGGCAGAAGTACATAGCCACACCATGCCACACAGCGCCCAGGATAATATCTGTTACACAAATCAAATACTCTCAGGCTCCAAACAAAATCAAGCAGCAGATGAAGTTTGTCTATGCCTTCGGGATCCTCTACTCTACCTCCTTGTTAACATCACAGACATGGACCCTTCTGAGATCCTAGGGCAGGTTTGGGGGCTCTAGATAGCTCTTACTAGCTCAACCTATTTCCTTTCCTAGCCCCCAAATCACTGGATTGCAAAAAAGGATCTGATTGGCTTACTGATAGCTAGAGTAGTAGCCAATACATTCTCCCTCCCAAACAGAAACTATTTCCTATGCCAAATATTTTCTAACAGCAGCGGATTTACAAGATGAGCAGAGGTTCCTACTGATAACAGCACAAAAGGGAGCACAGGAAAGCCTGTGGGCATGGGCATGTCCAGGACTCTCCAATCGCTGTTCCACCCAAGGTGAAGTGCTGCCTCCACTCTGCTGCCTCCTTCTGTACCTTCCCACCATGCTAAGCTACAAAGCACAGATTCTCTGCAAAGCTGGAAGCTGGCTCTCAGAAACTGCCAAAGAGAATTTCTTAGCCACAACATTTCAGAATAAGTGAAATTGGATCTTGATCACTGGGAACCTGCCATCATCATTAAGTAGAACAAAGGAGACAGACATCTGTTCTGTCTGGGAACACGGAGAGCATGCTAATCACTGCAGGCCACAGCCAACCAGGAGAAGCGGTGCTCACCACTGAAATGTCCAGGGACTGCAGGCTGTGCCTTTCATGGGGTGAGTGAAGGAAGTGAATAGAGCTCTCTGTCACTTCATCCTTTTGCTCTCATAGACCTGGATCCCAGGAACTAGCCTAGGAGCTGAACCTGCAAGCTGAATCTTATGCTTTTCATTCCCTAAGCTGTCATTGTGCCCTCTCCTCTCCTCCAGAACTCTTATCCACCTGTCCAGGCCCAGCTGTGTGTCCACATGACTCATTTACTAATCAATGTATTCACCAACAATGACTAATTTGTACAAGCAATGTGTTTGTTAATGTGTGAAAGACAAAGTTATTGTGTGTACATCCTCTTTGGAATGCTCACAAGCTTAACAGGAAAGTCTAAGTAGATTCACAAATGATAATATAAGGCAGAGAAAAATCCAACCAGTACCTTAAGACAGGTAAGACTGGATGCAATAGTGATCAACATAAAGAACAATGAGTTGCGCTCAGGCATATCAAAGAAAGGCTCCTTGGGGATGCTGGCACTGGAAGCGCTGGCAGCAGGAGGACAGTTACAGGGGAAGAAATAGGGAGAATCATGTGTGAAGAATGCCAGCTATGTTTAGTCTGATGAGGAATGGGCTTAGAAGGGAAGTCATAAGGTAGGAGTTTAGAAAGGCAGTTTGAGACCAGATCACAGTGTCCCTTCTGGAAAATAACCCAGAAAACAGCATCCTCCCCTGACCCTCCTGTTGAACTTTTTTTAATAGGGCTTCTGTTTTTTTCCTTGCCCTGTATGCTCCAAATGGCACACATTCAACCAATGAGTGTTGAATAATAGATTAATAAGCTACTCACTGTTAAATGTCTGCATATAATACAACTGAGGGAAATTGTGTGGTATGCTCTAAGTCAAAGGTTAGTTGCTTCCAAGTAATCATTTCTGTTACCTGGTGTTTGTAAAATAAAAAGAGAAACTATGACTTATATAAAGCAAGAGTATGGTGATGGTTCACACCTCAAGGACATTCACATGTGTCTGAGTATGTAAGTCATATCTTAACTCTATCTCACTAATTAAATGACTTTGGACTGGGTGAAAGCAAAGGTCACTGTGCTCATGGTATTTGGAAGAGCTGTGTTGCCTCCAGTCTCCTGTATAGGCATAGGCCAGAGATGGCACACTAAGCAATGGGTCTGGCAAAACAAGAGATAAAGCAAATGAAAAGTGTCCGAGAAACTTAGAAGACTTGGGACTTCAGGCTGAAAATACTCATATGTTCTTACAATGTTTAGCTAAATAATAGTAAAATAACAACAATAATAAAATAATATAACTGCTTCAATTTATTGAATACTTAGTATATAACAGACATTGTGATAGATGCCTCATGAATACAATCTCATTTAATTCTTGTAATTACCCTATGGAGCAGGTGTTATTACAAGCATTTTGCAGATGAAAACAGCATATAAAAGTAGTGAAATAACTTGACCAGAGTTGAAGCAGCAGACCCAGCATTGAAATTCTGATCAGTCTGATTCTAAATCTTCACTAGACTACATTTCTAAGTGGAAAGATACCTTAGCAAGAGAGATCAAGATGAAGCTAGGCATGTTGGTGCATGCCTGAAGTTCCAGCACTCTGGGAGACTAATGCAGGAGGATCTCAGATTTGAGTCCAGCCTGGGCATTTTAGCCAGAGTGAAATCCTGCTTCAGTGAAAAAATATAACAAAGGGGAAGAGTGTGGTGCTCAGTGTGAAGGCTCTAGTTTCAATCCCTAGGAGAGGGAAAGAGGAAAGTATGGAGAGAGGGAAGGAGGGAGAGGAAGAGAGAGAGCACAGGGCACTTACCAGGCACCAACAACATATACACAGAAGTCAGCCACATCTTTCCAGCCCTGGGAGTTTTGCATATGTGCTTAACTTTATGGATTTTCAAGGACAGCCATGTTATAATCTAAGAATGATTAGGTGTTCACCAGACCCACACTGGGTGTTAGAAAAGCAAGCTAACAAGTAACATCTCAAAACTCATGAAAAGTGCGGGCCAGGGAGGGAAAAAGAAATAATTGGCACCTACTGGCTTAAATGGCGTTGAAGAGGGTTGAGACGGAGCTGTGAGCCCAAGGCACAGGGAGGACAAAGCCAGCGCTGACCTCCTTGGCCTTCTCAGCAATTGCTCAGCCTCTGCTCTGCTGTGTGCACTCTTTAATAAGAGCAGAGTTGCTTTGTAAGCTTTTGCCTGAACCTCAGGTGGAGGTGAGGAAATCGCCAGCAAAGCATCACTTATACCTTTAATCCACTCTAGGAGGTCGCCTTGCAGCCTGCAGTCCACCTCCCACATTTAGTAGCTGTGTGGGCTTCAACAAGTAATGGTGTCTTCTGCGACGATTAAGCGATCTAATATGCACGTGATAAATATGTATGTATGCGAAGTACGTGACGCAATGCCCGGCATATGCTAAGCACTACCATTATTATTTAGCACACCCTTGGTAAACTGATTGAATGCCTCCTACCAGTGTCTGCACAGGGCACCCTGCAGCAGGGGCTACTGTATCTGCACACACACTAGCTTGCCGACGCCCACACACATTTTCTGAGGCCCTCGCGGGTTCTTGCCTCGATGCATTTCTGTTTTCTTTCTTGAATATCATCGTGAAACTCATTTCCCTAGTCTCTCTTGCCACGCAGACTGCGTGACGTCGGGGTCAGGGGAGAAGTCAGGGTTAGGCTTAGAGCCAGGGTCAGGCTTAACTGAAGTTACCCAGCACCGGAGCGGTGAGAAGGTTTGAGCAGCTGGACAGAGCTCGGCCAGCCTCGCCTCACGTCCCCTTCCTGAGAGAAAACGGAGGAGAGGAGCCTCTGCATGTCTCAAATGAGGTGACAGTGGAAGAGACACGCAACAAGTCTGTCTGCCTCTCCGTTCATTTTTAAAAATACTATGCAGCCAGGAAACTGCCTGTGCAAAAAAAGAAAGCAGTGGGCAGACAGACAACATGCCCAAGCCCTGAAGTTCCAGGCTAGCCCAGAGGCGGATATCCGGCAATGGGGGAAAGGGGGCGCGCCTCCGGCCCCGCCCACCCGGGCCCTGCCCAACCTGGGTCCCGCCCACTCGCCACCAGGCCGGCCCCGCCCCTTCGGTGTCGGTGGCGGCTGCGCGGGCACGTGGGCACCGCTGTCAATCACGTGCGGGCTGGGCTCCGCGGGGCGAGAGCGGCGGCGGTGGCGGCGGCGGCGGCGGCGATGGGACCCCGGCGAGAGATCTGCGGCTAGGCTGGCTGCACTTGCTCCACGGGTCAGGGGATCGGAGGGGCAGGTAAATCGTGCGCAGACCAGGGCGATTCCGAGCTCCAGGTCTTTCCCCAGCTCCCCAGATCGCTGTCTCCTCCTTTCCTTCTTTGCTTTACCGTCCTCCCTCCTCACGCACAAATATTCCTCTCTACCCGTCTCTTCCTCTCCCTCTCCCTCTCGTCCATGTTTTTTATATGCACATAAATCTCTGCAAAAAAACATGCATATTGCCCTCCGTGAAAATGTACATACTAGGGGTAGCTCACCTCGTGCTTTGGTGGTTTGTGGTTTGTGTTATGTAAGAATGGGGGTGGTGTACGTCTAAAAACTTAAGAGTTTCCTTCCTGGGAGACGAAAAAAGTTCTACATTAGGTAAGAATAAAACAGAAAGTATATTTGGAATGTGTGAAGCTGATTTGACTCATTTCCCAGGCTGAATCGAACCCCCACTTGCCCTCCCCAGTTCCGTGCCATGTCTGAAGTTCTTTGACTGTTTGTATCTCAAGAGCTACTGCTTTGTGCTATGAGAAAGGGTCGTTGGGTAGGGGTCAGACCAAGGTTGGTGACCTCAGAGAACACAGCTGGAGTGGAACAAATAGGGTTTGCTTAATTGGTTCCTGGCTCCCAGCAGAGATGTTTTCAGAACCTTGGAGAGCTCTCTGGGCTCCAGACAGGCCCGCGCCGCTGGCTGAAGGCGAGAATGGGTAAGTTCCTTCAGACAAAGCCAGGAAGGCGACAGCTAAAAGAAGGGACATTTGATTGAAAGAGACAGAGAGAAGGGTAGAGACAGGGACAGGCCCCAGAAGAAAGGGAAAGACAAGAGACAGGAGAAAGTGGTGAATGCAGTGATCTAGAGTAAACTTACTTTCCTTTGCTTATCCAGACCCAGAATTCTAATATTTTTCCCACATTTGCTCACATACCACTCAAACTCTGGGGACAAGGGATTAAGTCTTGAAGAAGGCTTAGGTTTGCTCTCTATAGACTGACTCTAGACCTGCTGAAAACAGTGTGTTCGGTCTCTGCTAGGCTAACTTACCCTGAGATTTCGGGTTCAGCGAAAAAATGAGGGTCTGTCTACCAGAAAGAATGTTTAAACATCTCTCCCTCTCTCTCCACCCACGGCCCCAGACATTTTATCCCACAAGACTAGAATAATGTAGGAAGCTATAGCTGGCAATGACTTCTTAATTAAATTTTGAACGGGCACCTGCTTTTCTTAGGCAGATGGAAAGTAAAATGATCATGATAGGAAGAAAATGGATAGAAGAGTAAAATTAAGTCTAATGGGTAAATTGTCCAAAGAGCCTTACTAAAGATATAACACATGTCAGAAACAATATCAGAAAACACAATGACTATAACACTCATTTATTTTACAGTATAATGGAACAAGTCCCATAAAAATCAATTCTGGAGTATCTAGAAAGCTAATATCTATTTAGAATTTGTAGAGTACAAATGGATCAGTCCAGTTAGTATCATTAACTACATGGGATCTGGTTATATCAAAATAAAAATAGCATTTCCACAGTGTGCTATAGTTTAGAAAGCCCTTCAGATTTATGGGATATTTACTCTACAAAGAAACCATTAAAAGGTTATAAAATATAAGTTAGACTTGGTTTTTATTTTAAACAAAAAAAACTTTTCTACTCTTGAACAAGAAACTGTCAGTGTTTTGTCAACATTAAGTGCTTTTTTGTAAGATATATTACTAGCTTGTGAAATTTAGATTTTGGTCTGAAACACATCTGCATTTTTTCCCTTAAGTAGGACTGAAGAATGTGCTGCTGAAAAGAAAAGTTAAAAAGTAAACAACAGCAGAGGACAAGCAGTTCAAAGGTAAGACTCCACCTCCATGTAGATACATAAGCAGCTATGGGTTCCATGTAGATAAAGAGGTTTAAAGAGAGAATATAAGTTATTTTTGTCTTCTCATTTTGGCTTTGGACTTTATGTATGTTAGTAAAAATATATATCTTAAAGAATTAAAGTAATTGGTAATGAATAGGATAATTATACATTACTCTGCCTTTATAAATTAAAGGTAGCTATTCACTAACCTAGAGGGCATTTTAAAAAAACTCATACTACAGAACCATGATCACTACAATGGTTCTAGAAAAATAAAATCTATCTGAAATGATCCACTGGTAGATCATTTCAGGTTTTAAGATCAGACCAGTATAATTCCCAAATGCCTGGCTGAGAAGCGAAGAAGCTGTTAGCAGACTTCTGTGTCTCCCTGTGTCCGCTGTGGACTCAGTGGAGCCTTTTAAGTGCAGTGGACTTGGTTTGGACTTGGATAAGTGGTCTAAATGGTCCATGTGCCTGTACCTTGTATCTTACAGTCCCGGCCCTGTGGAAAAGTGGCCTTAATGGGAACTTCACTCTCATTATCTCAGAATTGTTCAGAGGGAGAGAAAAGCAGTATGAAAAATTGAACAATATTTCAGAGTGAATAAATAGAACCGAGCCTGAACCAGGCCTCACAACTGACTCATACATAGAGCCCTGGGAAAACACTCATCCGTTCTGTGCCTCAATTTGCAGCTTCTCATCTCTCAAGGAGACCACAAGGACAAATAATGTAAAGTCAATGGTGTTCTTAGAGTCTCATGAGGCATAAATACTTATTTCCGTTTTCATGGCTATGAGCATTTTTACAGTAAACAACAAACTGCATGTACTGCATTCAGCTGAAGTTCAGATTTCCAGCACATTGGTACTATGGCATGTTGGTATGCATAGTGATCACAGTAACATACATAGGGGTTTGTTTGCCTGGTGAAGCAACTGTTCAAGGGATTCTCAGCATTTGAGCTCTCTCCTGCTGTGAATGCCTCCTTCTGATGCCCATTTCAGTGCATTTATAGCTTCTTGAGTATGTGTCCTTCTAATTCAAGGGTCAGTTGAAGGCACCCTAAGTCTCCACACAACTTTGTAGCTATTTTCTCCCTGGTGCTTTAAATGAAGCTGCAGTTTAAAGGGAAGTGTAAGCTACTAGTTAGGTAAGTTACTTACTATTCAGTATTTATATTAAGAGTGTTTGTATACTGTTTGTTTAATGCATTGCTTTAGCATCTGTTGCCCAAAATAGTAACCCCTAGGGTCACACTTATTCCCAGAGGTATAGTTATTTGGAATTCACATCTATGTAGCCATCATCCCACCCATAGTTCATACTGTGAAAACATTGAAAGAAGGAAGGAATTGAAAAATGAGGGACTACTCAAGCTATCTTCCTCATTAACCCCTTTAAGACTCTGTACAAGGAACTTTCAAAGTTCTGGAGATAAAAGAAATTAACAAGATAGAAAAATTCCCTACCTTCATGGAGCTTATAGTCTGTCATGTGTATTTCTATTAGACTACAGACAAATAAACTACCCTTAGAATATCAAGTAGTAACAAATGTTATGAAGAGAAACAGATGTGGACAAGAGGATGAAGAGCAATGGCTCACCAAATTTTAGATACACTAATTGCAGAAAACCTCTCAGAAGAATGTGGGAAGAGAACTACACTATGGTATTTTCTTTCCAGGGGTCTCTGGGATCCAACAGGTGTGCTATATTGCTAAGGACTGAATATTCATTAAATGCACTACTGTGCATGCAAGTGAGATAGTTGCTATTGGCAGATAATACAAAGATGGAACTATGGATGGACCTTCCTTTAACAGCTCCCAGAATGACCTCCACAGAGAATGAAAACATCTTCCCTTTCATAGAGATCAGAGCACCCCTCACGGATATTTGTGCTGCACCATGATCCAAGGCCTGCAGGGAGGATGCCACAGGCTCCAGCAAACAGCTATAAAATGTGTGCTAATATGGACTAACTTAAGTACACCTAAGAAATGCTAGTCACCCTCCAGTTATCTATCTCCTGGAATGTTAAGGTCTTTCCTAAAGGAAGCAGCCTGCTAAGACTGGCCATTAGCTACAGTCATGTATTTGTCATTACTGGTACAGCTGCTGCTTCCCAGCCATTGAGACACAGCCTCCAAACTCTAGAGAAACCTTGCTCAGTAAGAAAATGCTGAGCCATACTGAAAAGCCTTTGCCTGACCTTCCTCATCTGTCTCTGTCCTAGTTTACTGTGCACCAGTTAAGAATTGCCTGCCTCTTAAAGTGACTATGAAGTGACCTCATGTTTCCTCTTGACAACACCAGAGGTGGCAGTAGACCAAGGACATTCCAAGTATAATATTTTCTGCATTGGAACAAAAAGTTGCTGCATTCTCTAAAGTCAAGTTACTATCCATAACTAGTATTCCAACATGTTATCTTTTAAAACTCACTTACTTTAAAGGCTCATTTTCCTCTAGGAGTGAGTCTCAACTAGTTATATCTTTAGAAAGATGTATGAATCTTCTCAGATACCCAGGGACTACTATTTTAGGTAACATATATGATACTGAAGTTATATGTTTAAGCGATATACAGACATTCAACCTACTGAATAGCAAGTAACTACCCTAACTAGTAGGCTACACTCACCTTTAAACTGAAGCTTTATACATACCTGAACTAAGAGTTTGGAGCTGACAGTCAATGAGGACGCAGGAGGAAGTGGGAAATCTATTGTTCATCCAATAGAAAGTCACTGACTCATTCTGTAGTTTTGTAGCCAAAAAAAAGAAAAAATCCTAGAAAACTACATTGGAAAGGAATAAGAGGTCAATCTGGCCCAATCATCTTATTTTTAAGGGCAAGGGAGCGATAGATCAAAGAGATTCATGAGCTTGTCTGCAATCTCATGAACCATAAATTACAGATCAGAAACTGCCATTCGACTCCATTCTGTGCTCCGTGCATTAGCCCAGCGCAGGCTATGCTCTTGTTCCTGCTTCACATCCCTGAAGGATAAAGAAAAGGACTTCCGTGTTCCTCCTCCTGAATGTACCTAACATTGTAAATGCCATTCTGACTTAGAGTAAAGGCTCAGGCTCAAAAACATTTGTTTTGTGATATTTTTATGACTTTTTTTATTTTACTCATTTTTTTAAAGGTTGAATTACTAACTCTCAGTTTATAAAGCAGAAGAATTTAACCTACTTTGCCAGAAGCCAGCTGTGCTGGGATTGAACACCATGTATCAGTGGACACATGCAGGAGCTCTGCATCAAAGCTCAGTCCTGAGGAAGCTAGACCTCAGTGCTGAGGAAAGATAACAGCCACTGCTGCCATGAGGAATGTTTTTATCCCTATTTTTGTTCTTTTTTCATGTTAAAGCCTCTGATGCTTCATAGAAAACCTGAAAAAAAAATATATATATATACATATATATATATATATTTGATGAGTTCGTTCTGACTGTGCCAGTATATGATTCAGTCCTTGTTCCTGCTTATTATATTAATTTTCATCTTTCACCTCCTCCCTGACTCACAGCATAACCTTTATCAAGATGATTCCTCTATGCCTCGGTTTCCTCAGTGACAAAGCATAGTTAGTAACACTAACGGCATCTTTCCTTAGGTGAATTTTTATTAGAATATCTTGAGGGTGGCTTTTAAATTATTATACTTACATATCACTGGTAATAGGCTCTTATTAATCATCTTCATTGTACAAGCATTAACTAGAAAGTACTGAAGATCTCATCCTACCACTCAAGATAAGAAAATAAGGCAACATTCTTTTGATCTGTCAGGCATTGCTGCTCCAGTCAGCCAAAGTACATCTTAAAATCTTGACATTGTGAAATAATATTCTTCTGAATGTTTAAAAGTTCACCCAAAAAGTACATTATCTCCACTTCTCTCTCTTCTTGGGTGATTTTTCTAGACTGCAGATGTATCTGGGAAAAGAAGGTGCAGCCCTCCAGTGTAACACTGACTAGCAGCTAAAAGAAGGGGACAATTGGCTACCTTCAGTACCACCTGCTTGCATCATTTTTCTTACATTAGGACCATATCGTCTTGAATTTGATCTACTTTCTAACCATTTGTGGCTACAAATACACATTTATGAGATGTTCTTTTGGGTTCACTGTGTGCCCACAGGAGCAGGGAAGGTTGTCTCTGCCAGTCCCATGATTCTGCCCAATCAAACTCAGTGGCCACGCTGGGACATTTGATAGAACCATTGGTCAGTGTTTTCCATTATTGACAAACATCCCTAGTTGGTTTCTTATTTAAGTAATTGGAAACATTTAATATGTTTCTGTTGACCTGGACTATAGCACAATCCAGCCTCAGAAAAAAACAAACAAAAAGGTAACTGAGAACTCCCTTCTCCCCAAAATGACTGCCCCTTCGAAATTCCTTCTTTTTTGATCATGAATTATTAATGAAATCTACAGAAATGCCTTTCTTCAATGGTATCATTTAGGTCAAATTAAGTTGAAATTTCCATGTGAAAAAGATAAGAGCCTCAAGCTGCCCACTCAGAGCATAGTTTCATTCAAAATTTTTCCGACCTCTTTTTTATACTAGGCACCCTGGGAAATACTAAAAGGCTGCGTCTGCTGTCTCCAGCGCATTCTCACCACCCACGTGGACAGATGATAACTGAGATCTATGCTGTTAGGATTAGGGAAGTGTAAATTACTGGCCTGGCCATTTGTGATGAGTAAAGCATGAAGCTTAAGTTGCTTGACAATTTTTAAATAAAACTTCTGTACAGCTTGACAATTAGTTAAAAAGTTAGAGGAAGATACATGAGATCTGAAGGCAAATCTCAAACTGCTAAGAGTAACCCCATGTAGATTCCACAAGGGACCATGGCTAAAAATCTGGGAGTATCTGCTTGAGTCTTTAGTGTATAAATGTAATATTTACTCTAAGAGAGTAAAAGTTTTTTGTTAAGGCAATGAAAGCCTCAGCCCTTTTTTTGCAATCTCTCTTATATCCTGTGCTTATATTTTTACGTAATTTAAGCCATTCATGCTGTGTGACCCATTTCGTTTATGGAGAACCAGAAAAGTGTTTTTCTTTTTCTCTGAAGAAAGGAGCACTGTTCAAGGAGGCTGCCATGACTCAGCCTGGTTTTCCCCCCGCCCTTAATATGTCTTCTGATGCTCCGGCCAGACCCCAGGGGACTTATCTATGTGGATGCTGTCTTTTCAGCTGGGAAGAATGAGTTCTTGCAGCAACATCTGTGGGTCCAAGCAAGCACAGGCACCTGCCGAGGGTGGGTACCAGCGCTATGGTGTGCGGTCCTACCTGCACCAGTTCTATGAAGACTGCACAGCCTCCATCTGGGAGTATGAGGATGATTTTCAGATCCAGAGGTCACCTAACAGGTGGAGCTCAGTATTCTGGAAGGTGAGGAAAAAGCATTTGTTTGACTCTGACAATGGGGAAAATATCAGACAAGGCAAATACTGCTGCTATAGAGAACTGAGTGGTTTGGTACTGTAAGTGTGTGTGCCACTCGTGGCAACCCTGAATGCATCTTCCATCTTTCAGGAAAAAAGAAGCTAAACCTTCGGCCAAAGGAAGCCTCTCTGCACAACATAATTGTTGCTGAGCAGGTTAAACATGAGTAGGCACAATTCCCACAGTAATTATTATTATTGTTAATGTTATTCATGTGTCACTAAATTCACCAACTGTGAAGCCACCCATAGGCAAACATCATATTCTTTCAGCCTACCTTACAAGCTTCATAGGCATCATTTGAAAAATTGCAACAGTTATCAAAAAGAAATAATTAGGTATTGAAAGAAAGCAAATGTTAAGACATGGTAGAGTGGTCAGATACTAGCTCTGTGATCTGAGGCTCTCTAAGGTGCCCATTAAACAGTGGATTCATTCTGTCAACAGATAATTAGTGAGCACACACTGCGTGCCAGAGAGCTTGAGTTCCTAGAGATTAAAGTGGTAAATAAGCGAAGAAAACATCCTTGCCTTCATTGAGCCTTGCAGCCTGTCCTGGGAAACCACTATAAGCAGATAAAGTCCACAGTGGAAGGTCAGGTAGTGTCAAGTGCTATAAAGAGCAATCAGTCAGGATAAGAGGACAGAGAATAATGGGGACTGGAATTTGGATATGCTGAGGGGGAAAGCCCTTCAGAAGATATGGAATATGAATACATGGCCATGAGGAGCAGGGGAAACAGACCCTAAAGTTAGCTGGCTGAAGGTCATTCCAGGCTGGGAAAAACAGCAAGTCTGAAAGGTCTGAAGTGGGTGAGGAAGAGATCCAGTTTGGGTGGAATGGAGTAAGAAAAGAGAGAGGCAATGAATTCAGAAAAATATCTACCAGGGCATAGGTGATTTCTGCAGAGTCTTGTAGACATCAGTGAAGACTTAAGCTTTTACTTCAACAGACAGGTGAAGCCACCCAAAGATAAGCAGCACATTAATACTTTAAAAAGATCCTTCTGGCTGCAGTACAGAAAACAGATTAAAGAAAATCAAAAGTCAAAGCAGCCAGATTAAGTCAGAGGCTGTTAAAATACCCAGGAAGAGATCTTGGTGGCTTAGATTAGGGTGCCATTAGTGGAGAGGGTGGAAAGTAGTCTAATTTACCATAAGGTTTGAAGGCAAAGCAGCCAGGATGTGCTCATGAACTAGGTTTGGAGCAGGAGAGAAAGAGGAGTCAATCATGAGTCCAGACTTCCAGCCAAAGCTGTGTAATGAATAGTGTTGTGGTTTCCTAGGATGGAGAGGGACCAGGAGAATGCACAAGTGTGACTCTGGCTGTGCTTCATTGAAAATACTTGTTAGATACCCAAGTAGTTCTCTCTAGAGTCCATTAATGTATCAATATGCAGCTCCCGGAGTAGAAGCTACTGATACCTAAAATGTATCAGACTAGTTGAGATAGATCATCTAGGAAGAGAGTGTGGACATAAAAGATACAGTTAAATGATAGATGGATAGATGATAGATAGATAGATAGATAGATAGATAGATAGATAGATAGATAGAGATATGTTAACCTTAAATGCTGTGGTCACTGACGGAATATTGTGAGAATTCATGCAGATCCAAAATACTGGTGGTTGTGTGATTGTGAAGCTGTTAAACCCATCAAACAGTGCATAGTCATAAAATTCCCAGTAAATCACCAATTATCTCATTCAGATTGTAATATTTTCTCCCTTCTGTTTTACACAAATAAGATCCAAAAGTATTTATTGCCTAAAGTAGTAGACCTGTGTTAGAGAAAAAAGTGCAAAGTTTGTGCCCTCATAAAGGTTGCACTCCAGAAAAAAAACAAATCTTGATCCATATCTTAATCATTAGCCACCAGCACCATAGTGTCAGGCTGAGTAATCTAAGGATTGACTGCACTGGAGACCTTTTCTCTACCAAGGAAATAAACTGATGGTTCTTGGCTTCCTCCTTGGGATTATGTGTGAATTCATTCGAGTAGTCTATAATATGCTTTGTACTGACAGAGAGAAAGGAACCAGTTATGAATGTTTTTATTATGGTCCTTTTTAATGTTTTCTTTCATTTCACATTGCATCTGTAGGTGGTTGAAGTTGCTGGTGCCCCTTTCCTCTCTTCCACTGTGGCTCCATGCTAGGGTTCTTTGGTCTGTTTCTGGGGACTGAGCTCACAGTACCTCAGTAGGATTCTGCCTTTGAGCTTCTAAGCAAAGGTTCATGTGAAAGGGTTTGATGAGAACAGAGATTGGATTCAATGGGCCTCCGTTACACTGATTCTCTATCATGTGCTTGTGCAAAACACCTATCTCAAAGTACTCTTCTTTCTACATAGGTTTAACTCTTCACCATGTACTAGAGAATACAAGATGTATTCTTCACCTCTTATAAGTGATCTTATTAAGTGATCTTTTTAGGTAATCTTATTGAGTCACAGTAAAATAGGGGAAGTGAACAGAGACACAGGTTTTTAAAATGGAGTGTGCTGAATGCTCTCCTAAAAGTAGTCACAGTACTTACTGGGAGCCCAGGGTTTGAGGGACAGGGAGGAGTGTATGTCTGGTGCAGGCTGAAGAGGAAGCAGCTTACAGAAGAAACCTCATGTGCACAAGCATGAGTTGATGTCCCAGGAGAGAGGAATGTCATGCCAGCTTAGGATGCTGGGTAAGAGAGTCTGGCACATTTGGGGACTACTTACAGTGCCGTATGGTGCAACAACTGTTCACAGGTTTGGGAAGAGAATCAGAAATGGACTAGAAACACAAACAAGAGCTGGGTTACAGAGGGAATTTGAAAAGCTCTGCAATAGAAATGGCTCCAGAACCCTCAACTTGAGGGTCAAAATAATAAATTTGAATCTTCCTGGGGGCTCAAGGGAATGCCTCATAATCTGATATCAACACACACACACACACACACACACACACACACCAGATGTGTACTGTCTCAGCCACCTCCAGTTTATCCCAATGCTTACAGCTGCTCCCATCTCTGAAATTCCATGGGATTTGGCTGCAGTAACCACTCATCGCTGCGGCCCAAGATGGTGAGGTTTTCTTTTCCTTCTTCTCTTTGCTCTTCATGTTGGCTAAGGCCATAGCCACTTGACACCTGATTATCCATGCAGCAAACAGCTTCAACCTACAGATACCAAACAGCCTTCTCACTCACAGCCCTTCTCTCCTCACCTCAACATCACCATCCTCCTTTCCTTCCCTTCATCCCATCTCAGAAATGGCTCAGAAGAGCTGAGGAAGACTATTAAGCAGGAAAACCATGAGATAATTGCCACTTTTTTTGTTTTTTGTTTTGTGGTGGCTTGGTTTGGCTTCGTTTGATTTGGTTTGGCTTGACTTGGTTTGGCTTTACAGGACTAGGTATTGAACCCAAAACTTTCATAGTGAGCTACAGCCTTGACCCTTTTTAAAATTCTTTTGCTTTTGAGATATAATCTCACTAAGTTGCTAATTTGCCCAAGTTTGGTTTGAACTTGCAATCCTCCTGCCTCAGCCTCCTAGAGCACTGTGATAAAGGCATGTGCAACCATGCCCAGCTTATCTCTGTTTTTACAAGTTTTCTCAGATGACACTTGAAGAAAGGTCTGAGAAGTTGGGGAGCTTAGAATGCTGACAGTGAGTGACCGAGGCTGGATGGAATGATGGCTTGTGTCACTAACAAATGAAGTGGAGAAGAAGAAGAAAAATCCAAGAGGATCATAAGAGGTCGAATCAATAAGATTTAACAGTCTGTTCCCTGTGACTGTGAGGAAAGACTATGACTGGGTGAGTGGGAGGAACACAGAGAGCTAGGGAAGGGGCTGTAGGGCCTCGTTGCAAATATTCAGGTTCAAGGAGTCTTTGGGACCTCTGTCGATCCCCTCACCCCCGGACAGACATGTGGTCTAGAACTCAGCACTGCAGGCCAGGCTGGAGTTGGAGATTGGGAAGTGGTTGATAAAAGTAGGTGTTGAAACCAAGCCTCAGGGGACACCTGAACAGAAGGGGTCTCTGTGAGGAGGAAAAGCAGATGGGAGACACCACTACCCAGGAGGAGGAAGACTGGGGAACAGAGTCAGGTGTGAGACAGGACCCAGACTTTAGTGTTCATAAAACTCACTGCAGCAGACACCACTACTCAGCTCACGGCCTGTGAGGAAGTCACGAGCAGGCTGCAGGGCTGACGCAGAAGCATCCAGTCTTCCCTCTCAAGGCACTTCCCTTGAATAACCTCCAAGCCAGATGGCTCCTATTCCAGCTCCAGCCAGCCTGCCCCCCACAGGCAGCTCTCCCCTTCCTTGTAATTCCCGCTTCCAGCAGTCATTACTGCTCTTCATTGCCAGAACAGCTGCGCCTGCTGTTGCTGGCTTCACTTAGCTTGCTGGAGTCAGCTCATTCCCAGACCCCATCCCACAGAGGACCAGCAGAGGGGGCTTGCTCCAAATAACAGCCATCTCCGCTTGCAGCCCCGATCAGCAGGATTTCAGGAACTTGAGTTTTCTTTCCTACCTGATCCCTCTTTCCATGGGCAGGAACTGAGTTTTCACATACCCTCTGCCCAAGCCAGGAGAGACTTCAAAAGTCACAGCCCCAACACTGGCCTGCAGCTGCTTTGGAATTTGTCATGACCTGGCAAGGTCCTTAGACTCACTTTAGGGTTGACCTTACTGCAGCATTCCAGCCCCTTAACATGGCCCTGCACAGAGAGCTGCTTTGCTCTCCTCACCCTTTAAATGATCTCCCTTGCGCAGTTTTACTTACTCTCAATTTAAAAGAGCTCTCCTCCGTTTAGACCCAAGACTACTTCAACTTAGTGCGGTGTCTGAAGATAATGTTTATGATGCTGAAGGGAGTCACTCCCCAAGTCTTTATCCCTTCCACCATTCCAAGACGGTGCCAAGATTAAAGTGGTGCATCCTAACTGCCCTCCTCACCTCCACGATGGGCTCAGGAAGGTTCAGAAGCAGCCTCCTGGTCTTTGTCCCTCATACGTACCAGCCCAAGCTCTCCCTGACCGCCTTAAGAGGGTTGGAGGCCCTCCATGGGCACCACGCCTGGAGGTCCCCATGAGCCTTGAGCTCAGAGTCAGTATCCACTGCACTGTCCCCCTTCTTCCTGGGATACTCTGACAGAAATAGGAAATAGGAAACAGGGGGGCCACCTGTTTCTGGTTCTCAAAGTGAGCAGGAGTCTTGCCATCTGCAAGCCCTGTTTGCCTTTTAGCTTCTGAGTCATATTCCAAGAGTGGGTTTCCATACAACACGCAGCTCAAACAAAGAAGAACGGACTGTGCTAAGAATCAATCACCAGGTTCCACGTTCAGCAGTCTGGACCCTGGAGTCTGTGGGTCAGGACTATTTATAGTACTTTGGGCCAAAAAGGAAGCTGTGGGGAGAGAAGACAAAAGCCAGGGCTGAGAGCACGGTCTTCACGTGCTCTTCAGAAGCTCAGGTACTAAGATGAATCGCATCCTGCTGCCCTTGGTTTTGAGAATTAGTGCCAGCTCTTGAGGAAGGGAGTAATTTAGCAACATAGGAAGTTTGTCACCATGGATATCTAAGTTAATTTAATTTGCTCCTTCAGTTTTCCGATGTGAGTCATTTTTAAGAAGTTATAAATAATGGTTAGCCTCTGAAGGTGGAATTACTCGCCACTATTTTTAGAAAATGCAGAAAGCAATCCACAGTGTTATAGAGTCTTTCTTGCAGTACTAGTCTTCTGTAGATCAGTCTCTGTTTTATTAGAAGACATCACTTTAATTTTAATTTTTAATTTCCTGACAATATTCCACAAGAGAAAATTTGTCCTTGTATTTACATTTCAAAACCCCTTTTGAAATGAAAACAAAATTAATAGGAAAGAAATATGCAAAATAGTAATTGGCAGGGTATACTGTGTAGAAGAAAAGTGGCAGATGGAGTTGGACAGACCTGAAGTAAAACTTGCTCATACCACCTGCTAACTGTAGGACCTTGACCAGTGCTTCTTTGGCCAAATAAACCTCAGTTTTTGACACATGAAATGAAAATAAAGATACTACCTCTCATAAGATGTTTATAAAGACTGCATGAAACCACAAATTGTACTATACCTAGGTCACAATAACACTAGTTCCCTTTCCTAGGGAGATGGGTTTATGGATGTATTTTCCTTCTATTGATCAAACTCCCTTTATTAGTGTATTACCCCTAAAATTTATGAAATAAGTACATACATTCTAAATATTCAAGATTAAATGGTGTTATATGTTTGGTTATGTATTTCATCATTTTTCCAACCCCATTATTCTAATAACAATTACATACAAGAGAAAATGAAAAAAATTGTTTAAGAAATTAATAACTATATTAGATATTCTTTGTTCCAGATGCTGAGCAATTGTTTTAATGCTGTTGCCAGAGTAGCATAAGAATTTTACAAGGGATGTATTTCCAAATGTTAATAATGATAAATGCTTATTAACATTCATTAATTAGCCAAATACAAGGCCAAGTGCTTTCATGCATGGCCTTTTTTAATGCTTACAACAACTCTCCGAGGTAGGTACAATTACCATTTGTCTTTTGCACATGAGAAAATCAATGATTACAGCATTTCAACAACTTTCCTCCCATAAGTCACTGTCTTGGTTACTTTTCTGTCGTTGCTGGGACAAAATACCTGACACCCAACATGAAGGAAGGAAAGGTTTATTTAGCTCACTGTTTGTGGAGGTTTCAGTCCATACTTGGCTGGTTCCCAGGCAGAGTGGCACATGGCAGAGTGCAAAGATTCATGGTGGTGGTAGATAGCAAAGGCAGCAAGCATAGAAAGGGGAGGAGTGGTGGTAAGGAGCCTCTTCCTATCCCTTACATATGCAAACTATCCACCCTAGGGCAGTACAGCACTCATACCCATAATCCTAGAAGCCTGCCCCATGACTGCACGAAGATTTGGGGCGACAAGCACACACAAACCATAACAGTCACATACCAAGTGTCTGTGTTGTACTCAAGACTGAGTCTGCTCTTCCAAACATAGGAGTTCCAACCATCAAATAGTGTGTCAGTTCACTTCTCTTAGTGTGTTCATTCCAGTAGAATTGGAACCTTATGCCATCTGTCCTTCATCTGCTACTCCTAACATTGGGTGGAAAAGCATGTGCATATGCACACCTCACATAGCTATCCAGGAGAGGAGGTGACAGGACCTGGGGCTGAAGCCAGCTCATGGGCTGCTAGACCTACCTTGGCAACTTGCCAGCCATGTATCTTTGGCCTGGTGATTCACCCTCTACAGGTAAGGGCATGTGCTATATGTACAGGGTATGGTTAAAAAGTTCAGTGAATCTTTAAATTTTAGAAGATTTCAATTGAATTACTCATCATAGTTTTTGGTCATATGTCATAAGAATATTCCTTCAGGTCCAGTTATAAACTGCCCAATATGGTTCCTTCCCCACTTATTGGAAATGGAGTCAATAGCAATAAGAATTGACAATGTCCTCCTGGCAGAACTACCAGAGACACATCTACTCACGGTACATATCTATGTGTTAAATAGATTGAGTTTATTACCCATTTCTGACAAAGAGCATGATACCTTAAGGGCCCAGTGAGAGAAAGAATGAGAAGGGATGAAATATAGAAGGGGGTTTTGGTTAAGTGACTTGAAGAAAGATCTAAGGACATGAGAGTCCACCCTGGATTTTCAGGGACAAGTCTACAATTGGATATTTGATAAGTCTTTTATGTAGGGAAAGCCAATTGTTGTGACATAAAAGCTACAAAGGCTAGAGCAGAAGCAGTGACTAGCATTCACCAGGAGAGGCAGGTGTTTGGTATTTTATGACTTGCACACTGACCCTGTTTGCGTATGTGCTAGACAAGATCACACGATCGCCTTGTGTTGTCCACTCTGTCCTCCTCACAGAATGAGCTAGTCTGAGCAGATGTTCTGTGAGATTAGCCCAAGAGAAGAATGGCAGGTCTTCCGTGGCTCCAAGGTAGGCTTGAACAACACCCAGCCCCAGGATTTCATCAGGCCAGCTTCTGACCATCAGGGTTGCTTTTCTAATCCCTGAGATCAATTAGGCAATGTCAGCAAAGGAGGGTTTCTCCCCCACAAAATGGTACCAACTGAAAACACTGAAGATCCAGTGCTGCAGCTTCCGGTTGGTGTTAAGATCCATTTTCTTTTTAACTAGAAAATAAAGAAGGTTTTTCACACAGATTTGGTTGGTTGGGAATATTCCTACTTTTCATCTGAGGGGAAGACTGGGCCTCACTTATGCATCTTGCTTCTGTCATCCTCTTTCTCTAGGTCGGACTCATCTCCGGCACGATCTTCGTGATTCTTGGATTAACTGTTCTGGCAGTGGGCTTTCTTGTGCCCCCTAAAATCGAAGCCTTTGGAGAAGCGGATTTTGTGGTGGTTGACTCGCATGCCATGCAGTTTAATAGTGCCCTTGACATGTGCAAGCTGGCAGGGGCTGTGCTGTTCTGCATTGGGGGCACGTCCATGGCGGGGTGCTTGCTGATGTCGGTGTTTGCCAAAAGCTACTCCAAAGAAGAGAAATTCCTTCAGCAAAAGTTTAAAGAGCGAATCGCAGATATCAAGGCCCACACCCAGCCCATTAGTAAAGCTCCAGGCCCAGGGGAGACAAAGATTCCAGTCACTTTGTCCAAGGTTCAAAATGTCCAGCCTCTGTCGGCAACCTGAAGCCTTCTCCACCCAAATTGCCCCCTTGTGGCTCACACACCTTGGGAAAAGGAGTGCTGGCTTCTGAGATGACATGGATTTGATGATGGCCCACCCTGGGCTGTTTGCCAAGGGGCACAGAGTATAGGAGGGAGCTCATATGTGCTTGGTCTAGATGTGACAGCTGTGCCACAATCACCCGCCCAGTGCATCCAGCTGCTTCAGGCAGGTGCTCTGTGCCTACCAGGAGCCCCCCGGAGCTTCTCTTTCGGATGTTGTGACCTTGTCTGATTTCTGGTGTTGTTTAAAGTGCTCAACCATTCAGACCAGCTAACGTGGTCCATTTTGTTTCCTGATAGTTGGTTTTTCTACTCCTTCCTGGGTGGTGCTGTCTTCTACCCGTGTCTCTCCGTGTGTAAGATATGGTCATGTTGTGTTCACAGAAACCTAGAGTTCTCTGATTTCGGTCTCAATATTTGTCTTTTAATTACATCGTGCCATGAAGTTCCAGAGATTAGACACAAATGTATCAGTGTTCTCCATAAACCTTTGTGCACTCTTCAGATTTTCTTTTCTCACTTAAAAAGCTGAAATTGCCAACTTTAGAATTTTGGTAGCAAAAAAACTAATATTGAAAGTATATGTTTATGCGGTACCTGGAAAGCACTGTATTGAAAACCCAAGAAATCTGAATTCATACTACCTAACTGTGTGATTTGCAGGAATCTGTTCGCTTCCTAGGTCTCACCTTCCCCATCTATGGAATGGGAGTCTAAGGACCTGCCCTGCTCAAATACCAGCCATTAATTTTTTGCTGTATGTCCTCAAGTCTCCCCATCAAGGAGGTTTATTAGCTTGTGGCTGTCACCGTGATGGGTTTTTTCAGAACTGGACCCCTGGAAATCACTGAGTTTGCAATCCTACATGATGGACCTTTAAATACGCAACCACAGCAGTTTATACAATGCTATCATATTTTTATAAAGACACCAGTAAACATCCTCAAGTAAGAAACCCTTAGGAGATATTAACCTCAAAAGAGATTTTTGTTCCAAGATGTTTTATTCTCCAGCAAGATCTCCTTCTTATACCATGCACTTTGATTAATCTGTGCAATTAAACTGGGCTGAGGAAAACGAAAGGTATGACCTTAGTGTTCTGTCAGAATATGTGCCACCTTAAGAGTCCTGTCCTTTTTTTCCTTTTTCTTCCTCCTTCCTTCACTGGATAAATAAAATATGTGAATGAAACAAACCTGAAGTTCATGGTCATCCGTCACCATGGCTATTTTCCCTCCAAAGTGTAATTTTCCATCCTGACACAGAATACACTCTGATATTTCCCTGGATAAATGGAAAATAAATGAAGCAATTAGTGACTCTGTGTGGGGTGTTTATTTTGCACCGTCCAACATGGCATGGCAGTGGGGGAAGTCAGCATCCCACAAGGGTATTCGGCTGAGTTTCGCAGAAATTAGTCCATTCCTCAGGTTCTCCTCCTTTCTGTGGAAAGACTGATGTCACTGTGGTCTTCGGAGCCCACAGGCTTGTGCACCGTGCATGACAAGTCTCCAGCTGCCTTCTAGACCATGTACCAGTGAATCTTAAAGAATGCATCTTGAGCTTTTAAATCCTCCAGAAGGAAGAATAATGGCTGGTACAGTCTGAGAACCTTAGATATAGCGTGATTATGGGCCTGGATTCTCAGAGGTCAGTGGCTTGACACTATTGAACAGCCTTCAAGTACGGCCCCAACCTAAAGTTTGCACTGAAATCATCAGGGATAAAATGACACAACTGCATGCTGGGAATGGGGTTGGAAGGGATACAACTGGACAATATTATAAAACATGCTGTCTGGGGTCACATCTGCATAAGTGCCTGGCAGGACACAAGCCTCAGACAACATGGTCCCATACAGGGAGAAGTCCCCAGACCAACATGGACCACCTGAACCCCCACCACCACTGGCCAAGATTCCCCCAAGAAAGACCTTCACCCTCACAGTCCCTTTATACAGGGTCTGTGTGGCCATAAAACCATCCTCATAGGACAGAAGCTGTCTTTCTAACCTCTCCACTTAGTGGATGCCATCCCATAATTCAAAATTACCTATAATCTAACCCCTCTTTCATATGACCACCTGCCCCCCTCACCCATGCCTACCTATTTCACCTTTCAATTCTTTTCACTCTGTCACTTTTCTGGTTCCCTTTTTCAGGGAGAAATTTGGTAAATCGAGCCCCCTCCCCATGGTGTAAAATTACCTGTGCTAGAGGTTCCCTGCCTGCATCCGTGCTGCACACAGCACCTGCTGCCAGGACACTGACCTCTAGGTGAAATAAATCAGACACACAAGCTTCAATCACGCATGGCTCCTCTTATATAAGAAACTCAAAATATGTATAAATCAAGGGGCAAAATAAAAGATAGATACAGATAATAGGAAGCAAGGAGTCTCTTGCAAACAGGAAAGAGATCAACAGATGAAAGCAGGAAGGGGAAGGGGACATAAAAAGAGCAAAGATGTGTTATGTACACCAACTCCCCACAGTGACTGGAATCCTTATATACCACACATATGCACTAGTAAAAGCAATGAAAGCATAGTGACATCAGAGGCTGTGTGACCAGTAACTTCACATCCTTCCCTCCGCCCCCTCTCGCTCTGTTTCTGCACTTGTCCAGTATCCCCCATCCCAGTCAAACTCAACCATTCTCCTCTCCCTGCTGTGCCTGCCCTTCTGTGTCACTCTAGCCCCAACCACAACGCTTATTCTCCCAGCAACAACCATCTGCTGCTTGTCTGCCTTTGAATGATTCATTCAAGGCTGACTGAGGAAATGGCAGCGGTAGGAATAAGAGTTCACGTGAACAGAGTAGGAGGCAACTTTGAGGCACTTTATACATGTGCATTAGTTCATTTAATCTTCACAAAAGTTCTATGATCCCAGGACTGTTATCATATACCCATTTTATAGAGGAAGGGGACAGGCAAAGAAGGATCACTTGGCCAGAGGAACCTGTAAGGATGGAAGCAAGGCAAGATTCATTTCTTTTTTTTTTTTTTTTTTTTTTTTTTTTTGGTTTTTCTCCGGTACCGGGAACCGAACTCATGACCCTGCGCTTGCCAGGCAGGCGCTTTTGCCGCTGAGCTAAATCCCCAGCCCCGGCAAGATTCATTTCTAAGCACACAGGCTTAGAGCTGATATGCTTTCTGCCTCTAAAAGTGTGTTCTTTCTGCTCTCTCTGTCTCTGTCTCTGTGTTTCTGTTTGTCTGTCTCTCTCTTGCACACATACATACATGCACACTTCAGGCTTAATGATGTGTCTTTATCCCAGTGACTTGTTGGCTCATGTTTTTCCACTAGAAGCTACACTATTAGCTACTCAGGTAGCAGGAGCGTATCTTAGTGAATGGTGACTCCAGGAAGCAAATACCTCATTGTGATATGTTACTATTACATAGTCATTTAGCACATTTAACACAATTATTGCATTTCTACCCAGAGGCAGGCCTTGGCTGGCACTACAGAAAACAAAGATTAGTAAAGGTGTTAAACTGCTAAATTTTTTGCCTTCTTTTGTATGTGTGTGTGTGTGTGTGTGTGTGTGT
>NW_004955483.1:2774226-2792968 GCF_000276665.1 Chinchilla lanigera | reverse complement strand
AAAAAAAAAAAAAAAAAAAAAAAAAAAAAAAAAAAGAAGAAGAAGAAACTCCATCACTAAAAGCAGTCCAGATCAAACAAGTAAAGCAGGGCTTGGTCCAAACAGTGACCCAGCATGCCTTGTTTTTCCTGTCTTGTGTAGGTGTTATGGAAGTGGGTTATTTCTAAGGATGCTACCAGTTCATGCAGCAGTAATCAGGAGCCATTACAGCAAATCAGAGGAAGGATGTTTTGTCATCAAGTTATGTGCAGTTGCTTAAGATATGTGCTCTGTACACGCCCAGGAGCAAATATCTAGAATAAACAGGTAAAACAAAAAAAAATCTTCAGGGAGGACTAAGACTGAGAGCATTCATGTGTTCCAGCACCACGCTGTCCTCATCCTCACACTTGAGTGGGGAAGCCCAATCTGATGGCTGACTTATTACTACTATAGCCATAGGCAGCAGAAGCTGGCCCACTGACAGAAAGTTCCCACCAGATCTCCAGTCCAGCTAGATACCCAAGGAAGATCTAGGCCTCCCATCAAGGGCAGAGTAAACTGTCCCCGGGCAGGCAGGAGCCTGGCCTTTCATCCTATGAAAGCACAACCAGAAGGTTCAGACATCTAAGGAACCAATGCCTTGAAAGTGACACTACAGAGGGAATAATAACTTCCCAGGAAGCACAAGTGTGTCAGAAAATCACAGCAGAAGACACACATGCATGCACACACACACACACAAATCTAATCAGCTTACAAGAAGAAACTGCACCAATAAGATAAAAATATTAGGCTATTAAAAAGAACATCAAATAATTTAAAAGAACACATTACTAAATATATAAATTGAAATCATTTCCTAGAAAGAAAAAACACTCTTATTTTAAAAAATGAAAAATATGAAACAAAAGGTAAAGGCAAACACCTTCAATGAAACAAAAAATGATAGCAGTAAAATAATAGGCAATTATCAGTAAAATAATAAAAAAATTCTCAAGTGGATAGAATATAAAAATATCTAGATTGGAAGTCCTGGCTGCATTTTCAAAAATTTGAATTGTTTTTTAAAATAGTAAGCATGTTATTTAGAGTTCTGGAAGAATCCACTAGATGAATTTTAAACAGAAAAAGTAAAATGAGGTTGTATCTGTGGGGCAGGGGAAGGACAGCAGAAAGCAGAACTGTTTTTATTAACGTAGTTAAAGACTAAGTCCCTATGGGAGTCCGTGCCCTATGAGCCTTGTGTAGACTTTAAGCTGATCACTATTTGTGTTTGATGAGGAACCGAGTGCTGAAGGATTCTTAAACAGAAGAATTTGTCCTGCTTTAAGCTTCTGGAAAGGACTCAAAGAACATAATATTTACCCTGTGTCTTGAAGCATGAGTAGACAATACCCCCATGTGAGCCTGGCTTAAGGAAGAATTTGCTTTTCAAGATTCTGTTTTGTTTTGTTGTCAAGGAGGAGACTGGACGATGGGGAGAAAGATGGGAGCCTTTAAAACAGGGGCAACAAAGCCAGGTGTGGTGGCCAGGCTGTAATCTCAGCACTCTGGGGCCAAGGCAGGAGGATCACAAGTTTGAGTCCAACTTGGCCAACTTAGCAATTTAGTAAGGCTGTCTCAAAATAAAAAGGGAGTGGGGGTGATTGGCTCAGTGTGAAGGTCCTGGATTCAATACACAGCAAGGGGAGGTGGGGAGAGGGAGAGAAAGAGAAAAAGAAAGAGAGACAGAGGAAGAGGAAGAGGAAGAGGAAGAGGAAGAGAGAGGTTTGGTTTGGGTTCATGGTTTCAGAGGACTCCAGCCATGGCTGGTTGGCTCCAAGGCAGAAGTGTCATGGCGGAAGACCTTCCATGGAGGAAAGCTGCTCACCTTGTGGCAGCCAGGAAGCAAAGAGAAAGGAGATGCTCAGGACAAAGACATACATTCCAGGTGACGCCCCAGGGACCCAGCTCCAAGCAGGCCCACTTCCAAACAGCACAAGACCTCATCAAGGGTGAGGACAGTGCAGCAACCAGTGCACTGATGAGGGCAGTGCCCCCTTGGTCCAATCACTTTCCAAAAGCCCCATATCTGGACACAGGAGTATTTGGGAACATTCTAGATCTAAACTATAACAAGAGCCCACTGGTGATGACAAGGACACCAAGACAGCTTTACCATGACCGAGGCCAACAATGTCCTCTGGAATGATGCAAAGGACCATCCCTGGGATGAGTCTGAATAGCACCAAAGGGTAAGGTGTTCTACACAGTGCCAGCATCAGACCGGAACTGACAAGGAATCCTGGAGGAGACAGGACAAAAGCTTGGGGTAGGGGTCATGGGGAGGCAGCAGGGAGGGTGTGAAGTGAAAAGGAGGCAACAAGAGAGCAGATGTCTACCCACACCTGGCCTAAGATGGTCTTGGCTAGCTCTGTGTTCCCAGTCTCAGCCCCACCATCAGCTTCAGAATCATGTACAGGGAATTGTTCCCCTTATTCCTTTCTTTGTCTTCTAAGTAATGGAAAACATCAACAAGAAATGCTGAACTTTCTTCAGAATGTGACTTCCAATAAGTGTCACTCCTACCTTGCCCCTGGACCAATTTTCTGTGTGCTATAGGGAAAGAAGGGGGTTGTTATAATCTTATTTTGCAAGACCATCTCTTCCGGAGTACTACAACATGAAATAGGACCAAGGATGGCTACAATGCAGAGAAAGTAATCAAAACAGCTCTGTGGACTATTTCCTCTGTGCCCAGTAAAGTGATAAATACCATTGATCATATTTATTTAATATACTTTATCATTGATATAATTGTAAGGGTAACTACTGTTGTTTCCTCCATTTTACAGATAAAGAGATCCAGGTTTAGAGAGAGAATTTGCCTAACTGATTGCCCATGTTCACCCAGCCAGAAAGCAGTCTACCTAGCTTTTGAACCCAGGTGAATGGCCTCATAGACTTCCCTCCTTGAGATCAGATTCTGCTAGAAAGTAGCAGCATTTCAGCTCTTCTGCAAATGTCCCAGATTAAACGCCACCTCTATTATAGAGCTCTGCATTTTTCAAAGTCAAAAACTGGCTAAGAAATAATATATGCACATGTTGCTGCTACATGAATTCCATTTAAATCATTGCAGGCAGTAAAAGTGAGATGCCACTGAACTTGAGCCTTGAGCTAACTTACATGGAGTTTGAGTACAAGATCAATCCAGACTGCTATGTTTATTATCCCAGGAATTTTATAAGGGCAAATCTGCTTACCTGCAAGCCACTGGAAGGTGAGTACTCATATTTCTCTCCAACACCTAGCACAGTATCTAATTCACAGTGCAGGATCAATAGATGTTTGCTGAATTGAGATCCTTGCATTGAAGCAACTGCAGTAATTGTTCTTACCCACCAGACCTCCTGATGACCACTAGCAATCCACAAGATAGTAAGAATTGTGTTTTCCAGGCAGCACTTTGGGGAATTGCATCTTTGGCCTATCCCAAAATGCATCTTCTGGAATACCTGGGAAGTATTAGCACCTAGAGGCCCACGGGAGCTTGGTGTGTGTCTCTGTGTGTAATCACAATTCAGAACGGAGTGTTAAATGTCCAGGCTCTGGAATCAAACACAGTGTGTGCACACCTGGCCCCTCTTACTTTGCATATTGATGAAATCATCACAACTCTCCTTCCCTCAATTTCTTCATCTACAAGGATCATATCTGCATGTTCCCACTGGAGCTGTTGCTGAGGATTAAATGACTAACACACTAAAGCACTTGGAGCAATGACTTACACAGATGAAAGGTAGGTGCCACTGGCTGGGTGAGGCCCATTGAAAGGCATCACTTATGGCATAAGGTTCCTGTTTGCCTGTGCACACATCTGCTTTCACCCCATAATAATCCCTACTGTTGAGTGTGAAGTGACTTGGAACCCACCAGACAGGGCACTGACCTTTTCAACATCAAGTTTAATTAAGGCTGGTTAGCAGCTAAAGTGTGATGTTTCACGTCTTCCCATATAGTTCAGTGAGAAAGATTTATTAACTCATTAAAATGCCTTGTTAGTTATTTTCGGCTACTCAGAATGACTGTGACTTCTCGCCAGCCACTTATCCCAGAAAAGAACCAGAATAGAATCTCACTTAATTGACTTCCTAGACCAACAGCTGCATCAGCAGATCATTTGGCTCCCATGTAAGGATAAAGAGCATCAACAAGCCTGGTGGTTGACTGAGACTCACCTGCCCCTTGCAACATGCAGAAGGCTACTGATGTGCCACGTGAGGCCCATCAACCAGCACCGTGTCCTGCTCCTTCTTCCTATTCCGTGAAGCGGACAAGGGAGTCAGGGAGTCTGGTTCCATGTGCCAAGTCTCTGTGATGCCCTGGCCACACTTGCTTCCTGCAGACTGATTGCTGGAGCCCACCAACCACAAGCTCAGTCACTTCCTTCTCCATGTGGCCATTACACAGGTTCCATTTCTAAAATAGAACTTCCACTGCCTCTTTCTCACCACTCATTCAAGTTGAAATTTACAGGCTCCTCAGTGGAGGCTCTCTTTCTTATAAAAATACAGAAATCTCCCTTCCATGTACACGTTTCTTTCTCCCACCCACCCAGCCATGTGTGCAATAATAAACTCATGTTCACAATTCTGGTCTGTGAGTGCACACATTCCATTCTTCCTATGATCTTCTGGTTAGATGAGAAGCAGTAGAACATGGTGGTTAGTAATGCAAGCTGACAAGGATAAACCAGGCTCTCATTTACTAGTTGTGTGACTTCAAGCAAATTTCTTACTCCACGTCTTACACACATCCTGAATAGATGGAAGAAATAATAGTACCTTCCTCTAAGGGCTTTTGTGAGAATTTTTCTAAAATATACACAAGGGGTTTGAAAGAATGTCTATCAGATAGTTAAAGAATCACACTGACACATTTTGTATTCTTGAAACTATTTGTCATTCTTACAACTGGTTGCTATTATTGTTAAAAGCTCCTTGGGGAACGGGCCCAATAACTCACTCAAAGTGCCAGGCAGAGATTCATGTTTAACAAAGGTAATGGGTACTGATGAGAACAAAAATGAGGGGAGAAAATAACAAAGGAGAACTACGTTTTTAATACATTAGTATAGGCTGAAGTTTTTAAACACATTTCCACCATCATCTCAAGCTTCCTGTTTATCATAATAATTTCAAAAATTGAGTTCTCAGGAGAAAATTAGCTTGAGGGTGACGTTATCCAGCCAAAGAGAGGAAAGCAACTTCCGTGGCCATCAGACATTCTTCCTATGTGTCTTACTTTTCTCTTATTGCTGAGACAAAATACCCAACACCCAATCTTATTTAGCTCACAGTTTGTGGAGGTTTCAGTCCATAATCAGCTGGCTCTAAGGCAGAGTGGCATATGGCAGAGAGGCAATGGCTCGTAGTGACAGAAAACAGCAAAAGCAATAGGCAGGAAGATTCAAGACTCTTTCTGTCCCTTATATATTGTACCTAGACTGCTAGAATTAGGGCAGTGCCAAATCACTCAGCGGACTGTTTTAGTAATCACACACCCTTCATCCCAGCATCACACACTCTAGATTCAGCCCCCTCTGCAAAAGCCTAAAACTGCATGAGACTTTTGGGGGACATCAAGACACAAACCATAATAGGAAATCTGTGGAAATTGTACATAACAAACATGGAGCTTGAAATTATCTCAGTAGCTTTGCAAGTGTGACGCCTAGAAATGGAAGAGGAAAGCTGCACTTCATCATCTGAGCAACCCAAATCACCTCCACAGTTTATAACAGGAGAGTGCCTGTCAGAAATGCAAAGGGGGACATGGTCTTCCCATGGGGGCAGCTGTGGTGACTCCCTTGCTTTGTGTGGGTCCCCAGTGTCCAGGAGCAGCACGGTTGAGAGGTGAAGAGCACAGCAGGCTCTGGCTTACTCGCTGGCAGCTGGAGGCACCATGTACTACATGGTAGTGATCCAATAAATATTTCCTTAATGACAAAGAGGACAAGTTTTTAAAACTTCATGCTGATGTGATACTGAAACAGGCACCTGGCTGCCACTGGTATTTCACAGGAAGCCCAACACTGATGCATGGATGATGGGATTTATAAGTCAGAAATTTCCCAAAGGAGCATCTGCCTTCTCCATGTCTCCTCCACGCAGGCCACATACATTGGGATCCATAATGATGAAGGCTTAAGGTTGCCGACCAAGCCCCAGCTTCACAGGGAAGTAGATTGTATGTTCAGTGTTGTAGAGCTTTAAAAAATGGGTGCTAAGATGATTAAAGAGCAAATAGAATGGCCTGATCCATCTCACCCTCGCACACATGCACACACACACATGAACACGCACATGCACATGCACACACATGCTCTCTCTCTCTTTCTCTCTTTCTCTCTCTCTCTTTCTCATTATTGTCAGCAATATCCTGCCTCTCTGTGTCTGGGAAACCCAGAAAACTAATCAGCAGCTTTAATAACAAGGAAAAGCTATGATCCTAACAGGTTCAGGTGCATACAAACACCACAAGACTAAAAACAGTTTTGGGGAGACTTTCTGCCAATAACAGAAAAGCGCAAAAAAAGAATCAATTCTGGCTCAAAAGTGAGTAGTAGAAGAGATAAAGGGACAGGGTGCTAGGAAAGCCAAAACCCAAAAGGAAGGCTAATAATTATCTCCCTGTTAAGTACTTTGAGCTGAGTGGTATGTACATATTCTGTCTTTAAATCCTTACATATCAACAAAATAATAAATTCCTATTATTTTCCTTTGCATGAGGAAGAAAACTGAGATTCAGAGAGGTTGAAAATGGTGCTGAAGTTACACAGTGTCAATGCTCCAAGTCCAACCAGGTCTGCCTGATGTTGAAGTGTGTGTCTGAAGGACTAGGGACAGTGGTGGTGACCCAAGATGAAAAAGGAAGAAAGTAGAGAAGACTGCAGGAGCCATGGAGGCCCTGGGTGGCCCGTAGACAGGGATTTTGGCTCAGAAATCTTGTAGGAAGTCAAATTCCCACTGTCTGTTCATGGCATCTGTGTGGCCTGGGTGTTCTCAGGAAGGAGCTATCTATCACAGAGTGAAAGCAAATATCTAAATCCCATGTGGATGTCTAGTCTCCATTCAGAGGCTCCCTAGCCCACCAAGCTTTGACTGATTTCTCAAATGGGAAAAAATCCCTCTCCTTCCTCTGAACATCTTTATCTTTATTTCTCTTATGCCTTTGTATTACCAGGACCCAGGTGGTGATATTCCAGGGATCCAGCCCCTGGCTCCCTGATGCTCAGTTCTTTCTGCCTGTGATGAAAGATTTCAGGCAAGATGCAGAGACTGCCATGCAGAAGGACAGAGAGAGTTCGTTGTAAAGACACAGAGAGATGTACGCCTTCAAGCAAGAACATGGGCAGTGTCACAAAAACATCCACATTGAGTGTGAGTTTGGCACCTCTTTGCGTACAGAAAAGTTACTCCTAGAGTTTGGAGAACTGTGATGATTATGATGTTGACTGACATTTTCCTTAGAGGTTACTTGGGAAAGTTGATAACTTGAAAATGTCTTCCTTGTTCTTTTCAGATGGTCAGGGTTCCCTCAGGGGCCTTCATCATCTAAGAAATTTAGGAAGGAAAGAAAAAGTTCTAATCTAAATCAGGTCTCAGCCCAAGGCAGGAGGATCCTTAGAAACCACTTTCTTTCCTGATAGCAGATTGTTAGTCATGAGACAATGATTAATAATAGACCCGGAGGAGGTGAAGGCAGGCTACTTGAAAAGTGAGGATGGGATATTTTTTCCTTTTTCTTTTGCTTTTTGAATCATTAGTGATAGATAAAAGCTACTCACACTTGCAGTTTCAAACTGTAGCTCAAGAGTACATCATATTCTCTGAGTGGGCTGGTAAGACCCTTGGCACATACAAAGTTCAGGTAGGGGGTTAGAAAAATCTCAAGGTCTGAAAACTGAATGGAAGCATTCCAGCTAAGGAGTCAACAGTGACCTACTTCTCTTTCAAGTGGTAAACACAGAGCATTTTCCTTGTATAAGAACAATGACCTTGAGGGAAAGGATATTCCTTCAAAGATCCTGTTAATCAGATAACTGTAACCTGAGACCTCAGTCAAGTGTAGCTGCCATCTTCCTGCTTTCCCTCCTTCATGCTTGGAGATGTTTTCTCTCCCCCCCCTCTCCCCTTATCCCTCTCCTTTCTCTGCTGTCTCCTCTGTCTGTCTCTTCCCTTTTCTCTGAGAATCTACCATTTTGCAATGGATTCTGTCTAAACTTTACATGACAGCCTACATGTCCTGTCTGAAATCTTTCATCAAAAACACAAAGAATCTTAGTATACTGCCAGGTTCCTTATGGTGTTAAGACCTGACTCCCCAGTAACAAGATTGCTCAGGGGTATTTCAAGGATTCAAAGAGAAGCCAGTGAGCTGGTAGTCAGGGAATCTGGAGAACCTGCACAACCCTAACAGCTATCCACAGCCAAAGAGAATAGCTGTGGCGCCAAGGCCACTTGCCTTGCTCGGCTTTAAACTTGGTGTGGGTTTAATTTTTATGTCATTTTTGTTACTATGAAACCAACGAGTTTGTTAAATCAGTGGAGAGCAACATGCCATTCATCTTTTAATGGAAGACTGCATTTGACTGTGAGAGCCTTTCAGAGACTATATGACAATTTAATAGACTAAATAGATTTAAAGTCCCATGGTGGGGGGAAACGCTTAGAAATCTGCAGGAAAACCGAATGTTTATTTTCATAAATAAATATTAAAAAACAGATGAATGCTCCAATTTTACAACACTTTATAGAAATTACAGTCACTGCTGGTTATGGAAAGTTTCTAATGTCAATTAACAGTGTAATCTAAAGAGGTTGGACTCTGGCAACTGAGATGCCTTTTTATTTGCTGAGGTTTGGTTTTTATTCTTTGGGAATGAAAGAGATAAGCTGGTCATGTGCACAAGAGACCCACTCATAAACTCCTCATGGTTACAGGATTCAGAGCATGTATATTTTGTGCTTAACTGGTTTTATTTCTCAAATGTGGAAAACAAAACCATTTAACTCAGTGGAATGAAAGAGGTGAGGATCTTACAAACTGAAGCAGAATTTTAGCCAAATCCTTTGTAAAATTTTGAATTTATTCCCAGGGATGTATGTATACAAAATGAGTGTAATGGATACATGATCTAGTGTTTGTTTTTAAAGATACCTTTATTTATTTTAAAAAGTTTGACCTGTGCTTCTATGAGAATATTTCATAAAAGAAAATAATGTTTAAATATACCTGCACTTTATCAAAGAAACAACATGCACATAAAACTAAAAAATGCATAATGAAGCTTAATTTCTGCTAAATAGAAACAGAAGTATCTTTCACTAAATTTCTGTATAAGTCAAGTGTTTCTACTGTGTCCATGAGAAGTGCCATAAAAAGTATGAATACGTGAAATATTAGCAACACAGCATCATAAGCAAACCATAAACCATCCAAGTACAATTTAATTACACAAAATGCAGATCTATTTACTCACAAGATACAGTAAACTTTGGCATTTTAGAGTATGCACTAATACAGAAGTAAAACCTAAATGCTCATAATTTGCTAAAAACACAATTTTCTTTATGAGCAGACATTCTAAACATAACAAATCATATAAAAACAATGAGCTCAACTTAATCTTCACTTATAACATCAATAATCACACAGTATTACTGCACATATTGAAGATTTAAGACACAAGGCAAACAATGAAGCAGAACAACAAAATAGGCTTTCTCCAGACTTCTAAAATCAACTACAGTCCCTCCCTTTCCCCATAGGTCATTACATTTGTAGCAATAACTGAAACACTCAATTAATCTGTATGGTTCCAACTGATGAAACTGCAGAGAATTCATTTAGTCCCATTCACAGATTAAAGCTAAATCACTGTTGGTTTAAGTCAATGGAGTTCCATTAGTTACCTCCTGATTTCATAAATTCTTTATTGTTATCCAGACATTTTTTAATTCTTTCCTAATCCCCCTTCTCCTCCAGATGTTATGCCTCATCAAAAGCAATATTATTTTTTCCTCATCAACACATAGGGACCCTCTTTCATTCTCCATCTGTCACTCAAACTTCACAAGAAGAACTATAAAAGTTTCATGTGGGAAGAATAAACTGCAGACCCATCCACACAAAGAATTTTTAAAGCAAAAATCTTCAGTATTTGTAAAAACTCTATTCAATAACAAAGAACTGCATGCGCTCATTGCCTTTGAAAATCAAGCTAACTTTAAAAAAATGATCCCAATCCAAGACACTGCGTTCATACAAGAAAGGTAAAATGCTCCTGCACTGTTATATAAAAAAATGGCTCAACTCAATCTATTTGTGGCTACCTAGGACCAAGAGGAGTCCCAGGTATATTCAAGAAAATTCTGCCCACTCACATTCACCAAGTGATTAACCTTTTGACAGGACCTGTGTTGGTATGAAATATTCTGCATCTAAAGTGTGCAGTACTGTAGATGCCAGAAATTGCTCTGAAATCACCTCAAACAAGGTAGGTATGTCTAATTTTTAATGAGACTTTAAAAGTGTTCTAACATTCCTCCCTAAAATGCATTTCCTCACTAAAATGCTGATAACTTTCTTATTTTGAGAAAAATAATTACATCTCTTAAGGTCTTCTAGAACCAATATTTAAAGCACCATAACACATGTCATTTCTTAGCATTTTGCCGCATGTTTTTATACATTGCTTCTTTCAGCTTCAACCCAAAGAGCTGTATTCTATTAATAACGCTGTGTCTAAAGAGGCCTTTTTAATGTTTAAAGTGCCTGAGTACATCCATGTAAGTACTGGATATTCATCTATGTACTGTATTTCCGTTCAGCTTGGCAATGGCTCAGATGTGATGCTTTCTGTTGAGCAATTAATCTACATATTTAACTTTGGTTTTGCTACCTGTTGAGCAAACAAAATGTGAAACTAATTCTTCAGGGGAGTTGTTTAATAGAAAAAGAGAGCCTTCCTGTTGTTGTGCAGCCTCAATTTCAAATACTCAAGTTATTTTTCTAAGTGAATGATCTCATCCTTTGTATATAAGCAGGTCGTCCAATGAAAACTGTGAGATGCTAGTTGATGAATTATACACTGCAAGTGTTAGCATTAATAACTCCATGTTAATTGATCCAGCTTCCCAACTGACTGACACCTGACTGATCTGAGCCATGTATAAGGAATGTCTTACCTTTATCCACTATGGCAAGACTAATCACCTTCAGAATAAAGCAAGAGGTAGGGAAAGATCATATCTTACCTATGAGCCTGGCTTTATCATAGTCCCAAAAAGTTCTAAGGAAAAAATCTTAAATGAAAAATCATTCTATGAACACAGAGAAAAACAATGTGTAAAAGTTTTCCTTGGTCATAGTACTATACTGTATACCCAGAAGTCAATGGGCATTCGATAGCTATTTTCACAGAAGCTAAGCCAGCAAACTGAAATGAAATATTTGCAGCCTAAAAATGACTTTAGTTATAGTCTTTTATTTGCTCTGCAAAACTCCTAATGTTCCAATTCTGCTAACAAATCAGTTGATTACAAGTGCCTTAAAAATCCAAATAAATTTAATAAAGTAGTTACACAAAATTAAAACTAGGAAACCTACATGTACAGCATCACAAAAACTAATGTCTCAAAGCATTATATTTGGTTATTACGTGAAAGCGACATAAGTTGTACATAGCACCTTCTCTATACAAAACAGTACATGAAGTCTAACCAAGATCTCTTCCATTAGCTCATATAAATCGTTCCCAAATCTGTCAGCTAGCCTGCCATAGAGACCGCCATCCCACAGAGAGAACTACCACACTGGGGGATGAACTGGCTTTCATCATTTATGTTAAAGTCATCTCCAAAGTGATGTCCACAATTTTAATTCTCTGTACATGATTTCTTGCTTGCTTGGATTACCTATGTCATTTATTTACAGTTTTGCTGATGTGTTAAACTGGTAAATTGTTTTTCTTTCCCTCATGGTAGGTCACAATTTCTTTCCATCAACAGGTATGTACAAAAAAGAAAAGAACACATCACCATTTAAAATTTTTGATGTAATTATTGTGACCTATAAACTTCTTGAAGTATAATCAAATTCAAACTTTATTTTCCTGTATGATATCCATGTTGTGCTTCATTAAAGTGACTCACCAGGAGCTCTTTACAACCTAAGATTCATATTGTAATGAAGAAAAGAACAAGAAGGAAAAAGGAAAAATTATGAAAGAAAAAAAGAGAAAGAGTGAGAAATTCTCCATTAAAGAAAGAAAAAAGAATCACCTGGAGACAGCTAAAATTCCTTATAGTTAACCACTTACTTTTATAAATTATTCAAAATCACTGACCACAGACTAATAGTAGCACTGGAATTTAACATTAAAAGCCCAGCTGGCCTATTTCTTGCACCACACAAGATGGCTGCTTGTTGTACACAGTACTTCCTATTGTCCACTTGAAAATGTAAGCCTGCTGGCAGAAAGTAGAGTCTAGATTTTCCACCAAAAATATAATGCTCATTTACAATTGATTTCCTAGATTAATAAATCATTACGCTCTTTCAAATACTGTTACATTATGATCTCTATTCATACTTCCTATTTGTGTAAAATATTAAAATAGCTGCTAGGAAAAATACATCTATTTTCTATAGTATTGTTAAGTGCTTTATATAACCACCAACTATTCTGATTTCAAAAGCTGGCTGTGAAAGAGAAAAAGTCCTTTAAATTTATGATTAATAGTCTTATACAAGCACTAAAAGTTAAAATTTTCATACAGCTTCTACATAATTAAAAATATATTCTTTAATGTGAGAAAAATATATTATTTCTGTATTCAAGCAAGAAAGACACAGTATCTATTAATAATCACCAAACTAATGCAATTACATTTTTCCCATATATACCTCACAAGGCAAAAGTAAATTATTAACCAGTCTACAAAGTGGCAATCAGGAAATGGTTTCATTACACCAATTTTTAATTTTTTTTCACCAATTTCTATCATCTGGCTTTAAATTATATAAGAAGGAATCTGCTGGAAAGACTAAATATAATCAGCTATGAAAATGTGTGCTGACATCTCCAGAGTCAAAAATATCACAGGATAGCCCTCATAGAAATAGAACAAAAAGCAAGTGAAATTGGACAGTCACAAACTCCTCTTACTGCCCTTTTCCCCTTCCTATTACATTGTCTTTTCTCTGTTTAAAAAAACAAAAAACAAGAATTCAATCTCTGGAATAACTAATATCAAATTTTCTATTACAATAACATGAGGGAAAAGAAAAAGATATCTAGTTGAATAGTTATCTATTCTTTCCCATAGGCTTCTCTTTTTAAAATTATTGGTACAAGTAGACTGGATCTATGAAAATCCATAGGATTTCTAGAATTTGCAAACCATCCAGCCAGTAACATGACCAGGAGTTCCTTCATCCCCACTTCCTGAGTGTGCCCTCTTGCAGTCACGAGGCAGAGTGTAAAAGCGCATCAGGGAAGGCATGACGTTAATCACTAGTCCTCTGCAGAAATATTTCCTGTAGCCAACGTGAACACTACATTGTCTTGCTAGCTCATGTAAAGTGGATTTTGGCTAAAGAGAAAAGAGGAAAAGAATGTGGACAAAGTTATGGAAACATTTCGATCTATTGCTATCTCCAAATTATCTCTAAAGCTAAACCGCTGCAATTTGTTCATTCAAGTTTATTGCTTTAAGGAAATAATACATGTTAGCCTATCACCAATTCTTTAAAATTCTACGCTATTTCAGATAAATGCTTTACAATGAACTGCCATTGAATAATCTTACTTCTAAATTTATAATAAAGTATGCACTAGGACTGATCCTATTTTTTATGCTTAAAAGCATAAATGGCCAATTGTCTTCCAGGGCAAGTCCTCCTCTGTCCTTTTTACTTAATTCTTCAACTTTCAAAAATACATGCCACAAAAATAAGTCATTCTCCTTTAGTAGCTGCTAAAAGTTATCTAGTCTTTCCCTCAGGCTTCTATTTGTAAATTCAACAAGTAGAATTCAATCCTGTTGTCATGTTACGTTCAGCAATGACTGCGCTTATTGTTCAAGTATTACAGCCTTTCATTTTCTTATATCCATTTACTAGCTTTTTAAAAATCATCTATGCCACAACAGCGTAGTCCTTATTTTGTTCATTGTTTTCATTTTCTTGAGGACTTGTGATTTTTACTTCTGGTCTTGGTGGTCCTTGAGGGTCTAAATCAGCCTGGAGGAAAACAGAGCAAAATAAAGATGCTTAGCTTCTTTGGGTTACAAGGGTAACAAAATTTACAAAAAAAGAATTACTGAGTATTCTATTTAATCATATAAGCATTCAACTAGAAGCAGAACCGTGGGTCCATTTGTGATTCCATCTACCTAGTGGACCTGCCATTCCTGACCCTTTATTTGTACAGAAGCCTTTTCTGGGACAATAATCCACTATGTGTTTTCAAAACTGATTCATTTTTTTTGCTGCAGGCTTTATTTTTCTCAATTTTTTCTTTACTTCCCCTTGAGCTCTTCTTTTTCAAAAGCACATTTGTACTTTTCTGTGGCGCATTTCAGAGATAAAGGAAGAAAAACGCAGGCGCTCCCCCTCATGCCTCCTTCGCCCAGCCTGTTGCTGTCCCTCCTGGTTCTCTTGTGGTGAATGTGGTACCCAAGTGCACCCAAGTGCTGGTAAGAGCAAGACAGATCATCGAAACGCAGAGGCAGCTCTTCTCCCACTGCAACATTTGTTCTGCCACTTGCACGTTTCATATCTTGTTAGTTCTAGAGTCTCATTTATAATTTGTCTTTTCCCATTAGGTTGAAAACTGACGAGGATGGAATTAGATGGTTCTTAAATTCTGCTCCCTGCAATCCTGGATACTCCACTGGTCCAAAAGGCCCAATCGAGGGGACAGGAGCAGCTCCAGCTCCCCTAAATCCATAATCATGATTCCATGACTTATGTTCCAAAGAAAAGAAAAAAAAAAAAAAACCTGTCTATCAATCAATATCCATACTCCTGGAGTTATGTCCTACTTCGTATTGTCTTGGGAAGCACCTCAAGTGGTATACTGACTATAACACAAGCTGACAACCTCAATAAATGTCAGTTGTTGTGTATTTGCCTTGTGTTACCTACTGTTTCTATAATCATTTCTCACTTTGCATAAGAACTGTCTCATGGACCACAATCCTTTTGCAAAAGTTAACCATTAATTTATAATTCACACAAATGTACATTTTCATATATTTGATATGCTTAAAACATATCTATACTGGTACATTTAGGGAACAGAGACAAAACAGATCATCACTGCAAAGGAGAGATGAGTCAAGTAATATTAAATCTCTGTGTCAGTAACTTCTTTGCTCAGGCATTTGTATTGTCCCTACAATCCCTAACTAGTCACTTATCAGGCACTTGTGCATGTAAATACCCAAGAATTTGTATTCTCCCATTTGTATTCTTCATTATAGGCCATAGACGCCTGTACCTCAAGCCTTCTCAAATCAGACAACCTTGATTTTGACTGAGGCCCAATTCCTATCAAAAGCCTATTTTCTCCTTTATTTTTAAAATTAATCTTTTAATTGGCAAATAAAATTGTATATATTTGTGGTGTGGAATATGATGCTTTGAAATATGTGTGTGTGGTGGAATGGCAAATTGAGTTAACATATGCACTACCTCACACATTACCATCTTCCCAAGGGAGGGCACAGAATCTCCTGACTTTCAATTATACAACCCACTGTCATTAGCTACAGTCACCATGGTGTATCTTTTGACCAACATCTCTCTAATCCCCATCCCTGGGCCCTGGTAACCACTAGTCTACTTTCTGCTTCTGGGAGTTTCAACTTTCTTAGATTACACATGTAAGTAGAATCAGGAAGTGTTCGTTTTTCTGCATTTGGCTTGTTACTCTTAATGTAATGTCCTTATCCATGTTATTGCAAATCACAGAATTTTTTTCAAAAGTTACAGTGATGGAAGGCAATAGATTCATTTCTATACATCTCCCTAAGTCATATGTTGAATTACATTAAACCATCAGAAAAAAAGCACACAAGGATCTTACTATCTGTCCCACTATTATTTCATAAACTTTCATCAAAGGCTACTATAACAAAGAATTTTATGACATTTACTTTGGAGTGGCCATATAAATGACACTGAGGACCATGAAGAACTGCATATGAGGAATTTGTTACAGAATTCGACTGTTATTATGTCAATTTGAATAAAGATGAAATGAGAGACCTTCTGAGAAATTTCATTTAGATGTAAAGAATGTTTTGTACAAGTTCTACAGTGGATTACAAGTAACTTTTTACTGGTTACCAAAACCTGGCCTCAAGAACATTTTGCACTTTGCTATTGTTAAGTTTGTTCTCTCTTGTATTTTGCTAAATACAACAGTACCTGGTGTGCTCAGGGCTTGATCCAATAAATCCATTTAAAGGGGGCTAAACAAACTAGACAGTTCTTCTAGAGAGTAAAGAAGTCACTGATAATGGAGAAGATATTCTTTATATCATGTCTAGGTCTCACTGTTCTTCATATCCTTTTCTGGTTTGATCTTCCCTGATTTTAACTTGTCTGTATTGTTGTATCTCTCTCTTTTATTGTATATGTTCTTAAAGAATTCTGTAAAATTTTTCTACAATAAGGTAGAAGATGAATGGATGGGTGGGTGGATGGCAGAACGACAGACAGATGGGCTGTCAGCTAGGTTGACAGTCATACTTGTTAACTGATTGAAATAAGTAGAAATTGAAGTTGATTAGGCAGTATTGGATCTTTCCTGCTGTGGCATAAGTGGTTTTGGTTCACACATATATTCTTCACAAATAGCAAAAGTAATAGAAATACCTCATCCTGTCCACTGCCAGCTCCTGGAGACTTTTGTTCCTCATCCACTGGTGGCTGAAGCTCATTTTTAACCTGGCCTAGCTCCTCCCCATTTTCTTCATCAGTTCCTCCATTTACACGGGCAGGACTGGCCGCCTCCTCGCTGTGCTCAGGGGTATCAGGAGCATCCCTGCCTCCTTCATCCGCAGCTTCACCATTCACCCTCAAAGGGTCTTCTTTCTGCTCTGCATCCATGTCTGCTTTCTCTCCATCTTCTTCCTCATCAACTATTTCTGCTGGTCTCTGATAGGGAAAAAAAATAATAGACAAAAGTATGAAATATAATGGAGAATTTTTTCCATTCTACATATAGCAGTATAGTAATTATTATATTACAGTTAAATAAAGCTTCCTTACACTTACACAGTACTTTACAGTATAAAATACATTTATGTTTACAGAATACCTACCATGTGCCACACTTTCAAGCATTTTGTCACTTATACCTCACAAGAGTCCCATGAGATTGGTTATATTCCCATGCCATACTTGGAAAGCCAAGGACCCAGACCAAGGTCCCACTGGAAGAGACAGAATTTGAGCTAATCCTGGGACTCCAGAACCAGTGCTCTACTCCCCACAGCAGGAGGAAACTAAACTACAAGGTACTCTGATGCTTCTGTGGGCAGTGGAGTGTCTGATCAGAGAAATAATCTAAAAAATCTTTGTGGAGAGATGACCACTCCCAGCACTGCGGGTCATGGTAGCAGCACCTGGATCCAGTGAACTCAGCTTTTCTGTCATGGAATTTGGACAGCTTTTCACATAATGCCTGTGACAGTTGACAGCTTGTCCTAAATACAAACAGTAAGAATTTTATAAATTCAAATTAAGCATTTTACTGTTATTTGAATATATACAAGTCTATTTTAAAGGAAAACAGGAGGCCAAGTCCCAGAACCAAGACTTTGGGGAAAGAAAAACCCAGGTTCAAATCCTGGCCAAGCACCTACTGGCTGCTACCTAAATTCTGTGAGTTTCAAGTTCCCTGCTTGTAAATGTAAAGGTAATAAAAATTTTCATGGGGTTAAATGAGACAAGTTATATAAAAAACCACTTGTATGTATTACCTGGCAAATCCTTAAAAACACTGGAATTTCTTTCCATTTATTATGACACATCCTTTCCTGGAGCTATCATATTTTTTCATTTCCATCAATAGCATAAGTTTTTTTAAATGTTAGGGTAGAAAGAACACAGGATATGTTCTATGTTGAGGTCCCAGACCTGTCTCTGGATTCCTGATGTTAAATACTTAATTTGCTGGCCTCTGTAAAATGAAGACTTAGGCCACAATTAGCCCTTATATCCCATCTAACTCTGGAAATCAATTGTCTTCTTACCTAAAAAAGGATAGCTTGGCACCATTAGCAATCTTTTTATAAAAGTTAGCATACTGCTTTCCATTTGGGAAGTGAAGAAAGATGGAAATGAAAGGAAGTAGGCTAACAGTTCAGAAAAATATTCCACACAACATTATTTTGAAAGAGAAAAAGAGGAACCATGAATTTCTATCTTCTGTTAAAAATAAAGTCACAAATTTGGTTAGATAATATAAAAAAGGTACTTAATAAAGGAAAAACCAGTTATCCTCAAGGCCCAGCAAAATCTTAGTATTGTACAGACTGAGTAAGACAGTGGGGTTGATTGTTCAATTTTTACTCAGGAGCCTAACATCAAATGATGTAGAGTCCTCACTATTCCTAAGAATGTTACCCAGTTGACACCCATAAGAAGGTTGTCTTCATTACTTTTTCTTTTTTTTTTTTTTTTTTTTTTTTTCTCT
>NW_004955483.1:2748190-2774126 GCF_000276665.1 Chinchilla lanigera | reverse complement strand
TTTTTCTCTGGTACTGGGAACCGAACTCACGACCTTGCGCTTGCCAGGCAGGCGCTTTGCCGCTGAGCTAAATCCCCAGCCCCCTTCATTACTTTTTCATTGCTGGGACAAAATACCCAATATCCAAAATGGAAAAAAAAAAACAAAAACAAAAAAAAAAAAAAAAACTGTTTTAGCTGACACCAGAGAGGTTTCAGTCCCTAGTTGGCTGGCTCCAAGGCATGGTGGCATAGCAGGGGGCATGACAGAAGAGAAACAGTCCATGGCAGGGTAGGCAGGAGGCAGCAAGCAATGAGCCTCCATTTCCCTTTTATTGGTTGGTGCCACCTACACCCAGGGTAGGACTTCTGTCTTCAGTAAGCTTATTCATCTACAACCAGGACCACACTAATCCAACCCATGGACTGATCCAGTACCACTCACCCTTAATCCAATATCACACACCCATAATCCAGCCACTGCCCAAAATTCCCACCTATGAGCACACCTAGATACAGCCTATACAAAGGCCAAACGATGGGCATAAACTCAGACCAGGAAGAGGATGGTCTACCAGATGGTACTGAAAAAATTGGCAAAAAGACTTATGAAATATAACTCATTGGTCTTAATAAGGAATATCTGAATTTTCATGTGTGAGACCTAAAAGACTAAAGTGAAAAAAAATTCCAATCTCTTAAAGAAAGAATCACATTTTCACATCTCCCCACCACAACTTTGTCTCCAAAAGAGAACTTCCTCTCCAAAGAGAACAAGCATGGCAAGACATTGAGGAATACACCTGAACCAATGAGAACAGGAAAGCTTGAGAAGGGAAGGGTGGGCACAGTAACAACAAAATCAGAACAAAGGAGTGTGCAGTGCACAGAAAAACTGGTTCCATTTCTATACACTAACAATTAACAATCTGAAAAAAATTTAAAAATGACTCCATTCACACTGGCATTGAAAAGAATAAAATTAGGAATTAACTTAGCCAAGAAGGTGAAAAACCTGTACAGTGAAAACTACAAAACATTGCTCAAATATATTTAAAAAGATAAAGGGGCTGGGGATTTAGCTCAGCGGCGAAGCGCCTGCCTGGCAAGCGCAAGGTCGTGAGTTTGGTTCCTGGTACCGGAGAAAAACCAAAAAAAAAAAAAAAAAAAAAAGATAAATATACTCCATGTTCATGGATTGGAATACTTAATTTTGTCAAGATTAATTTTGTCAACACTACCCACAGTGATCTGTAGATTCAGTAAAACACCAATGATATTTTTGCAGAAATAGAAAAATCCATTCTGAAATTCATGTAGAATATCAAGCAAAGCTAAATAGCGAAAATAATCATGAAAGGGAGGCACAAATCCAAAAAGAGTCACACTTCTTAATTTCAAAACTTATCATGGAGCAACAGTAATCAAAACCAATGGCATAAGGACAGCCAATGGCAAGAATCAATGTAACAAATGTTCAGAAATAAACCTTCATGTATACTATAGTCAAATGATTTCTGACACAAGTACTGTCTTAGTTACTCTTCTCATTGCTGAGCCGAAATATCCAACACCCAGAAGTGAATGGAAAAAAGGTTTATTTAGCTCACAGTTTGTAGAGGTTTCAGTCCATATTTGACTGGCTCTAAGGCAGGATGGCATGGCAGAGGTGCAGCACAGAGGAGAAACAGTTCATGGCAGAAAGCAGGCAAAAGCAGGCAAGAGACAAGACAAGCCTCTTTCTGTTTTTTATATTGTATCCAGGCTACATGAGATTAGGGTGAATGCCAAAACAATCGGTGGACTGATTTAGTAATCACCTATTCTTAATCTTAGAACCCTAATCCTAGCATTGCACCATGAATTACTCACACACTCTAGATTCTGCTACCTCTGAAATAGCCCCACCTATGACTGCATGAGGTTTAGAGGGGGTACATGTAAACATAACAAGACCAATGAGGAAAGAACAGGATTTTCAAAATATGTTGAAAAAAATCTGAATCTCACATACAAAAGAATGAAGTTAGTGTTTGGATCATATCTAGATGTCCCCTCAAAGCCTCATGCACTTACAGATGGGGCTCTTGGGAGGTGGCTAGATACAGGTGTTTGATAACTGGATTAGTCCACTGATTGGCTTACTGTGGTTGTTAATGGTGGAACTACTAAAGAGGGAAGCCACACCCTGGGTGTGGTAGCATGGATCTATATGCTTGTAACCTGGATGGAATATACAAGGAAAGAAGGAAAGCAGGCTCACTGTTTTCTGCCTGCCCTGCCATGGACTGTTTCCTCCTCTGCCATACCACTCTGCCTTGGAACCAGCTGACTATGGACTGAAACCTCTAGAAACTGTGAGCTAAAATAAATCTTTCTTTCTTTAACTTGTAGGTGTCAGACATTTTGTCCCAGAAATGAGAAAGTAACAAAAACAGTTGGACTCTTTTAGCAACTTAGTGAGAACTTGTCTCAAAATAAAAAATAAAAAGGGCTGGGTATGTAATCCTTTCCGTGTGAAGGGATTCAATCTTTAGTACTATCCCTGAAAGGAAAGAAGGCAAGAAAGGAAGGAAAGGGAAAATTGTGTAACGATAAAAATTATCAGTTTCACCAAGAAGACAGCAATAATCCTAAATATGTGTGATCAGGGTTTCAAACTATGGGAAGCAAAAATTAATAAAAAGTAGATAAATCCACAGGTTAAAAAAAAAAAAACAGTTGGACTCTTAAGACCATACAAAAAAATTAACTCAAAATGGATGAAAGACCTAAAGAAAACCTTAAAACTCTTAAACATACAAGCAAGGTCACCAGATCAGGTAGTGATTTTTTAATTGTGTCATTAAAGGCACAGTCAACAAAAGAAAAAGAAAGAAATTGGACTTCATAGAAATTGTAAGATTTTGTGCCCAATAGAATAAAAGGGCACCACAGAGTAGAAGAAAATATTTGCAAATATATGATAGAGGCTTCACATCCACATTATAAGTGGAACCCCTAAAACTCAGCAACAGCAACCACAAAATAACTCAGAAATGGGTAGAGGGCATGATTTTCTCTAAAGGAGATTTACAAATGGCCAAAGGGCATATGAAGGTATGTTCAAATCAAACTTGAGTGAGATACCTCCTTATACCCATTATAATGGTCATGATCTCAAAAAGGACGGGAAAAAATAGTAAACAACAAATGATGGAAAGGATGTGGAGAAATTGTAACCATTGTGCATCGTTGGCGGGAAACAATATGGAAGTTACCCGTTTGTGTTGAGCAGTTCTGCATCAGCCAGGCATTCAGAGATGAATATTATCCCTACTTGCTTAAGGCTGCAGGGCTCTGGGTGCTCAGCACAGGCAGGAAGGAACGGGTGGGACGCATGCAGAAACCACATTCTGGTGTGGCACAGGACAGAAGCAGTAAGAGCTTGTTAGGAAGGGACACTCAGGGTGGCATGCACGCTCCAAGTGCTCACAAGCATCCTGTGTAACCTCCACTTTCAGCACCTGCTACAACTTTCATGCCCAGAGGCACAGTCTTTACATTTGTTATACAAATAAGTAAAATACAAAACTGCTGAGGCCTGGAATCCTGGCAAGCGGGTCCCGCCATCTTGGATCCTTCCTCAAATAGCCTAAGATACTGCTGCTCAGTCACAGCAACTGGGACGCTCATGGGGACGTCGAATGACTAGAATGTATGACATCCATGGTAGAAACCTTCATTCTACTGTTTAAAAAATCATCAGTGTGAAAACAAGACATTTCTGGTGTGTGTTTGGGTTGGACGGTAGTGCGGAGTGATCCAGGGCTGTCACACTGAGCTACATCCCCAGGCCTTTCTATTTTTTATTTTGAGACAGTATTGTGGTAAGTCACTGAGTTGTTAAGTTGCCCAGGCTGGGCTCAAACTTGTGATCCTTCTGCCCCAGCTTTGCCGAGTGCTGTGATGATAGCCCAGCGCCATGGATTTGGCTCTGGCTCTGGATTTCCAACAGAGGGGATAGTGTAGTGAAGGGGAGAAATATGCTCAGGACCCTGGAGCAGAGTGAGAGAAGCAGCACTAACAGAACCAGAAGGGCCAGGAAGGGGAGATTTCTTTATTTCTTTATCTGGGGAAGCTTAACAACTGTACATCACTCTCCTACAAATTATTTGAAGCTTTACTGTGTCTAAATGCACTCTTTTTGAGTACTTTAGGTTTTTCTTTTAATTTTAAAGAGAAGTTATATAGTATCTTTTGCACAGTGAGTGAATTATTTTTTTAATAATTAAAAGTAACTCACTGTCCAAACAGATTTTTACCCTAGGGTTCAGACTTTATGGCTATCTTGCATATATATTATCTGTCTACCTCTAGCCACTAGAATACAGACAAATATTTCTGTTTTTCTCACTAATAGGTAGGATCCTGTACTTAGTACCTGGCACATCTAATATGATCAATGTGCATTTGCTGAATAGATCAATAAATGAACTTATTCACTAAGATTTGTCTAGGTTGCTCTTACTGTCTTCTCTTTTTTAGTGTATGCTGGCAATACAGAATAGGGGTGTTCATTTGGGGAAACCGATACATACACATAACATTTTTTAATTAAAAAAAACACAATTCACAATTTGCTATAATTATTTAGGAACCTAAACATAACTCTTCCCTTTCTGAGAACATTGGAAATACTTGCTAACATCTATTAAGGCGATTATATCGCAGTGGAAAAAAAAAGTCAAATTTCCTTTCCTGACATCTGGATTTATACCTCCTAGTTGCAAACCAACATCATGCTGGGGGTTTTGTTGCTGTTGTTTGTTTGTTTTTAGTTTTGTATTTCTTAACCTCTTTACCCCCAATTCTCAAACACAATACTTAAGTATTTTATTGTACCTTTACTGCATGGGGCAGCTGTATACCCTGATCTCTTTTTAGGGGTATAGAGTAGAACCTAGCCTTAAATTCCAGTTCTGTTCTCTTCACCACTATTGCCAGCATTACTAACAAGCAGTATTATGCTTTCATCCTATTACTTCTATTAGACCTTCCCAGCACAGCTATTTTAGTAGTCATCAAATAAAACCACATCTGGTTAACTCTACTTTCATGCAAGATTATGGTGCTGAAATGCCAATTTGATACATTTAAATAAGATGGTAATATTAGTTAAAAGACTTATAATCCTTTAAAATATCCTGTATCTGAAGCAAAATTTATTATTACTATGACACTACAATTCAGGGCAAAAAATGCTGCTATGACAGATCTGTAATGAATAAATGAAAAGCAATGTGCTTTTTGGTATAATCTCCTTTGAAGCAGGCATTAAATTATTAAAGATGTTTCCAGTGTATACATCAATCAAATCACCCCTAGAAGGAGCACTGGGTTTTACACCCATACATAAACAGAGAGAGAGAGGGAAAGGGAGGGAGAGAAATCTATACTTTGATGAGGGCCTGTAAAGAAGGAAAAGAGCCCTGTACATAAAGGCAGGCATTCATAGTGGAAGAAAACTATTCTTCAGAATTTTTTAAAAAGGGCAAAATACAAGCCAATCATAGGCTTCATGAGTTCCCTTCCTGCCTCTCTCTGAAGAAATTATTAAAGAGGAGTGCAATACCCTGCACATCTCACAATTGGTACCAACCCTGGTTGTGAAACGCTCACAAAGAAGGGTGCCTTCCAGCTGGTGAGACGAGAACTAGAGCTCTCACATCACCTCCACATCATCACTATGCAGAAGCCAATTCTCACAAAACCCAACAGAGTATGTTCACTCCTGGGAACATCACTAAGGAATCCAGGACAAGACATGCATCTGCTGATGTCCACAGGGTGATGTCACCTAGTAAGTGTAAGGTACACTGTGCCAAAGGAAGTGGTTGTGGCCACTTGGAAAGTCAAGACTGTCTCACCAAGATTTCCAGGAAATTCATCTCATGTAGTGTAATGGTTACCCTTGACTGTCACCTTGATTCCTTGAGAGATGCCTACATCACTGAAGTACACCTTTGGCTGTATCTGGGTGGGTTGAGGGTGCATAACCTTGGCAACAGTATCTGTTCCTTGACTCCTTCATGTTCTGGCTTTTCCTCTACTCTCTGTTTGCCAGCTGCCATAAGGTGAGCAGCTTCCCGTTACCACATCCTTCTGCCATGAAGTGTCTGCCTTGGAGCTGTCCAACCATGGACTGGAAACTCTGAAACCATGAGCCACATAAACCTCTTCTCCCTAAAGCGTGGGTCTCAGGAATGTGTCCTAACAATGGAAAGCTGATCAATGCACCTGGCCTCAGAGTCTCTGCAGGAATTTGAAGTTGGCAATTAAAACCTCACAGAACAATAGTGAGGTCATACACACAAAAGGCCTTTAGGAAATGAATAGCTATATACATGTTTATGATTATCATTCCATTTTTTGCCATTTAAATGAAAGAAGTTGAGAATTGTCTCAACTCTGCTACAAGGTTTGTACTAATCCAATCTTTTTTTTTTTTTTTTTTTTGGTTTTTCTCTGGTACCGGGAACTGAACTCACGACCTTGCACTTGCCAGGCAGGCGCTTTGCCGCTGAGCTAAATCCCCAGCCCCAAATCCAATCTTTTTCTGGTGGGGCACAAGGGTCTGGAGCCCTTCTACATCTTATATTTATGAAGAGAAATAACACTCAGGTGGCCAGTGATTGTCTTGCCCTTACAGATTCATACAGTTAAAATGTAGGCTGATGTTACACCCTGATTTACATAAACTAATCACCTTCAGTTTTTGTTACATTGGTTATTCTTTGCTTTCTGTTTCTCAGGCAAGTATGTTTCACAACAGATTTACTGTTCAAATACTATTTTGTTCATTTCCTTAAAAGCTGTTGTCCACTTTCAAAATCAGTATGAAAGTCCCAGCAGCAGATTCCAAGCAACGGTGGAGATGGTATCCATGAGGTGACACGTGCTCTTGGGTAACCTATGGCTCTGTCTTTAGTTGGAATCACAGGATGGCAGTGACCAGGTAAGGGTATATTCTTGTCAAACATATATGGAGCACGTTATGCTTCTCAGGGCACTTTCACATAATTTCTTAGTTCATTTTCCAAACCTGTCGGCAAGTATAAGTATCCTCCCTGTAGAAAGCAGGAAACTGAGCTGGAGAAATATAGGTAACTATGCTGCAAATATTGACATGGCCAGTGGGCAATAAAGTTTTTTATCAGCATCATAAATAAACATGCACAGGTTCCACCTAAAGGCCAGTGGCCTTTGGTAGTGTAGAAACTATTCACCATCATGGCAAAGTGCCTCAATAAGATCTGACCCTATTGTATGATGAATGGACTGAAGGAGCTGAGTTAGGCTCCATGTCTTTGTTTGTCCCTTCCATACCACTCACTGATCATGTTTTTGACACAGACTTTAAACACTGACTTTACTCAGAATATTATCCTTTTGATCTATTAGGCAGCATCAAATGATAACAAACTCAATTTTCTCCACCAGCCTCACAATTCATATGATGAAGTCTTAACCCCAAGACCTGAGAATGTGATCATGTTTGAAGAAAGGGTCTTTAGAAAGGAAATTAAGCTAACATGAGGTCCTCAAACTGGCCCATAGTCCCACATGAGTGCAGTCTTTATAAGAAGAGGGGATTAGGTCATAGGCACATATAGAGAGGGAAGATTAGGGGTGGATGCAGGAGGAAGATAATCTACACACCAAGGAGAGGGCTCAGGAGAAAAAAGAGTCTGTCAGTGCCCTGATCTGAGACTTCTAGCCTCCAGAGCTATGGGAAAATAAATTTTCATTAAACAACATCCATGGTGCTTTATTAAGGAGCACTACCTGACTAATACCTCCTCATACACATATATATTCATACTCCACCCCCAATTTCTGTAAAGGAATATGGAAGCTGAACTTCTCCCCAAAGGACATTGCACAAGGAACAAAAACTAAGTCCAGCCCTTGCAGACAGGGGTCTGAATGGAGTGGGGAGGGTCCTCTGAAAGAAAATAGAAATAGGTTGGCTCACATCCCACACCACACTATAGTTGTTAATAAGTCTCTGCCTGGAATGCTTACCCTCTCCACAGATAGAGCTACCTGCTCCTCACACCTGCTTGGCTTTCCAAGCAGCTGTCATTTCTCATTGGTGACCTCATGACGTGTGTCATGATTCTTTCAGTATGAATGAACCATGGTATGCTGCTATTGTCTACTTCTGTGTGACACAAAAACAGTGAACAGAAAGTGCTATCAAGTAGATGTCCTCCAAAATGTCTCGAATGATTATGGAATGATGGAGCAATGCCAGCCTTTCCCGCAGGGAGACCCCCTGGAAGACTCCCAGCAAGGGCTTTTTCTAATTCATCTTGGAGCCCATCACCATAGACTAGTGATATGCACTGTCTTAAATAAAATACCAATGTGGCTCCTCCAGGCAGAAGTCAGGGTGGTAGGTGTCTTCAGGAAAGTTCCAACAAGGAGGAGGGAGAAGTGATCATTTATGTCCAAGTGCCTGATATTAAGCCCCATGCACCTCATGTACAGGTTAGAAACTAAACTCACAGCAGCTTCAGAGGAAAACACTGTTATTATCCCAATTTACAAGTAAAGAAACTGAAACATAATGAGTTACGTAAATTTGCCCCAAATCCCACAAGTAGTGGCAGAGGGATTTGAATTATTTTTTGAGCCCTGCCCTATCCCAACCTCCTTTCAATGCCAAAGTTACTTCCAGCCTTTGGTCATCTCCCAAGCCAGTATTTCACCATCACCCCGGGAGCTTGATAACTGCAGGTTCTAAGCCAGAAGGTCTGAGCCTCTGCTGTCCAGTAGCTCCTGAGATGTTGCAGTAAATAAGGTTCTAACCACACAGACCACAATACCATATCAAATACACCATTTTTTTAAAAAAGGAAAGTATTTTTATTAAAATTTCTAATTGCAATAATACCTTGACATAATGACTTTTTAAATGAAGAATGTATTTTTTACCTTAAAAGTTATCAATTACTTGAAAGCTGCAAGAAAATAGGAAGACTGACTATTGACAGAATGATTTGGGGCCAAAAAGATAATTCAACAAGATTTGCTCTAATTACATATTCATGTCACTGTTTTTTAAAAGTCATTTTATACGAAAGAAACACATCACTTCAAAAGCAAAAAATCGGAAAGATATTCCTTCCTGTGTTTAAGGTCCTCTCCCCTAACAACTGCAAGTTTCAAGAGAAAAAGGTAGAAATTGTTTCAGCAGGGAGTATATATATATATATATATATATATAAAACCTTGAAATTTAGGAATAAATAATGTTTATGAGTAACTGTGTAATGCTATATTTAGTATAAAGCACAGTTCTTATGTTTCACTGGAGTCTAAAAGAGTATTCATTACACTCTTTCTTAAATAGTAATTACACTGATGTACATAATAGTATAAGAATGATCACAGAAATCACTTAAGCTTTGAATATTCCAAACTTTCTGGCACACATCCAGAATGCACTAGAATAATGAACATATTACATATACATGCCCAATTATAGATAATACATACCCTTAAGTAGAGAGGGTTTTATAAGAAAATCTTGACTTTTACCTTTTAAAAAGCACATTATTTGTTGTAAGTAATTGCTCGGAGTATTTATCATGAGAAAAGCAATATCAAATCTTCTGTTTAACATGACACTGGCATTGGCATTTTCAGTGCATTTTGCCTGAGTTTGCCTACTGCATGTCTTGTTATTTAGTTTGTAACTGACATTCTGAGAAAATGGTGGATTTGTAAAGAAAGACGGAAAAGGTCTGGTAGTTATTATTGCTGGCTATATCCTGGCAGGGGTGGCTCAGGGGAAACCATAAATATGCAGGTTTTTGTAGAGAATGTGCAGGTAGGTACTACGGTTAACTCAGTGGTAAGAGGAAAGAAGATAGAATATGGAAATCGTATGAAAATAAGTCACAAGATATTGAAGGCATCAATTACTTGGAAGGTATTTCCGCAGACAGATGAGGCTGCCCCAGTGACTTACATTTTAAACTCACATCACCTCTGACAGTAACAGCAACACCAGAAATTAGAAATGAGGGAAGACATCTAAACAGAGACTACAGCTGATATGGACATCAGCATACTTAAAAATAAATGTTGGTATTTCTCATATCAGTGTCAGAATTCTTGAGGGATATATTCTCATGTTTAAGGCCTTTGCTATCTGAAATACCAGAACCAATTAGAGTTCTCAAGTCAAGATATCTTATCTCACCACCCAACCCCTTCCCACTTAAATCCTCTCTCCCTAAAATATATCAGATTCAGAAACTGGAGATAGAAACCAATAAAAGAAAAAGTCTAACTTAGCTGTCCGTTTGCCCCTGTAATTTTGTTGCATTTGAAATGCGGGGAAGTGTGTAGATTTGTTGTAGTTTTCTCAGGTAGACGGTGCTTCTGTGGATCTTATGGCAGAGTGCAGGCATAGATGTTGAAAGTACAGAAATTATCACACTTGTTTTTATTCCTGTTTCCATGGAAACCAAAAGCATCTCCTACCCCAGTTGAATGAGGTCTTTTGAAATAATCAGCTTCAATTTTTTATGATAGCAAAATACTGCTTTTTGTTTCAGCTTTCAGGACCTTACTTTCACAGGGCGAAAAGATTTAGATGTGGTGTGAAGGCCCAACGACCTAGAAAAACGGTGGAGAGATCCGCACCATTGTTAGAGAAGCAGAGTGGAGCTGAGGCCAGCCCCTGCTCGAGGCTGCACACCAGGCCCATTCAAGCCAGAGGAGAATTTGAAACAAATGGAAAACGTATGATTAGATGGCATGGGAGCACGCAGTCATCATCAAGAAAAAAAAAATCCCATTAAGTTTTCTCACTTTAGAAGTAAATGTTGATTTTCTTTCATTCACACAAAAATCCCTGAAGGCTACATTTTAATGTTTAAAACCACTGCTACCAATTAAACACAAATCTACAAACAGGATGCCATAAAAAAAAAGTCTTATTGAAAATGTACTGGGAAAGCAAGAACTCTGATCACCCCAGCTCTTCTGAAGGCTTCTGACTTGTGATGCTTACAGCACCAAAGAAGAATGTGGTTCACTAAGAGGCTAGGACTTGAAAATAAAGAACAGTGAGTATATGGTTGGCACATAATCCTCTCAGTTAGGGAGCATACAGTTAGCAAACACCTCCTCTCAGTTAGGGAAGTTAGTGGAGCTGGGTGTTCTCTGCTCAGATAGGATGTGCCGCTATTATTCACAGATAACTGGAAGCCCGAGTATCCTCACTTCCTTCCTGCAAGGTGATCAGGGAGGGGGAACCAGACTGGCAGCCAGGACCTGGGCTCCTGGGCCAATGCTACCACCAACAGGCACGTCTCCCTGCCAAGTGGCTTTTCTACAGAGAAGATGTGCTGCTTTGATAACAAAATAAGTCATGTAGGCCAGGTTCCCTTCTGGTTCTAGGCATTGTACAATTCCACTTACTAAATACATTTCAGTGAAGTAAATTTGAGGATCTGGTCAGAAGAAGCAGCCACCTTCATCTTTCTGTGTGTTTTATTGCACGTGAAAAAGCAGCACAGAGAAGCCCTTCATTTTCCTTACATTTCCTGAGAGAAGCTGAAGGCAATTTCTGATTCTGCATAAGCACCAGGTAGAATAAGTAATGAGAGCAAGCAAGGGCAGGTGCATGTTTAGATGGCAAAACTCCTATTTCTAGGAATAACCTCTAGGCTGCAGATTCATTAAACAGCATTATAGTCTACATGCATAGACCAAGAGTCCCAAGTGAAAATGGCCCCAGAGGCTGGAAAATAATGAAAGTGGATAACTGAAGACAGGTGGGCAGTAGGGAGTGTTGTGACCTGTGGTAAACTGGAGAATGTACGACCCACTAAAAAGATTCAGGTGCCAGTCATAAGCTCTGTGCCAGCTGGACTATCTTAGGACATCCGGTCACACACAGCCAGTTTGCTATCCATAGCCTGAGAAGGCAGCTTACTTTTCTCTCATCAGTTAATATAAAGTAACTTCTGATTTAACACTGCAAATTGAACAAATGTGAGCAGTTTGTTTTTCTTAGCTCCCTTCTGATGTCTCTCTAGAGTATCAGAAAAGGCCATTTAAAAAGGGGGAACCTGTGAAGACACAAGACTGAAAAGAAATAATGACCACAAAATTTGGGGAAAACAAAGCCAATGGAGGGGACACCAGTGAGAACAGAGCTGAGAAAAGTGAAAGGTGAGCCTACAGAAAAGAGGAACCAGAAGCAAGTTTCACAGGCCCCTGTATCGATATCAAGAAATGCAAATCTCATGACTTAATGACCTCAACTCCCTATCCCACAGTCACAGCCCAAAATGCTACCACCAGGCTTAACTACCAAAGCAAGATGCTGAAAGATCCTGCTCACAGGGAATAGATGAGCACAAAAAAGCAACACTAAAAGGACTAAAACTTGGAGGCATCTGCCTATGAATAGCCAAAACCAGCCACCAAACAGTGACTCTCTTCCTCTCCTCCAGTGAGCTCTGCAGGAACAGCAAAGTTCCCTTAAGGCCCCATCTAAAGTGTATCCGGACATCAAGGGAAGCCTGTACTGCAAAAGCAAGGATCAAATCATAGAAAGGGATACAAAACCAAAAAAGAAACTCAAGAAATGAAGATAATGTGGGAAAAGAAAGTTCAACATAATATGGCATTAATCTTTGGGAAGACAAGAGAAGCTCTTGCAGTCATTAAACAAGAATAAGATGCTTATAAAAAGGAACATTCAGAAAATATAAAAGCACTCTTCGAAGTTGAATATATGATGACCAGGATTTTCAATAAACATGACTAGAAGTATAACTCAGTAGCAGAGCACTTGCCTACCATGTGCAACGATGGTTGACTTCAATATCTGGAATCACAAAGGAGGGGTGGGGCAATAGATAGAAGATAAAAGCTGGGGTTATCTGTTTAAATAACAAAAAAGCAGACAAAGCAGAAAATAATCCACAGAAGTGAAAAATAAGAGAAACATTTAGAGGATCAATCTAGGAGGTCCTATGTATAAATGTTAAAGTTCCACGAAGAGGGAAAGCAGAGAAGAAAATGACTGAAGAAATAATTCAATACCTTTTCCAGAATTGAAAACAAACATTGAAGTCGGGCATGGTGGTGCACACCTGTAACCCCAGCACTTGGGAGGTTGAGGCAGGAGGATCATTGCAAGTTTGAGGCCAGCCTGGGCTACAAAGTGAGCTCAAGACCAGCCTGAACTGCATAGCAAGACCCTGTCTCAAAAAAGACAGAAAAGGGGCTGGGGATTTAGCTCAGTGGCAAAGCATCTGCCTGGCAAGTGCAAGGTCGTGAGTTGGATTCCTGGTACCAGAAGAAAAACAAAAAACAAACAAACAAAAAAAAAAATCAAAAAAGACAAAAAAAAAAAAAAGAAAACAAACATTTTCAAAATAATAAGAACCCATTGAGTACCCGACAAACAAGAAAACCTATATCATGGGACATAATTGCAAATTTTCAGAATACCAGAAACAAAGAAAAGAGTCCAGAAATAGACAAAGTGTAAATATAAAAGTTTATGGAAAATACTATCAAACTCACCTGCCCTTCCAAATGGGAAGAAAAAATTGAGCAATGCTTTCAAATGCCAGGAGAAAATATATTATATCTTAAATGTTATACCTAGCCATACTTAGGTTCAAGTTTGAGTGGATAAGTAAAAAGAGAAGGACATTTTCAGACATGAAAAGTCTAACCAAAAAAATAAAAAGTGGCACCCATGAAGCTTTTCTCCCAAAGTCACAAAAGAGGAATGATATAAATAGTGAAGATGTAATCAAGAAAGAGGAAGACGTGAAATCCAAACAATAAGGAATCCATCCACTGGGAAAAGCAACAAAACTCCCAAAATAAGGATAAAAGAAAATGTCAGGCCAAATCTGGAAAAAGTAGATCTAGAGAAGAGCTAATCAGCTTAGAAAAAAGGTTCATGTAAGACTGCATCATCACGGGATGTGTAGAATGTGTGAAGAGGAGATGAACAGTTCTGACCCAATCTGGAGATGGCCTGCAACAGAAACACAGAAAACTAAACAAATGAAAAAAAATAGACAATTACTAAATTAAGAGGAGGGGAAACTGGTTACATAAGAAAGAAAATGTAACAAGTTCACTGAATGGTTTTCTGGAAATAATAGAACACTGTACAGACTCAATACTAAATTAGCCAGTGATTACTCTAAATTTCGTGGGAAGAAAGAGGGAACCATGTGTACTTGTTTGCATACATGTGACCTTATTTTTGACTAGTGAATGGGAGGTGATAAAAGATTATCTTCTGTATTTATTACATAGAAAGATAATAGATTATATCTAAATTTGAAAAATAAAGTCAAGATATTTATTTCATTAAATTTGAGATGATACCAATTAAAAGAATCTCTATTATTTATGTATGCTTAAAAGTAAAAGCATTTTTAAATGCCAATTAAACTATAACAATATCGTCATTTGTAAGAGTTAAGGATCTCAGAAGTATTAAAGTGAGGAGATAGTATCTGTCTTGGCAATATAGCAGTGCATTGTTTCGTGAGGAAGAGCTAACCTAGCACAAACTAGCTCTGAAGAACAGGAACTAAGGTGGGGAAACAATGAACTGGTTGTGATTTTTGTCGCAATGTGTGTTGAACTTGTTGACCTTTTTAAATGGTATGTATATAACTTTGATTAAAAAGTAAATTTAAAATAAATAAGAAAATAGTGTATAACACAAACTCTAATTAACATAAAATAAAAAACAAACTTTCTTGGCTCCAACAGTGTTCATGGTGCTGGCAGCAGTAGTAGCCAGAATATCAACACTTATACTCAGGGCGCCATTTTCCACAGGGCAATGAGAAATGTTAGGTTGATAAGCACAGTGGTTGCATGTCAGAAAAAGAACTGCATACTTGAGGAACCCAAATATTTTCTTTTAATACTTTTACTATGGACAAATACACTTAACATAAAATGTACTATCCTAACTATCCTTTATTGTAATTCAATAATCAAATCCTTCATAATGGGTAGTAAATCAACCCAATCTTTGTACCATAGGTAGATACTAGCTTTGGGGTTATATTGCTGATCATTGGCTATATATTTTTTTCCACTGGCTATATTAATGGTTATATTGTCCAGGTTACTGGACAACAAACAAATCTGACCTTTGCCCCCAAATAGGGTTTCTCAGTCTCATCACTACTGACATTTGGGGTTAGGTAATTTTATGTTTGGAGGCTGATCATGTGCACTATAATTAACAGCATCCTTGGTCACCACTCATTAGTACCACCCAGTAGTAAGACAATTATCCCTGTAGGGAAAATATCTCCTCTAGGTGACAGTGATTATTCCAGAGAAGTTCTATCGCTGACCTCCAAAGCCATTCAATCTGCAAACATCCTTGCAAAGACAGTCAGGGACAAAGGCAGGCAATGAGTGTTCCACCCTTAAGAGCTTCAGGGACAGAAGCAGCCCATGGAGGTGGCCCAGCAGGAGCCTCGGTGTCTACTTACAAGGCTGCATCTGTTTTCAGTAACGGGTCCACTACTCAGCCAGTTTGTGTATACACACACACACACACACACACACACACAGGTCCTTCCTGCTGATCCTTTCACTAAAATCACAATGTAAAGAAAGAGACCATTAGGATGACAGGAAACCAGCCCAAGCAAGCTAACTAGCTAATATCCTGAGAGAATGTTCATGTAAACAGTATAACAGCTGAGCCAAGCGGTATACAAGGCCTTATATTTCCTCCCCTGGCTTTTATTTTTTTTCATTTAATTATTTCCCCCAGACCACCTCTGTTCTGAAGTTAAACAGCCCTGCATACCAGTCCCATTTCCCCTACCTAGTGGTACAAATTGGGCAAGATAATTCATCCTATGAGTTTACTTTCTTTATATACATATATGTCAAACGGGGATAGTAAGACCTATCTGACAGGGCTGTCATCACAGTCACATGAGATGATGCCTGGGCGGTGCCCAGCACTGAGGAGGTACTTCATAAATCCTATCTGTTTAATGCAGATCACCACTGGGCAAGGTCCTCAAAGCTGGTTTTACTATCATGGAGCAATGGGATTTATGCTAGTTTCTTCACACTCTCACTTACTCTTTACAATATTTATAATATAGCTGCTGGGGGTAGAAAGCAAGAGTCACTAGACCCTAGAGGGAGTGGCTCTGAAACTGGACCTGCTAAGTACTTTGTACCACTAAGTGAAACCGACCATCCCATGACTATAACCAATAGAGTCAAGGAAGGAAGTAGCTCTGATCTTTTGTTACTCAGCTTCATTTCCTTCAGCTTGACATCCATGCATTGGTACTGCTATAGCCAATTCATTTCTCAGTCTCTTTTGCATGCTTGCAACAAGCTTTCACTTGTAAGAACAAAGCTCTGCACCACACACACACACACACACACACACACACACACACACACATACACACCCACCCAAGGATTATCAGAGATCAGTTCTCCTCCCAACTCTCAGGCCCTGTAATCAGCAAGTTTATAAACAAACAAATACCTCTCACAGATTTTGCAAGTTGTTTACTAAGTGATTAACAGAGAGATTTCTCTTTCACTACTAATACTATGATTCTCTCTTGATATTCTGACTTTGGAATATAAATTAGTCTTGTGTTTTTATAGCTATTAAGTGTTGCATACACTTGATGAGTTTCCTTCTTTGTCTTAAAACATAATTTAATTATCATTTCACAGAAGACTTAAAATTCTGTTTTCTCCCAGGAAAAATACCTAATAACTAGAGTTTATGAAAAACTATTAGTTATAGCAAATCCTACAAAATAAATTGGTTTTTTTTAAATCTGTGATTTTTAGCACATTAGGCTTTTTTCCCAGGAAGGCAGTGCTTGCAAAAAATACCTGAGGAATAATCAAGCAGCCATCTCCCTGCTACCCCGCTAAGACAAATACACTTGAGATCATCTACGAAATGTGTTGGATTGTGAAATTTGCTTTTAGAAAGGAAATGTCACATAATGGGCAAAAGACAAGTGGCAATTCTTAGTGACTTCCCCCATTCCCCTGAGTCTGGGATTGTCATTTCCTCCTCCTCACCTAAACTCCAAACCCCCACCTAGAAGAATAAGAAAGCTGGTTGAACTATAGTTAAAAAAAAAAAAAAAAAAAGCAGAAATGACTTATTTCTTGCATCATTTAACCAGAATGAATGCTACTTAATTTCTTCTATAAATGCATACGTGACACACAAACACACATTCCCACTCCTAAAAGTACAAAATTTCTGCTGGCTGTGGTAGTACATGCCTGTAATCCCAGCACTTTGGGAGGGTGAGGCAGGAGGATTGCAAATACGAGTCCAGCCTGGGCTGAGTGATTTAGCGAGATTTAGAGAGATCTTATCTCTAAATAAAATATGAAGAGAGCTGGGGATGCAGTTCAGGGTGAGGGCCCTGGGTCCAACCTCCAGTACTGAAAAAAAGAAAGTGTACTGTTTCGCTGCCCTAAGAGAGAAAATCAATACACATCTAGCAAATATTTGAGTTGCATTTATATAAACAATTCTTGTGTGAAAAACAAATTCCAACAACAATTTCAACTACCCTAAAGGAGAGAATGTGATAGCATTTTTAAATGCTTTTATAGGTGGAAGACATTTTTTTCTAGATAAAAACCTGCTCCTTTTTGTATCAACTTTCTCCTCTTCCTTTCACACCTACCTCCATCCCATCTTGCTCTTCAATGCAGTTTATTAGACATAGACCATCTTTTGCATGGAAAAAATAGATGCTGTTCCAATGGCCATTCTCTGTAATACTAGGAAGAACTGCATGGTGTTGTGTTATGTGTTTAAGATCATTCGGTGACCTGGCACCTTAAAGGGCTTATCAGCATGTGGCTGGTAACACAAAACTTGAAAGGCAAACAGCAATCATTGGTTTTCACACGTATGTTCAATGGCATGGAGATTACCTGGTCGACTGGAACCTCAACCTGGGTGTCTTCATCTTCCTGGACTTCTGCTGCCCCCCGCATCTCAGACCTCTCTGCTCCAGCTTTGAAAATGCCTTCATCTATTATTGGAGACAAACACACAGTGAAAAATGGAAATGCAATTGTGACATCGTGTGGCTGCATAGTGAATTACAGCAGAAGATCTAATGGCTGTTTTTCAGTAGTAATTAAACCCGTTGTAGTGATAGAATTTAGTTAGCCCTGGCCCCCAATTTATCTGCATTTTCACTGACAAAATGTTTGAGAGGCAAAACAAGGTTGGTTCTACACAGTAGATTTTTTGGCGGAGCCCTGCTTACCCTGTTACTACAGAATTAGCATCATGCCCTGTACAGGGGCTAAGATGGGAACTTTACAGCCAGGGTCTTAGTACTCTCTCCCTGGCCATGGACTAGCAATGACACATGCTGCTTTGAAATACCACTTTCAGAACTTTTCCCTCCCAAGAGGATGCTACACTCCCAACACAATGTATTGTAATACTTCTCTATATTCAGAGTGATGTGTAAAAAAAAAAAATGTTTATTTCAAAAGAATCATGGACCTGACTGTCTCCCTTCACACCAAAAAAAAAAAAATCTTATTTATTTTGCAGATTTCTGCAAGATTTTCACAACCTGTGACTTCAAATCCTTATCTATAAAATATAATCTCAATCTCTAAGACTTTAGGTTAAGACTTTAGGTTTAGCCCTTCGGCTCTCTTTCCCCTGGAAAGCAATCATCGCTGCTTTCCATATTTGAAGTAATTTTGGTGTCTTCCCTCCCACCTCTCTTTTCCAGGCCAAGTAATCAAAGAATCACAGAGCTGTTTGTCCTTCTGTCTGTCTGCTTGCCTCAGGACAGGTTTAAGGCTTCAGCTATGCTCACAGATGTTTTCTCTGTTCAATTTTTAAAGCTCTCCAGAGATGGGGATTTTACCTCATTCTTTAGTAACCTATTAAGTATTTGATAACCCCTACAATCTAGAAGACATTTTGTTTTAAAGTCCTCTCTTTCTGTAATGGAAGCATTTTTCCCAGAGCATGATTATTTAGCACACTTTGCATAATAATACTCCGTATTGCTACAGTTATGAAATCACCCCTTATTCAATGCAAAATGTTTTAACATGGGTTGGGGAACAACTACAGGTAAGGCACAGTGTGAACCGAGTGATAAGAGTCTGAGATATGGGTGAGAAGCAGAGAGCTTCCAAACTGCTGAAGGTCCGATGAGATAAAGACAAACACACCACCACCACCGAGGTGTACCCGGTGAGCACTGTAATGGGTAAGGAGAATTGCAGCACATCACAGGAGCTAAGAAGATGCATCCAGGTGAGGAAAGAATGGAGGGAGAGGGACAGAGGGAAGGAGGGAAACTTGGCATGTTTGACACTCATTTCTGTAAATTACCATAGAAGTTAACAATTGTTGTCAGACGCTGGCCTGCATAGACTGCAGTTATGACTTGGACACAGTGGCTCTTTGGATGGATGTTTGCACGTAGACGTTGCACTTGTTTACACAGAGGAACCTACAGATAGCCCAGGAACACATCCCTAATGCTCACATTCAGCCAAATGTTTGACTAGGTCCAAACACAGCTATGAACGGTCTGTAGATGTGTTTGTGGACCAGGCATTCCACCAGAAAAGAATACAGTCGATGATAACAAAATAAAACTGAAAGGGCACAGGAATGGAAACTGGCAACCATCTAGACATAAACAGCAAGGACCAAATCAGCAAAGCTTGGGCTTGTGTCCAGCGGCACAAATACAGAACACAAAGATAAAAAGCATTTGTCCTCGGCATGGGCCTTGCTCTCAGTGAACTGAGATGCGGAAGTGGCTTGTCTGGCGGCGCAGAGCCAGACAGGGAGAGCCTGAGGGTAGTGGGGAACCCAGAGGAGACACAGGGGCCAAAATGGGAAAGAGCGGCTCTAGAGTTCCCGGGTGGGAAGAGAAAGCCTAGCCAGCTTTTCGGGTTCGCTAAAACTGCCACGTTAAATTAAAGGTGAGGTAATATATAGAGGCAAAATAAGTTTTTATTATAAATGGTTTATATAAATATATTTTAGAAATCTTCAAAGATAAAGGACATAAAAACCTTTCTGATCGCATGATCCAGAGATGACTGTCGCTAATATTTTAACAACTCTGTGTGTCTCTCTCTTCTTTCTCTCTCCCATCGAGCCCCGCATATAAAACTGAGATCTTATTGCACATATAATTTATAAGTCCTTTTTCTACTTTAAAGTCATATAATGAGTATTTCCTGTGCCATTAAATATTCCCTGAAGATAATAAAATGTGGTGACGCCATACACTAGCCTCATAAGTGGAGAACACTGAATGAAGAAAATAGAATTTTCTAAATGCCTCAGGGGAGCAGAGCAGAGGGTGGTGCCATCTAGGCCCCCTGGGTCATGAGCGCCGTGGGAGGGTTCACAGCCCGGCTGCTTCTCTTTGCACAGACTCGGCCAGTCGCCCCTCCCGTTCCTGAAACCCTCTCTTTGCAAATATTTGTTGTAATTCAAGACCAAAGTCAGGCCCCGTTTTTAAGTCTTGGTCCTGCCCACTGCCTGACCCTTCACACTGTGCCTGAGGTTGTATTTGTCCCTGGCCCTCCTGACCTGCTCCCTCAGGACCACTTGGCCTCACCCTGCAGCTCCCCCACTGCGGCCCTGGACACAGCTGCTCACCTGGTCACAGCCCAAGAGCACGCAGGAGGCTCCTGCTTCCCCCACTTACCTGTGGCAGCTGCTGGAGGCCTCGTCAGAGCCCACACAGTGTCCCTGTCTCCACAACGATGACCCCACAACCAGGAAGAACCAATAACTTCCTTCTCCTCCACTCGTATTCTCTAGCTCTCCATGCTTTGCTTATTCGTAGGTCAAGGTTTTAAAAAAATAACTAAATAACTAAAATTGAACCCAGAGTCTTTTTGCTCTGATACGTCACCAGCATTTTTTTTTTTTTTTTTTTTGTCTTGCTAAGTTGCTAAACTGCCCAGCCTGGGTGATCCTCCTGCCTCAGCCTCTCAGAATGCTGGAATCACAAGAATGCACCACCACACTTGGGAATTGCACTTCATTTTATCCACTTCTTCCACCAGTCCTGGTCACCAGTTCCTCAAGCCCCATCAAGCACAGATAAGACCACAGAGACAGCTTCCATCTTTCAGTCCTCAGTCCTAGACTCACAAAGTGTCAGCCTCATCGCGTCTTGAGGAAATGTTTATTAAATGAAACCAACCATACAAAGCATTAGATAAACCTCAAACATCTGGCATGGCCTGGAAGGATTATGTGCAAGAGAATTTGCTTGTGCATACACTTCATCCATGGCCAAGACTGATGGGCCAGTATGAATGTTCACAGGGAAATCAGGTCATAAATCCAAAAATTAAAATCACTTGACACACAAGGATTGCCAGCAAATCCAAACTACACAAAAGAACTTGGGTGATGTAATAAGTGCCCTTATGTCAATGGTACAGTAAAATACAAGTGCAGCTGCACTCCGTGGATGAAGTCAAAGAAACAACATTGAACATTTAAGATACTTCCATGCAGGGGAAGATTCTCATAAGAAATTTACAAAAGTATTACATTTTTTCTAAAGGGAAATATTATTCAAACACTGTAAAATCTTTTTTTGGTACCAGGAATTGAACTCAGGACCTCATGCTTGCCAGGCAGGTGCTGTGCCACTGAGCTGTATGCCCAGCCCAGTTAAACACTGTAAAATCTTAACACTTTCCTTCTATTATTACCACCAACTTAAATGTGACACATTAGTGATTTAGATCATAATAGAAATTATTATATGCAATGCTTATGTAGTTATTGCTATAGCAACACCAGGCATCCTAACCACACCTCGGGAGGGCAGGTGTCACCTGGGTAGAAGTGCTTTTTCATCAGTGAAACACCAAAACACTCTCAGCATCACTAGGGATAATCACAGAAACAGCAACTTAGTCTCACCCCATACAAACATCAAAGGTAAGCGACCCTCTTTGCCACAGACTGCCCATCTATAACTCTTGGTGTGCCTATAATAGTCTGCACGTATTCAAGATTTCTTCAAAGTCTACTTTAATAAGTATTTCAACTGTTTATGAAATTATTTCTTATGTATGAGGAATTTTGCTTCCTCTAAAATTGATTTTACACAGTAAAGACAACCACAGAATTCTTGCACATCATATAAAAGCAGTCGTTCCTGTTATAGACAGGGAAGATAGGTTCTTGGAAAAAGTGATAACCAGATGATGCATCCTCTTGGAACATGCACTCCTTGCAGAGCACCCGGTGCTCATCTGTCTGCAGTCACTGTCCCCACCCTTGCTGTCCCTCTTTTCCCTGCTTTGCTTAACCCAGATCTGCAGCAGCACCCAATAGGAACCATTCTTCTCAAAATTGTCGGTGATCATAGTGATGATCATTTTTACATTCTCATTACTTGATATCTTAGTAACTTTCAACATGAATAACCACCTCTTTCCCTTCCTCTCTCTCTCTCCCTCTCTTGTTCCCTCTCCACTTCACTTTTTTGGTGTCATCAGCAGCTTCTTCTAAGTCTTCTTGGCCAACCTATCCTCTTTAGCTCAACTTTTAAGTGTCAAATCACCCTGAACTATAGCACGTGTCTACTTCTTTATCTATACATTCTGCACACGTGATCTCATCAAGTCTGTCATTTGGAAACCATCCATAGGCCAGTAATTGCCTAATAGATATCCTTACCCCCCAGATCTTCATAGGTTCCCCAAGCATACATATTCACCTAGTTGCCTAACTTCACAGCTCACCTTGGATGTCTACTAGGCATCTTAACCTAAACATGGCCCAAACACCCTAAACTGCCCCTCCCCCATAGTTCCCATTCCAGGGAATGCCAACACTTCTCAATTCCAGACTCTGAATTATCCTGATTTCTTGCCTGTATTCTCTATCCATTCCAACATCAAGTTTTATCACTTTAATCTTTCTAAAAATACTTCCCAGTGGAACCCTTGGAAATAGGAATGCCTAGCCTGGCATTTTCTTGTCATTACCTTGCCCTCTGTCTTTTATTTGCTTTTTTCCTGAAAAATGCATCCAAAGGATAACAGTTACAAGCTACCAATGATTCGGCAGGATGGATACAACATTATCTGGCTGCACCAACCCTAGGCTGTTTATTTCCAGACTTATATGAGAAAATTAAACTTCTAACTGGTTTAAACTAAAAACAAAATTAAAAATAAAAGCACATTCCATAATCTATCCACCAACTTGGTCTAACCACTGTGAGCTGTTGGAGGGGATATTAGAACAGCTTATAGATGTTTCCTTCTTCTTTCACTCCTGCTGTCCTATGCTCTACCCTCCACACCACAGCCAAGTGATTTAGCAGATAATAAAAATGGTTTAATTTATTTCACAGCTTAGAAACTGTCCAACGTCCTTCTATCACACAACTGAGCCCAACTTCTTTACCATGGCTCACAGAAAGGATGAGATGGGGCCCTTCCCTTGCTGAGGTCTGCATTTCACATCACTTTCTCCTTCCCCCTTAAAGTCTACCTGCACTGACCTTCATGTGATTTGCAATAGAAAACTTATTTCCACCTTTGGGCTTTGTTCTTCTTACACCCTCTGCCGGGGATGCCCTTTCCCCCTTCTCCACACTGGGCTGCTCCTTGCCACTCGTGTCAGAAAGCGCTCCTGTTCCCGCTCCAGTAGTCACTCATGTTGCCTGTTGTAACTCTGTGCCCTTCACTCATACAAGCTGACCTGTTGGTTTGTTTGGTGAGTTAGTGTCCACCACTCTCTACCCCTGTGTAAGCTCCAGGAAAACAACGGCTCTTCCACATCATCCATTGCCCCCTCCTCAGTGTGTAGCTCAGTCCAGAGAGGACCCTAAAGAGCTGTGCTGGAAGAAGGAAGTGTGAGAAATCAGGAGAATTTGCCACATTCAGATAGGATACAAGAGCCCAACAAATTAAAAACCACCAGCCCAATCCATTAGCTCTTGGATTCTTACAGGGGTTTTCTCTAAGCAGGACACACTTGGCAGTACAACATTTTCGTGGGATGAGGGCAAAAACAGAGATTTGAAGAAAAAGAAGACTGAGGGACAACCTTATAGGGATCAACAAATTATGTGTGGAAGGCAACATGATAACCCCCAAAGATGCCCACGTCCAAATCCTCAGAAACCGCCAATATGCTCCATTGCATGCAAAGGGGAGGTCAGGCTGCAGGTGGAATAAAGTGTCAACAGTATGATCCTGAGTTAGGGAGATAATTCTGGATTATCCAGAGCGACCCATCCAGATGGGTTCTTTTCAAGAACCAGTGGTTCTTGTCAATGAAAGAGGGAGGCAGGAGAATCCAAGTGAGAGTGACACTGTGTCAGAAAGAACTGAGATGCCCTCACTGGCTTTGAAGATGGAAGGGCCAGGAGCCAAGGAGGGTAGACTGCCTCTAGGAACTGGAAAGTGCCAGGATACCGATCCAGCCTTGGAGCCTCTACAAGAAATACAGCCAAGATACTTGATGTGAGCCTGGTGAGGCCCATTTTGGAATTCTGACCTCTATAACTATATTTGTGTTGTTAACAAGCCAAATGTATAGTAATCTGTTACAGTCATAATAGGAAAGTAATACACAATATATCTAAAAATGATGATCTAGGGAGAAAATTGGGCAGTAGCCATCACAAATCCTTCTTTTGACTCCTGCAGATGCAGGCAGACGAGAGCAGGCAGCTGAGATACCTGCTCCTCCTGATGATAAGGAGGAGTCAGAAAACCCTCCTCAGGATTTGTCTGGCATTTTCCTTTCCTAACTCCTATAATTGTTCTTTCTCCCTCCCCTACAAGGTACAGCCCAGCACCCACGTCTGCCAGGAAAAAAAACGGATTAGGTATTTTCAAGCTTTTCCTGCTCTGAAACCTTTGTAATGAAAGTCATTCGCTAACAAACTGAAAAGCAAGGATGAATTTGATACACAATACTGCTCTCATTCAATTACTCCACGAAGGATCAAATGCAGTGCTTGGATGCACACTGCACCCAAATTCTGCTCTAATCTTTTTTTCTTTCAATTGTGAATAGACATTTTAGTGTATATTACACAGTAAAGCAATGGCAAGCACTCCAGTAAAAATAAAAATGCACCTCAATTATTTGTCACTTATGTCTTATGAATGTTATTGCCTAAACAGTGAAAGCAGAATAGCTGAGGTAGAGAAGTCATAGCATCCCTGTGCTGCGCATACTGAGCATGAAAACACTTCCTCTCCTGAAACAGGAGACAAATGTCTGTGTGTTTCAGCCTTTCTGCAGCTACAAGGCTGAAATGAAAGAATTTCCTAGTTGTAATGCATTAGTATTTCAACTTAATAACATTGCAATTCCTTAATGTCATCAAATAAGAAAAGTTATCAAACAATATATCAGACGTTCAAGGAACTGATGACAATCAATATTTAAAACAAAAATCTTGCTTTCTGACCAGAATTATTAAAAGTCATTTTTAAATACTTTTATGTGCAATATTTCAATGCATTTAGCGTTTGAAAACAAGTTAGTGTCTAAAATTGTTTTGCAAACAGTTAGCATTTGAAAGCAGTTGGGATAAATAAGAAGAAACATAACATTGTGATGACCAGTTTTAAAGACTTTATGGAAATCTATTTTGTGTACACTGACACAATGGTAATCACAGCTCTCTGGGAGGCTGAGGCAGGAATATTGCAAGTCTTGGCCTAGCCTGGATAATTTAGTGACTGAGAACCTTGCCTCAAATGTTTTAAAAATAAAAAAAGGTTGGAGATGTAGGTCAGTGGGAAGGCTCTAGGCTCAGTTCCAGTAGCACAAGAGGAAGAGTGGGAGGAGAGGAAGGAAGGAAGGAAGG
>NW_004955483.1:2719845-2747879 GCF_000276665.1 Chinchilla lanigera | reverse complement strand
ATTAACCAGAAAGTTAAATATGACTACACATATTTTCTTCTGATGTACTACTGAGACTGTCTAATAAAAATGTTAAATCAAATTTTTACATGTTAATTTTTAAAAGCTCATTAAACCCAGTAGATTGCTAGAGAAAGTGTGAAGAATAAGGCATTTATGGCTTTGAATACATAAAATAATATTCCAAGAAGGAAATGCATAGATCTATTTGCAAAGAAATATTCTTTATGTGTCGTATCAGTCAACAGAAACAAAATTATAATTAAAATCATGAGAAGGTGGTCTAAACACGCTCATTAGCTTAATGCTAATGTACATGACAATTCTTTGTGAAATATATTGAAATTCTGTGCTACTTTTCATTACCATGTTGTCATTATGGCATGTTACTGAAAACTGAATCATTTCTAGAAATATGATGCAGAAGGAAGCAGTGCTTATAAAGTTTAGCACATGGTGAGGGTGGGGCGAAGATTCACATACTAACCTTCTCAGATCCTGCTTAAAACCCACACAGTATCCCTCCTCACACTGCTCCTCTGAATTAAGGTACCCGACCACAGGGAAGACTAAAAATCTGATCAAAGACAGCTAACATTCTGAATGTGGCTAATTCGGCATAGTGATAAGATTCAAAAATTTTAAATCACCAATCTTCTCCCTGTGTTTCATTTCGCCCGAGATGCTCAAATAGATATTTTTCCAGAAGCAAGAATATCACATCGCACTTTTCTTTAGCAATTCGTCATGTTACATGAAAATAACTTTATCCGCACACTTCTAGAGGCTGAGCTTTTGCTGCATTTTGGAATATCTGCTTTCTTTCTAGCCCCTGACTCCCGCTCGTAGATATTAAGTGTCATCTGTCACAGAACTGATGTATAAATTTCACTATTAAATATTTGCATAAAATTGATTTTTAACTACCACAAGTATTTTATCTTCACTTTAAATGGATGTAGCAAAATATTCTAAGTGCAGACAGAAAGCAAAAGTAGGATGATTATCATCGATTTCCTCTGAACACAGGTAATTCTGTTCTTATCTCTACATTTATGTTTATTTTTTTGACAGAGATGTTTCAGATTTTCACCAAAATCAAAAGTACTCCATAGAATGATTAAAGTATACATTTATAATATGTAATTTATGCCTGTTTATTTCATGACACATAAATTTTGATTTAAATTCTGAAGTTTATATCTGATATGTGGGGCTAAGAATAATAAGGTGCCTCTGAATAGGTTTACCTAAACCAACAAGTATATATACCTGTACTTTTTCATTTCTAACCTTGGAGTCCTGTAAAAATTACACCATAAATTAGCATTAAATCATCATAATAAGTAAATCATTCCTCTTTGCACTCCAGTGACCTAAAAATTACTAATAAGAGGCCTAAAATCCACGATTCTTGCTCTTAATTCTGGTTGGTCAACAGTCTTCAAATGACCATGCATATTTAAATCTACAAAAGAGACATACCTATGCCACCCTGTTCTCCAGAAAATTTATCACAGTAACAAAGAGTTCCTCATGGCTACCCTGGGACGTACTTGCATATAGCAGAAATGCATAGTCTTTTAAACTTCTGGTCATTCATTCGTTCATCCATTAGGGAAACATTCGCTGAGCCTTCTCAGACTCAGGCACACATGGGCACACCCCACAGAAAGAAGAACAAGAACCTCAAGATGCTTACTACGGATGGAGGGCCTGGAAAAAAAAATCAATTGTCCAGAATGAGAAGTGTAGCGTGTGCTACACAGGCTGAAAGAAAACAGAGGTATAGGAACAATGAATGGGCAGAGGGGAGGATAGTCAAAGAAGGCTCCTGGGAGACAGAAGCTGCAAGTGGAAAGCCAAGAGAGTCAGCCAGAAGAAGGCATTCTGGACAGACAGATCAGCACCTGCAGAGGCCTGGAAGGACCACACCTATAACCCAGGAACTGAGACAGGGCACTGAGCGCACAAGGGTGCAAAGCTGGAATAAGAAGTTAGCACGCTGTCTGATATGACCAAGAATCTGAACTTGACCATGAAGATGATGAACTGAAGGACCATATTCAAGAAATGGAGCACTTGGGACTGGGATTATACTCTGGTAGAATTGCCTGGACAGATGCTGGTAAGAATTCAGGGCTGGCTATATGTGGAGGCAGAGAAGGGGAAAGTGCTACTCATGGCTATGTAGGATGACAGTACTGAGGAGGAGACATCAAGTTAGAGTGAGAAGACCAGAAATAAAAACCTGGAATATGGATTAGAAGCCACACAAAGCTGTCACCGCTTCCTCAGTGTCCTGACTCCATTCAAAACATTTGTCCTTTCAATCATTTTTAACTTTGGAGAAGAGCCAGAAGTCACACGGTTCTAGATCCAGTGAATAAGATGGATGAGGACACACAAGAATGATTTTATGAACCTGTCTTTTTATTGGATGGCATTCGGCATTACCAACCACAGTATTTTTGATCAGACCTTGTAAAGACACCCATGAAAGAAGACTTCCAGAACTGCTTCAGAAAGTAGTAAGAACAACGGGATAAATGTGTTTGAAGGAAGGCAGAGTATTTCGAGGGATTCATCCTTTATATATCACAAGTTGAAAAAGTGTTTAATATGCCTAACTTGATGGCCATTATAGCTTAGCAACACAGTCTCCAGTGGGCTGTCATTTTCCTGTGTGACTTAGGGACTGACTGGGAGCTACGAGTCATGGTCACTGCTCAGCATTGCAAGGCATGAGCAAACTGCAAATTCATAGTCCAGGGGAAGATCAAACTTCAAAAGTTAAAGTACAATTTTTGCTGAATGTAAAAATCATGCACTTTTACCATGGTAATGTAAAAAAAAAAAAAAAAAAACTATACATCAAATCACCATCCCCCTGAGACAGTCTGTATCCTTTTTAATCCCCTGTTAAGCATTCTGGCAGAAATGTCCAGTAAATGGTTGGAAATATATGCCTGTTCATTAGAATAAATAAGTAAGGATAAAGACTCGGGGACTCTCAGAATACAGTTATTAGATAAAGAACTTGGGATGAGTATAGAGTATGACATTTAAGGGTTGGGCAAAATAAAAATTCACGAAGGTTAAAAAGGAATAGCAAAAGATAAGGGGGAAAGAGAAAGACGGAGCTGTCACGGAAGCCATGGAAAAAGTGAAAATCAACAACCACGAAGTGACCAGTATTAAAACGTCTTCCAGCTTGGGTACCTTGATGCCAAGACAAGAATAATTTTAGTGCAGAGTGAAAAATCAGATCACATTGGAATGTGATATAAAGAAGAGGTGAGGGAGTAAAGGCAGGTGTTACTGCAGGACACTTTTTCAGAATGACTGGCTGTGAAGTGCGGAAAGAGAACAGTCCTGTAAATCTCACTCAGAGGCCTGGGGCCACAGGGTGACCAGGGGTGAGAGGCAATTAAAACCCATCTCTTCTGAATCTTGCCCTCCCGAGTCCCTCCCAGATGTCAGCACCACAAAGCTGTTGCTCAACCTGTGTCTCATGAAATCCACACATTATTGCAGGATCTTAAACAATTCCCACATACCTGTGACCAAGTTAAACCCGAACAGTTCATCTTGAAAATATAAATTTAATTGGAATTGTGTTTCCTGAGTACACCCAACATTCTTGCTATACAGATATTTATTGGAATCTGAAGCTCAGCTAAAATGCAACGTAGTAATCCCTTCCGGGGTGGGGGCTGAGGGAGGCAGGACAGGAAAGAGAGAAACCTGCAGTGCAGTACAGTACTCATCCAGGCTCCAAGGAGCTTTCTGCGTCACCGCTGGGAGACATTGTGCAGACATGATCAATAACACTGCCTTCCAGTGGAGAACTAGAAGTCCTCTTAGCTTCAGAAGACTACTAAGAATTCATATAAAGGATCTTTTAAAAAAAAAAATATTTTTTAAAATGAAGCTAAAGAGAAACCATGTTCATAAATTTTCAAAATTCACCTACAGTTTCTTATATTTAATGTAGAAGCTTGAGATGGTTCTTTAAAAGTACCCAAATTAAATATATAGCACATATTGAAGGTAGTCAATACCTAGCCAAATATAAAAATAAATGTTTTCAAAAGTTAGTGGTTAATCTAAATTATTACAGAATTCCAGCTTCAATAATCTAAGGCTCCCAAATTTATTGTAAAATATTAGCAATAACGTGTTTTAAAGTAATGTGTTTCATGCCAGTGATACTGTTAAGTAGAAGGCAAGTGACACCACGCTGAAAGCTAATTGAATTCTGAGTCAGGTCCTGGTGTAAACCATGGTCCTCACTCAAGGTAGAGTTGCAGACAGGGAGAATGTGCAAGACAGTCATCCTGAATAAAGGTGTTCTTTTTCATCTAATCTAATTGGCACAACGGATATGCCTGAATTGCTCATTACATCTGAGTGAGAGCATTTTAAATGCAACTGTTTCAGCTCATCCCAGGTCAGTATGCATCTACTTGCTCAGACAGTGAAAGCTGGATCTTGAGAATCTTAGCATTTCAGGTGTTTATAGATCAACCATCATAATTTCTAAGATAATGATAAATTTTGATCAGGGTGGATATCTTGCTAAACATGTAATTTAACTTTGGTGGTTCATCTTCCATCGTACCATAAAACAGAAGTTATAATGGGCTAATATTAGCATCTCTTTTTAAACTTTTATTAGTGTATATTTGTAGTACATAATGATTACATTCGCTCTAGGAAACTGGCATATGTACACAACACATTTCAATTCTTTTTCAGATGATCCCTTCTACACACCCCTGTTATTTTTCAAGCATCAGATTCATTTATTTATTTTATAAGACCTTATAAAGTTAATTATCATATATACAGGTTGAAAACCAAACTAATAGGCCAAAGAACATGTAAGACAATTGTACTAAGTCAAGATATACTTTAGATGCATTGTCTGCACTAGATTACAATATCATGACTCTCTCTTTTCTTATTATCTGAATTTTATATTGAGTTTATTTATATAAGAGAAACCAAGTTGGGGCTGGGGATTTAGCTCAGTGGCAAAGCGCCTGCCTGGCAAGCGCAAGGTCATGAGTTCGGTTCCCGGTACCGGAGAAAAACCAAAAAAAAAAAAAAAAAAAAAAAACCAAGTGATATTTAAGCTTACGTGTCTGAGTTGCTTCATTTAATATTATGGTCTCAAAGTGCATCCAAATGGATGCACTACAAATGATGCACGTTTATCTTTCTTTATGGCAGAGTTGTATTCCACTGTGTATAAATACCACATTTTCTTTATCCACTCATCTGTTGATGGACATACAGGCTGTTTCCAAGATTTAGATTTATGAAGTATGCTGCTATTAACATGGGCATGCATACATCACTGTGGCATGATGTCTTTAACTCTTTTGGAAAGACACCTAGAAGGGAAATAGCTAGGTCAAATGGAATTTCTCTTTTTAGTTTTTTGAGAACCCTCCATACCGATTTCTATAATGGTTATATCAGTTTACAGTCCCACCAACAATGGAAAAGGGATCCTTTCTCCCAAAAGCCTTGCCAGCATTTGTTATGGGTTGCTTGCTTGATGGTAGCCATTCTTTCTGGAGTGAGATGGAATCTCAGTGTTGTTTTAATTTGCATTTCTCAACTACCCAGTGATGTTGAACATCTTTTCATGTATTTACAGGCTGTTTGTATTTCTTCATCTGAGAAGGATCTATCATTTCAGATGCCAATTTTTAATTGGGTCTTTAAATTTGGGGGTGTTTAATTTTTCGAGTTCTTTATATTTTCTGAATATTAATCTTTTGTCTGAGGAGTAGCTGGGAAAAAAATCTTCCCATTCTGTAGACTGTCTCCTTACTCTGTTGGTGAATTCCTCTGCAGTGCATCATTTTAACATTTCTTCTTAGATATATAGAACATCTACAATTCAAGGAACTGCTGTCAATGAATAGCAGAAAAAACAAATTTTTCCCATGAGATATTTTTCCCTGCAATATCTACCATGCTCCAAATTCTATTTAAAATAGTCTAAATCCACTTAAACAGTTGCATTGAACTCCTGTTTTAGGATGGTTACTCTACCACAAGTATGTTCACAGGTGAGTAATTCGTGTAAGCATTTACATAAAATGCCAAATCATCAGTGGGAAAAGAGACCACAGTAGGCTCAACTCATGACAGAAGTATGCAGGACAACCATAAAACAGTGCTACTGCTACAAAACTATCAGGAAAGTAAATTCAAACCAGATCAACACAAATCAGCCAGTATTTATTTTCACTTGGATTTGAAACTGCTCCAACAGGTACTGACTGAGTATTCACTAGATTCTCTGATCTTTTTACTTAGTATTACATCATGAATTGCTTTGTGCCTATCACAGAAATGCACATATGTTGTATTTTAGAAAAGATAGTAAACATGCTTTTTAGCATATTAGCCTGTGATTTAACTTCATCATATAATACTTCATTCCAAAAGAAATAATTCTGGCTTCTTAAATTCAGGGAAGATATCTTTTAGATGTTCTTATTTTACTCTTAAACTGATAAATGGGAAATACTAATTCTCTACTTATATTCATGGTAGTGTGTAGCAATCTTTCTTTGGATTGTCCTTAAACTATAACTTGTTTAATATTTTCAGTATATTAAATGTATTATCAGTTACTCTTCATTTGGTTATTATAGTATTTTATATACTCCCAGGTATAATAAAACCCAAATATTAATAAACCTAAGAAAATATTTCTTTTACAATAAATGGAAATGCTGCTGCAGTCAAGAAACTTTGCTCTTCAACATTTAGGGAACAACATAAATTAATAGCTATTAATATTGATGATGATTAGTTAATATGGGTGCTTATGATATGATAAACATTCTAAGCAGGTTATGCATATTAATTTATTTAATGTCTAAACAGCTTTATGAGATAGTTATTACTGTTACCTGCATTTTATATAAGAGAAATGGAAATTATTCTCAATTTCACAGACAGCAAGAGGTGGAAGCATGACTCCAATGCAGCAGTCTGACACAGGAGTCACCTAGCAGTTAAAATGAAACCACCAACAGAGTGAAGGCACAACCTGCAGAGTGGGAGAATTCTTTTTGCCACCTGCTCCTCAGACACTAGGCAGGAGAAGACGGGGAGTAAGAGCAAGAGGGCGAATAACTCTGAGCTCACATTGAGGAAGCAAATTACAAAAAGAGAGAAAAAATATTCTTTACAAGAAATCAAAAGTGTAGCGCCATGTAAGAAATTAAACATTGGAGGAACAAGAGAGAATAGAGAGGTACCAACTTAAAAACCACTGGCAACTCAGGCATAGAACAGAAGGCATCAATTTAATTCTGGTGTGCGCCTTGGAGGGAGTTAGACAGTTTCATCTGTTTTTTTGGTTAATGGACAGAAAGTTGAGAGCTTTATCTATGAGCTTTTCTCTTACAATTTTAGCATGTTAATGAATCTTCTCACCATCTTTTTGGATAATTTTTCATCCAGATGAGGTAAAACTGTTTTTTCCTAACTTAGGGTTTAGCTGTTGGAATCCTTCTGTGAAAGGTGTATTTGCCAAAATAGCCACAGGTTTAATTCCTGATTATATCAGAAATCCCAGTGGAAAGAACAATGTTAATGAGGGATATGGCTGTAGCATGCACAAATACACAGTATGAGGGCATCCATAACAATTTTGTTCCTAGCTCTAAAGTAAAAAGCAAGAGTTTTAATTTCAGAGTATAGAATTCTAAAGCATTGTCTATTCTTCTAAGCTTATGTATATTCTTTTTCATTGAAAAATAGGGTTAAAAAATAAGAACAAAATATTGAGTTCAGCTATAGATATAGGTAATTTTGTATCCATAAGGTAATAGTATAAAGTAGAATATAAAAGAAAAATAATCAAAACTTAAATAACATTAAATAGTGAAGTCATGTAGTTTTACCATAATAAAAGTCACTTTTATTTTCGGTCATATTGGTTTATGTGAACACACTTTCCCTTTTTTAAGCAAAAGCTGATTCTTATGAAAAGACGGCCTATAGTATGTACTTTCATATGGGTATGCGTGTATAAAAAAAAGAGTTCTTTTCAAAAGTAAGCAGCCAAATGAATTTAGCACATATTTAATGAACTCCACAGCTGGATTTAAACAGGATCTGGCAAACCTCTATCAGGAAGCTTTGGCAAAAGCTTTTTAGTCAAAAGGGAGCTCATAATATCACTGAAACAGTGTCTAACTGAATTGACTGCATTATGAATACAATTCTAAGAATATTCACACAGTTCAGTTCTACATCTAAATGTCTCCTGCATTGTTCTCGAATACATTCTAAGCTTCCCATTTTAGAAGTAGATGATGGAACCACAAGCAATGGTCTCACACAGTCAGAATGCACAGGCGGGGTTGGCATTCTGCACATGTGTGAGTATATGTATGAGTGGGGCTAACACTAAGAGGGCTTCTTGCTTGAAACAACTTTGAAAATCCCTTATTTTGTGCATCAAGCATCTGCTCTCACTTTCCCTCTCTATCCATTCAGAGTGTCATACAGGTGGCATCCGTTTTACCTTCACTTCCAAAAGGACTCTGAATATCAGGGATGGTACATGCTTGCAAATGAATAACTGAATACATGCATAAATGATAGACCATCCCCAGAAGAAATCTCTACGTTAAATAAAAATCCATGTAAATGTTTTGCACATCTGACTTGCCTCCCTGAATTTATTAGCTTGTAAAAATAAGCTATAAACTGCGTTGCATGGGTGAATGCCAAACAGGCTTCTTATAAATTGTCGTTTATGGGTGTGGGTGTATTTGCAGCTAGCAAGAGTTGCCGCACGTGACCAGCACAATGACACTTCTGACGAGAAGTAAAATTGTTGCAGGGAGAAAGTGATTGTGACTACTATTCATTTGAAAGTGTTTAAGAGCAAAAACTTCTTAAACGTCACTGTACTGGGCCTTTCTCTGGTGGGAAATAAGGGTGAGAAGTTCTTTTTCTAATGCACTAGTTGGCCTGGATGTCATCCTAGATCTTCCTCTTAACTCAGAGAACTGACAAGGTGAACCATCTACAGATGCCTGCCTAGAGCGGATTCCCATCAGCCTGTTAGGAAAGGAAAAGAAAAGATCGACAGCGTCACCAGAAATGGGTTGTTTAGCAGAATTCCCACTTCTAGGATCTTAAGCAGAAAAGGAATAAACTGAGACTTGAGTTTTAGGAAGGCCAATTCAGAAGCAGCTTAGATCTGAGCTGTCCTGAGAAAAAGCAGAAAACAGAACCATGAGGGTAGATCAGTGTGTTCACCTGAGAAATTGCTGGGAGGTGGGGGGTAACACTGAGAACTTGACATTGAAGAAGAAGCCAAGGAAACACGGGGACAGAAGTCAGAGGAGAATCAGAGGGCCACCCACACTCCAGTACAGACACATGGCTTGTGGAAAGGGTGCACCATACAGTCCAATTACAATAATGCTTTTCCATGTTTGTTTTAGACCAGGTACTTGACATATGCATTCAATAGTTACAGGGCTATAACTATTACAGTACCCATTATATTATCTCATTTCATATTCTGCTTGGAGGAAATCAAAGCAGAGATAATCTAAACAATATGTCCAAAATTATACAAGTGTTGGGTGAGAGAGCTACCTACATGGGGCACCTGGGGCAGCAAGAACTGAAAAATGAGTCTCACATGTTGAGGTATGAATTGTAGGTGAACAATTAGATATAGCAAGGGTAAGGTGTTCTTTTCCAACAGGCAATGAAATCCGAGTTGTTTCTAATATGATCTGCTCAGTTCTCTTTAGATGAAGCATTTGATAAGTATAAGTGTGTGTATGTGTGTGTGTGTATAATCACATGCATGAGTGTGGGGTAAGTTTCTGGTTGGCATGGTTGGCATAGTTGCCATAGGGGTGCAAGAAACCAGAAGGTGAAAGACCTTGTAGGCCTTTCTGGACAGGGTTGTCCAGGCTGAGGGGAAGCACAGCTGAAGACAAGCTCATGCAGCCCCCCAGCACTCCCTCCTCCAAGAAGCCCATCCTGCCTCCTGGTGTGGTTTCAGCTCACCCTCCTCTGTGGGCCCCAAGGTCTGGACAGCACTTACCAGCAGGACTAAAAGGACTAACTTCAGATTCTGCTTGGCTGGAAGGAAGGGTCTGCATCTTATTAATCTTTGTATCCTTAGCATCTAACAGAGTTATGAAATCAATTGACTTTCTAAAATGACTGTGTGGGTGTTTCTGATGTGAGCCTTCCATTACTCCTCTTGGAGCTATGTAGAAGATGCACAGAGAACAACTAGAAGGATAATATTCAAATCACAGAAACATTTTCTGCTCTCAGGTCTTCCACTTCAATGGAGGGTTCCTCCCTAGACCCCAACTATTCTAAGTAGTGGCTGGGTCTGTGCCCCACCAAAATGTTAGAAATTTATGGATTCTGTTGGGCTCTGTGTGATTTCTATAATTTTAAAAATAGAACTAAATATTTGTTTCATTTTGATTTGATATAAAAGGATAACTGAGATGTCAGTGAATAATTCCTGAGCATCTGCAAGTTGAACAGTTTATTAGGTGTGATTGACCCAGAATTGGCAGTAGACACAAATAAATGAACAACACAGACACAAATGTGTGCATATCTATGTTTATGTAAATATTTCGCAGAGGAGCTCTGTAAACTGGACATTAATATATGACTACTTAGTCACCCTTTTCTAACTGGCTGTCCTTTATAAGCAGTGCCCAACATTAGCCAAGCAGATCATTTAACTCTTCATTTTCATGGTGTGGAATTTCTAATGTTGGCATGTCCATGATTTATTTGCATTCCATATATAACACAAAGAAGGGGCTGGGGATTTAGCTCAGCGGCAAAAGCGCCTGCCTAGCAAGCGCAAGGTCGTGAGTTCGGTTCCCCGTACCGGAGAAAAACCAAAAAAAAAAACCATATATAACACAAAGACAATTTAAAGAATTTTTGCCTCTATAATTACATGCACATACACACACATACACACATATACACTTCTACAAATGTAACATTCTGAGGCTACACCTCTTTGGTAGATCTGGAATTCCTTTGCATTTCTTAATTTGACTACCTAATTCAAACTAAATGAATATTCTTCCCCAAAATCCTGAAAATTGATTTCTTGTTTTAAAATTACGTGCTCCCATTAATATCAAAGCACTAAGAACACTCAGTGTATAACACCAACTCATAATGCAGCCCACCCCATGGCGCTGGGAAATATTTTCATCCAATATTTCAGCCTACACACCTGTTATTGTACTTTCTCTTGTTTACATTCCAAATCACAAATTAGTAAGTATTCTTTGTCACTCAAGTATTCAGCACTGATGTTTTAATTTAAAATGCTGTATAACACCCAGAGTAAATGTCTATTCTAATTAGAGGCCAATGTCCATTGAGTCACAGACTTTCACCAATACCCACGCCTCACCTCCTTGACCCATTCATGGTACTGGAGTTCAGGACACAAAGACAAGCAAAGACACCATCTCCAGTCATAGAGTCCATCACATACTATGTGACAGAAAATAATGAAGGTGGGTTCAAAGGGTTAAAGATGCCCTAGGAAGAGTGATACTCAGATGGAAGGCTCAATAACGATGCCCCAGAGAAGCAGAAATCTGAGCAGGTACTTGCAAGGTATGCATAGGTTCAGTGGCTCAGTGGCTGGACCATCACATAAATGATGTGAGCTACGAAGGCCAGACTCAGCTGTGATGAGGCTCACGAGCCACTCGTAAGAGAGACCCCACTCTTGTGAGCATGAAAGACAGGATCATGACCACACCTGGATCTCAGAACAATCATCTGTGACAGTGTCAGGAGCAGAAGAAGAACCAGAACCCAAGAAGCCCTCAAAGGACAGCTCCAGGGAAAATGCACATGGCAGTGCAGTGGAGAGGTGGAAATGGATTCCAAAGCACTCCAGACAGAGACCAGACAGTGTCCTATGAAACACAAGGAAGAAACACAGGCTGAAAGATGACTAAGGTTTCTCACGTAGCCTTGCAGCAGGACACACAAGGAAGACGGCATTGGAAAGGATGCACAGAGAACGAGCGTGATGTACAGGCCCTTAAGTTTGAAAACCCTGTGACCTCAGGTCGCATATGAAAGAGGCAGCTGAATGGTCACACTGGCCCTCAGAGAGATACAGAGCCTAGAGTCTCAGAAAGAAGAGAGCCTCTGCTGCAGAGGGAAACTCTGCAGACAAACAAAGAGGAAGCAGGTCTTTCAGATGGATAAGGGCCAGAGAAGCAATAGGGAAAGCAGCAGCTAAAAACCAAGAGAAGAACATTTGAGAGGATGGCAGCGTACACAGGCAGCATCAGTATAATGTGCTGATCCAGTTAGGCACTAAGTAACAGGGACGCCTTTTAGAAAAGGAGCGTGCATATTAACATCATGTGACCCAGCAGATAGAAGCAAAAGTCTGAAGACTATGGAGTCTTCCCAAGCAGGGTTTTATTCCTCTGAGCTTTGCTGTACAGACTTTAGAAAGGAGAAAGGAAGGAGCAGGACATTCCAGGTGGGAACCAGATAAGCACAAAGTACTGGAAGAGCCAGAGCACCCAAGGGAGCCGACCAACTGAACAGTCTTCCAGGATGAGCTCTGGGGAGCAGGAGGAGACCAAGTGGTAACACACAGCACAGGCTTGAGGTTAAAGAGAGGTTTGGGGACCCTTCCAGGCCAGGCCAGAGCTACACCCCCAGGAACAGCCCGCCACATGCAAAGATCATACAGCAGCCTGAAGTTATTCCTGGCAGCTTTTCCATAGCAGCCATGACCTGATCCTGAGCAGTTCCTGATGGTGGGGTGACCACGGGGTGGGTTGTTCACTTTGTGGTGAGGCAGCACAGGTTACAAATGACCCCACCTTCACGATTCTCACCAGCCCCTGCCTGCCCAGTGTTCACAACCAACTGTGCCTGGTTGCATCTGGCCAACAAAAGAAGGTCCATCAGAGATGGCCAGGGGCTCAGTGCCCAGAAACCCGGATTCACCCACTACCAGGGAAGGAGGGAGGGGAGGAAACACCTGGATCTGCCCACTGTTTTAAAACTGCTGAAGTGCACCTTGCACCTGCTGATCCTGTCTTCCTTCTGTGCTGTGGCTCGTGCAAACACACCCTTGTTCTAACGTATCGGTGGCAGGTTGGCAACATCTCCTTTCACAATTTCCCCTAAACACAGAGAGCAGCAGATTCTAACACGAATTCTCCGTATCCTAAATAACTGAACCTAATGAACAGAAAAGGCTTAGCACTGCAATAATTAGGTGACAATCAATGCTGGCTTCTTTTTGGAAGCTGGAGCACTCCTCCTGCTGCACACCGGAAGGAAAGGTTAGAGTAAATCTGAATAAATGTCTGCACCCAACTCAGAAATTTACACATTGGCTTTTTACATGAAGGTAATTTTTACAGCATTAATTGGAGATCTTAAGCAGCAGGTGGTGGGATTTCATTTTATTTTGTAAGAAAAAGTCTAACAGTTGTCAAATGGCCCAGGTAGAAGTGAATTATTTTCAGTTTTTTCCCAAGCTCTCTGAAATGAAGCTTTTACTGCCTGTCGCTTAATGGCCTTCTTTTGCCATGTAAATGTGGGATCAATCTAGTTTTAAACAGAGAGATTTTTCTAATGTGTTTGTGGTATTTTTCAAGCTGTGATACAGCTGATAGGAGTTCTTATAAAATGTGAATTACCGAAAATTCATATTTATAAGCTTCGGCAAGTAATTTTAGAGCCCTGACTTTTAAGCATCTGCTAATGAGGAATTCCGAGAGCAGCCCTGGGCGCCAGCTCTTAACATCCGTAGCTCCCCCTCGTCTGGGCTTGGGGGCAGTGATCAGTTCTTGAGGGCTCCAGCGCCAGTAGCATCACCGTCTGGAAGGTGGAGATGTTGTGACACCAAGTGGAGAAGGTGGCAGCGGAAGACAGAAGGAAGTCTGATTCCCTAATGGTTCTCTCACGGCCACAGCCAGGTCTGGCAATCACAGGGCCTTGTGGTGCTGCTCTGGCTTCTCTTTCCCCATCAAAAATGCTGGAAATCAGCACTGCAAAGTAACACACAGCTGAAGCATGCAGACAGGTTTTCCTTTACTCCTTCCAGCTTGGTTTCCTACAACTGCTGTGAACATCACAAGCTTGGTGGCTTAAAGGAATAGAAATTCATATTCTCACAGTTCTGAAAGCCAGGTCTGAACTGCATGCTGCTGGACTAAAACTGAGGTTTTGCAGGGCTCTGCTCCTTCCTGGGCTCCAGGGGAGGGCCCATCTTCCACATTTCCCAGCTCCTAAGGCGGCTATACTCCATGGCTTGCGGTCAGGACCCATCAAGAGGTGGTGCTCACAACATACCTGGCTCTCTGTCTCCCTCTGTCACATTTAAAGAACGTTATAATTACATGGGATCCACCAAAGTAGTTCAGGGTCATCTTACTTCAAGGCCAGCTGATTGGCAACCTGGTTTGGAAGTAGGTTTTGGGATCTACTCCAGTCCAATTAAATCTTTCAGAAAAAAGTGAAAAAATAGATTTCAAGACTCCAGTGAATGCCTGAAACTGTAGACTGCACCAAACTACCTACACTGTTTTTCCAACAAACACACAGTACAGCCTGGACTCGCTGGACAAAAGGATCGCCTGCATCCCAAGCAAGGTGGAGCTGGGCAGCAAGAGATTTTACAGCATAGTGGAGAATGACGTGCACTTTAAACTTTATGAATTGTTCATTTCTGTGATTTTCCATGTAATATTTTCAGGCTGTAGTTGACCATAGATAACAAACTGTGGAAAGAGAATATTAGTAAAAAGCGTTTGACTGTAAATCAGTCAGTCAAAAAGAAAAGTAGGTGCAGTCAGTGAGAGCTGTCCTTCCAGAACATTCAAATTTTAACTGAATTTTTATAAAAGACCCAACTCCTATGACTGTCCATGTTTTCCTATCCCCCGGAGGTAAGGGTTAAATTATCACCAGTGGCTGTGACAGTTCATGCCTGTAGTCTCAGGAACTAAGAGGCTGAGGTAGAAGAACTGCTTGAACCCAGGAGTTGAAACCAACCTGGGAACATAGAGAGAGCCCATTCAAAACAAACGTTTACATGTTGCCTTAGTTATTTTTTTTCTTGTTGCTGAGACAAAATACCTGACACACAAAGTTAAAGGGGCAGAGGAGGTTTATTTAGCTCATGGTTTGTAGAAGTTTCAGTCCATAATCAACTAGCTCCAAGACAGGGTGACACATGGCAGAGACGCAACAATTCATGGCAGTGAAAGACAGCAAAAGCAACAAGCGAGAAGCAAGCCTCTCTCTGTCCCTTATATTGTACGCAGGCTACCCTCCCAAGGGCAAGTATAGCACTCACACCCTTAATCCCAGCACTGGACCATGAATCAGTCACACACTCTGGATTCAGCCACCTCTGAAAAGCCCATCCTCCATGACTAAATGAGGCTCTGGGGGGACATCCAAACAAACCATAACACATGTTTATATTATTTTATAGCCATGTCCTTCATGAGGGATGAGCCCCATGTCCACACTTGTATCTGACCAATCCCAGGACTGCAGGAGAAGTCCACAGTGCTCATCGTGCCTCCCACACTGGCCAGCTGTCATGATGCCATTTCTTTTCCCAAGAGGGCCGAAGTGTGGCCTCTGGCTGCCAACTTAACAGACCCTGTGGTCCTCCCTGGACCACACTCCCTCCTTTTCCTCCTTCCCATGGCCAGAACTGGTTAGCTCTTCTCTCCCTGTGTCTAAGTCCCCAAAGCAAACAGCCCTTGTGAGAATTTTCTAAGAGTCTCAATTTAAAGTATAGGTTTGTTTTTTAAAAAAAATCTTTCCTTAATTCAACAACATTTGCTGAGCAACTATTCTGTGTCAGGTGCTATTCTAAGCCCAGGGAATGAAGAAGTGAACAAGAGCAATACTGCTGGCCTCATGGAGCTTTCCCCTGTGGAGGAGGAAAAGACAAAGGAGAGAGAGACAATGAGCATAATAAATAGCGAGATTATAGCATACAAGTGCACAGAGTGTTTATAAAAGGAAATAATTCTATATAGGAGAGTAAGAGCAGCTTCACTGAATAAAACAACATTTAAAATAAAGAAAACTCTAAGAAATGAGTATCTGGAGGAGACTGTTCCAAGGAGGTGTGGCCAGTGCAAAGTTTCTGGGGCAGGAACAGAGAAAAAAATCACTAAGTATAGAAAGTTCTAGATTTTTTACTCCAAAAATTAGACCTCAGATTTACTTGACTGCCACAGAATTTGATTCTGATCTTTTAAAAATTCTCTTCTACCATCATTTTCATCTTTTGTCTGTAGGTTCTGTCATGGGCATGGTTTCCATCACCAGATAGTCCGCAAAGAGCGTGCTCCCTTCAGTACTGATAGGGACGCAGCACCGGAGTCCTGGGAGAAAGAGAAAGAACAAGGAGGGCAAAATGCACAGGAAAGGGGAACTTAGAGAAGACGCACTGCCTCATTCGGGCCTTGCCTTCCACCCGAGCAGAATTTCACACAAGGAACTGGGAACCAGGAGCGGTCACGTGGGAAGCTCTGTCTCCTTCTGCATTTCCTTTCCAGCACCACTACTATCTGTCCCCCTGTTTATTGTCAGCCTCCCCCACAAGAATAGCAGCTCCCCACCAGCCAGGTCTTGCCTGTCTTCACTCCCACATCACCCACGGGACCCTGGCCAGCCCACGCCCCAGGCACCATTGTGTACATGGATTATCCTGAGGAGGAAAGCCACTCACTTCCCCCCAGCGAGGAGGCAGAGAGGAAAGGGAGGACCTCAGGACATGAACATATTCTTCCAGGTGATCCCCGGGGGCCTCCTCCAATCAGGCCCACCTCCCAACAGCACATGATGCACTGATGTGATGCAATTACCTTCCAAAGCCTTGCCTCTGAATACAGGAGATGTGTCGGGGGCATTCTAGTTCTAAACCAAAATCATGCAGGATGTTCTTGCTGAGACCCAGGCCGGGAGCTCTGGTCACATAAGCAGACCCACAAGGAAGGAAAAGATACAAGACCAGATGCTTTCTCTAGGGGAAAAAAATACTGCAAGAAACATTGCAATTTCTATGAGAGAAGTTGACTTTGAAAAGAGTGCTCCCCTGTTTCCTAGCTCAGCCCTGGGTCTTACTGGGACAAAGAAATAGTCCCCACCCCACCTAGCATGACTCTGACCAAGCACCTGGGAACTCTCATCTGAGGGCAGTGCCAGCCCCACTCTACGAAAAGTGGTGGTGGTGGTGGGGTAATGGCAGAAGGCATTAAAAAAGCAGAACTATAATTATTTATATGAAGAAAAGGTTGTTCTCAGGATGCTGTGCAGAGACGTGATGTGATAGGACTATTTCCATCACATTAATAATAATAATAAAAAGGCCTTCACCTCCCATGACAAGAAGCTGCAAATCTAAATAATTTTATCTTCTCCTCTGAATATTTCCAAAGACACAACAGTAGCTCCCAGGCAGAGAGAATTATTCACTGAGTACATTAAAAGACTCCCTTTCAAAAATGACTTTGAGATAATATTTGTTACATGGATTTGGTAATTTCATATATATATATATATATATATATATACATACATATATATATTTTCATATAACTAAAATGCTTAATTTTGTTGATGGAGCAGTTTAAACTTTATACAGCAATTTAATCCACTGTAACAGATATAAAAAGAGACATAGTTATGCCATGTCTGAAGTACCAGTAATATCCATGTACTCATGCACCGTGTTAGATTTATTCTTATATAAAATGCCATAAAATCAAAGTACCACATCTCAATTAAACAGGCACAGAAATATTCAAAGCTTTCCCTGGCTGCATAGTAAATATTAGCTCGCAAAGTTTTCAAACACCCAAGGAATGAAAGCGCGGACATCTACAAACAGAAGAACGTCTTCCTGTGGAGATAAGCACACCGCTGCAGCTGTGTCTCAGAACCTGCCCTATTGTGCAACTTCTAAGAGTCAGCTCAATCCACATATTCAGGCAGCAGACAAACTCACGAGTGTGAAAGTGTAAGCTAGGAAGCCATTGAAATTAATTAGGTCATTATGTTTTACAGCCTCAGAGGACTAAAGGAAGTAAATGATTCAACCTTTCATTTTACAGTTGAGAACAGGATTGTTGAGTAATTCACCCAAGGCATGACCGGACCCACATTTCTCAAGCACACAAGCGATGCTCTTTAATTTACAATAGGCTGCATCTAGTCAACAGGCAAAGTATTGTTTAGAAAGGAAAATGAAGTTCCTGATGTCATGTTAGCAACTACACAAATGGGAGCTACTGAAAAGTCTGTGTTCAAAAAATAGTTGATCTATGTGAATGAATGAATGAATGAATGAATCAAGGAATCAGTGAAGCTCTTGAGCCCAGGGGAAAGCCTCTGTAGCTTTCCTTTCTACACCTGTCTAGGAGCAAGCTAGAACAAAAAGCTTTCCCACATCAGAAGCATAAGCAGGGCAACATTCAGCGGCTTCTCTATGTTGAATTCTTTTTCTATGTGTAGTACATTTTCAAGGGGACTCAAACACTAGTCACCAGATCATATATCTTTATATAGATGATGTTGAGACTTAAACTGGGAAATAAAATGATTCTATGGATTTAAGGAGGTTCATACACCCATTACTTCACTCAACAAGGATTTACTGAGCATCTACTAAACACCAGACTAACGTAAGTCATACCGCAGTGCCCACAGCCGGAGCTGCCTCCCCAGCTGTCTCTGTGCATTATGCACCAGCGCCTGCAGGCAAAGACTGATAAACCACATTAGGACAGGAGCAAGGAAGCCACAGAGGAGGCTTGGGGAGTATCTTAGAGAAAGGTCACACCAAAGCTGAGTCTTTAAAATCAGCAAAACTTGACAAAAAGTATTTGGCATGGCAATATGAGTGTGGAGAATTTTGAAGGAGACCATAAGAAAAAAAAAAAAAAGGATTTGTATGGAGCATGGAACCTGCAAGCCCAGGTCAGGGAGTGCTGACAGATGATGGGAAAGAGCCAGATCCCAACCTCACATGCTCTGGTGAGAACTTTGGGCTTTGTCCATAGACGGCAGGAGCCACTGCAGATTTTGAAGTACGGAAGCCACCTAGTCCAATTCTGTCTAAGACGGACGACACTGAAAATAAGTGCAGCATAGGGCTGGGCAGGGGGTGCTGCTGGGGGCTACTGTGCCTGTCGAGAGAAAAGGAGCACCTAGAGTTTAGTAAGTAAAATCAGCAGGACTCAGTGAAAAACTACGGCTATGTGTTAAGAGGAAGGAAGAAACAAAATTGTGTCTAATTTTCAGGCATAGGTGAATAAGGATGATAACAATCAAGACAGAAGTTTGTGGGGTGGAAGATGGTTTCTTAAATGCACCCCCGAAATGTTCAATTTGAAGAAGCATCTCTTTCATTGACCCCCTTTTGTTTCAGTAAACTTAGGAATCACACTTTCCCAATATCCAGATTATGATAGCTAGAAAGGGTAACAAATAAATAACAGCATCAAGACATAAATGAGCCCGACAGGCTGCGGTGTGGATCAACAAAATTAAGCTCAACAGGAAACATGAAAAACTCCGCATTATGATGGGAAGATGTGATTTGACAGCTGTTCATGTGGAAATACATGAGAAATTTAGTAGTGCTTGCACCTAATGTAATCTATACTAAATCTGAAAACTTGGACTTCATTCATAAAAAAAATGTAGTACAGTTCTAACACTGTATTTGGATTGAGTTAGGCCACAGAACACTCAGAGTTTAAGCAAATGTTCCTGCGGTCACCCTAGTGGACGGCGACGTTAGGCACGGCTGGGTAGGCTTGTCCCAGTAAAGTCCCATTAACCCATAAAGATCCTCTTTTATTTATTATACAAAATGGAAATGGCTCCATAGTAATAGCTCAGAACCATTGGTCTTGACCCTGGTTCTCATGATCCCCAGGTAAATTCTGCACAAGTCCAACTATAGCTAAGATGTATATACTCAGGGTATATAGGCAACCCCTAACTAGGGTGGAAGGGTTCAGAAATCCTCTCCCTAACTGATGCCCCACAGATCGGGGACATTACCCTTGGAGAAAGACAGAGATGAACATTAAGGCTTGTCTCCAGACACCTAAAAGGCAGGCCAGTGGAAGAGAAAGTTCCTGCCCTGGGATCAACTCTGCTGATCCTACATCAAGGATGCAGATTATAGAGAGGCAGGTTACAGTCAACACAGGCAGGACCTGGTTACTGTCAGAGAGGAGCAATGGCCGCCCTGTGTGGACCTGAGCCCCTGAAGGTATACAGGCAACTTTACCTGCTAAACAAAAGTGGGCTCACTCTAAAAAGCTTTATTTTGCAGCCCTGGAGTCAAAGGCATGCGTATTCCAACTATATTGCCACTTAGTAACTTGACCTTGTGGCAGGCTGCTACAGGTCACAGAACGTACGCACGCAACAAGTGCTGGGCATTCATTTCATAGCATGCGTAATTTCATAGGCTGGCAAGGCATGGTTTTTGTCCTCAGGTCACTCAGTGTAGGAGGCCGACGTGTGAACAAATCATACAGCACACGTGATAAACACAGCCGAGGGAGGGCTGGGTGCAGTATGAACATGGAGAAGGGATAACAGGAATGGTGTTTCTTGTGGGGCACGAGAAAGCGCAGGCGGACTACCCTTCTGCTAGACCTGGGATCCTGGTGGAGACACATTTCTTGCAGGCACCATTTCCTTATTTTCAATCAAAAGTGGATCACTTCCCTGTCTATATTTTATCATTTTAATGTGTCATTTTAATTTGCCTCATTCTAAGACAGGTACAGAATGGGAGGACCTCCCGGCTCACAGACAATCCTCCTGTTCTGGTGTCAGAGTTCACTGCTTTAAAGCACAGAGGTGGGCACGGGACCCAGCTAATTATTCATTATGCATTCTCGGGCCACGACAGATCCAAGGGGTGGACACATGGTATTCCAATAGGATTCCTTCCCTGTGACTGTTTATTTCAACCTAAGATGATATAGGAAAAGTTCCCTTTACTCTCAAGTTCCTGTGCTGAGCAGACCCAATCCTGCCTGCCTGAGGCTGAACTCCCCTCACAGGGGGAGCATTTGGCTGTACTGAGAGAATAAAACTAAGGTACTAGAAGAATCGGTGCTAAGAGACACACACAGAACATTGTAGGGTTTGTGCCCCTTGTCCCAGTTTCTGAGATCTCTGGCTTTGCCTTGGTCTTTACCATTCTCTTTTTAATTTTGTAAATCAGCTATTTCAATTTTTAAAGTCCCTTTGAACAAAAATAAACATACAATGAGATCGTTCTATAAAATTAAACTTGGAAAATAATCCATCTAAGCTGATGTGAGATGCACATAAGATAGAAATAAAAAATATTTGTTTCCATTTGTCAGCTAAGAACATTTTTGAGAACCAACGTTTCAGGCAATATAATAAATAAAGTTAAAATGTACACAAAGAAAAATATGACATTATTTGTGTGATAAAAAGTCACAATATTTTAAAATCAGTGAACCATGGAAACTGACCAGTTAGGAAGTCATAAATAACGAGGGTGGCTATTGGCCATACTGAAGGATCCCAGCTGAAAAACCAGCCCTGATTGTCAGATTACCTATTTTAATTCACCCGAAAAATTAATTATCATCCTTGAATCCTCAGTGGCTTTAAAGAGATAGGTCAGAAAACAGAAAGAGGTTAGAGGTAGTAATTGAACATTGAGTTTATGCCAGTTTTTCTGATTACACGCATCAGACAATTTATCTCCTGCTAATTGAACTGTAGAGCTTTTTCCATTGAGATTTGAAATGGGTAGACTTTCACAAAATTATTTGGTCAGCCAGGTAAGAATAGGCCTATTCAGCTACACTGCAGTTCTAAGCTTTTTCTACCAGTTAATTTACACTGTGGGCCTAGGTAGTGGAAAATCATTAATGTTATTATTTTGATTACCAAGCATTTTGGAGTAAATGACTTACAGACTGCAGGACTGGTCAATTTCAAAATCAAAGCAATCCAGAAAGGCTAATCAGAGCTCTGTCACTTCAGGCTGGATTGACAGGACGCAGCTAATAGGACCATGCTGCGGGCGGGAGCCCAAGGCAGCACACAGAGAAGTAACCGGTAAGGCGGGTTAAACAAAGAATCAATCCCCTCTGCAGCCAGAATTTTGAAGATTCACAAATCCTCCATTGCACAAAAGCAGCAGGGCAACTTCATTTCAATTATGACAATGGGAAGAAAATTGAATATTATAACAAGTTAATAAGCGCCTGCTTGTGCACACCTAGGTATGTGAAGTCAGAATATGTCTATTTCTCGCAAAGTGCTTGATATGGATAGTAGTACAACCAGAAACAATGACAATAATTTGTACACACTTCCTCAGGAGAAATCACTTTTGTCTGATTGTGTGACTCCAGAACTGTCACTCCCTGCACCAGGACACACGCTCAAATTTTTCCCCTGATCTCAAAAATCCCTCAATCTTCAGCCAGCTGCAGTGGGAAAAGGAGCCAGCTGATAATTTACTATAGCTATGCATAGTGCACTGTTGACAAAGATAAACATGTAAAGTGGGGGGATGGTTTTTCCAGGACTATGGCCAAAAGTGGGAGAAAGAACTGAGGATATCTATTTCATTTTTTTTAATTATTTTAAATGTAGAAGTTATTGGTGTAGTGTGATAATCTGATACATGTGAAAGGTGTATAATGATCAAATCAGGCTACTTAATATTTCCACCCCCTTATATTTTTTTTAATTTTTAATGAACACCTAATAAGATAGTTAAGATAGTTATACTACTTATTTCTCTCAGTTAATTGAAAAGATAGGTCTGCGCTAATATCGTTTGGACAATTAAATGCTGATGTCTCGTACTCTGAATAACTAAAGATAACAACAAGCACTGTATTAACCATTGTTACCCTCCTGTCACATTGTTTTGGAATTTTGTTTTTGTTTCTTTTTCTTTAAAATAAAAATGAAAAATAATAACAATAAAATAAAGAACACCTAATAGTCTTCAACTTTCACAATGCCACCTGGAGTGTCCAAGGCGTGCAGGATGTTTGCGTAAGTGTACTACATGAAATCCTGCAGCACTAAAACTTGACTGTGTTTCAAGATCAGATATCATTTCCAAGTCACATTAAAAGTTTCAATCACCAGTTTTCTTGGTATTTTTATGAGAAAGTTTCAGTGAAGAACTGAAAATTAAAATATTTGGAAGACAGACTGTGAATCACATTTTCAAAATATATATATTGCCTCTAGAATTTTAAAATATACCCTAACTACAAAAACATGAGAGCAAAAGGTTGTAAATAAAAACAAAACCAAAAAAAAAAGCAGCAACAACAACTACCCTACTTTTCCATATTCATGAAAAGCTCACTAGGGAGAATATTTGAATGCTTTTGACAGTGTTCTTAAAGACTCACAAAGCACTCGCAGAGTAATCTCAAAAGAACTTATTTAAATGGGCCTCCCTTTCCAAAGCTCTTCAAAACTGTGACTGTTGGCTGCATGTCTTTCTATATTTTAATTTTTTATTCCTAAGGGATAGGAGGATATATGACTGTACTTCATATTTTATTGGCTTTACAAATAGAAAGCACAATTTTCTCAAAAAGAAATCACCCAAGTAGCAATTTCACAGTTTATTATTATTCAGTGGTACCTGGATAAACTGCAAAATAAAACCCATACTCCTTAGCCAGGTACCCAGGGCCTGGTACATCTACACTTACCCTCCTTTTCTAACACTACCATTCCACCCTATCTCAGGCAGTCGACCGGCCTGCCCAGCACACCACATAGCCTGGGCACACAAGGCTCCCCACAGGGGAGAGTTCACAAGGTCACAGAGGGGATGGAAAAATATGATGAATATTTAAATTTTGTTAAAGTTACTATGGTAAAAGATACATTGCCGAGAGTGATGGGATAAGTGTGTTCGAAATAATGAGAATTAACACCAATGTGTCTTTGAGTGTAATAAATTTTTTAGTTTAAACATCCACCATATACTTTGGTCACACTTCATTTATCAACCATCTGTGGCCATTTCTGTCAAATAAAAATATTACTGTGTGTCCTCACCTGACTTATTCACTGTATCTGGCACTATGTAACTTCTGGCTCTTCCCCAAAGTCAAAATGACTGTGAAAGGTCAGGGTTTTGAATGAATTCAGGACATCAAGGCAGCCACAACCAAAAATGCTCAGGAAAGAGGACTTCCAGAACTGCTTTGGAAAGTAGCAAGAATGATAAGATAAATGTGAGAGAAGCCAGGGGAAGTATTTTGAGGGGGACCCATGGCAATGTCCTTTACTGTAGTATTTGTCTTTAATCTAAATAGCCAACATATCACAAGGCATACTTCAGCCTTCCCTCCAGAGTCGCTTTCCCTGTGGAGCTGGCGCTCAGGCAGCTGAGACCCTGTGACAGCACTTATCAAAGCACAGAGGTCAGCATCTAACCGGTCATAGGGCCTAGGCGCTGAGGAAAGACAGGGGCTTCCTCCACCTGCCGGGGCAGGCACAGGCAGGCAGCAGTGAGTGAAACAATGCATGAATGAATGAATGAACGAGTGAATGAGTGAATGAATGAATGAATTCCTCTAAGAAGGCATTCGAGACTTCTAGTCAAGACAGGCCAGAAGTCTACTCTCTCCAGTGAGGGGAAATAGAAAACTTAAAAAGCCACAGCCAGACTCAGGACTCAAGCCAAACCTTCAGTAACCAAAAAGCAAAATGGGAAAAAAAGTAAGCAGGCAGGAACCCTGGGGTCTTTTAGAACCTTGGTCTGGAAAGATAACCCCTGGGGAAACTCCCACAGCTGCCGGGTACCAAGGCCCTTACCGAGCCTGGGAACAAAGGTTAGGCTGGATGTGAGGCTGCTCATATTTGACCACTCGGACCCTACACGGATAATCCAGGCTCTATTAGGTGATTCTGGGTAAATTACTTGAATAAGCCTACCTCGGCCTCAGTTTTCTCATCTGTAACAGGAGGCTAGTGAGAGTTAACCTCATGGAGTCATTGAGACTAAATGGTTTAATGGATTTAAAGTATTCAGAACAACATCTGGCATTTTACAAGTGTTGGCTGTTATCACTGCTAGCTTTTACATTATTATTATTACCATTGTCATTGTGGAGAGGGTGACAGATCCCCTCTGACCTACTGTTCCTGGAGTGACAGGCACTATGGAGCTAAGGAGCTAAACTTGGAAGAGAGGCTCAGACATGGCCTGTGGCCACAGATAGAATTGCAGTGTCACTGGCCATGTGGCTGGCTGAGCCAAGCTCTGGAACTCCTGGGACACAGGAACCCCACACTTCTCAGGTTAGCCAGGTTCTGGCCTGCAGGATCCAATAGGCAGAGAGGAGCAACTCCAAGATAACAGTAATGAGAATGTGGTTGTACAGGGACAAGAGATCAGGAGAGATGGGAGAGGTGGAAAACAGAAGATCCTGCTGTAGGGATAAAATTCGGCACGTCCCCATCACCTGCTTCACGATTTGAGTTACTTCCTTCCTGTCTCAATGCCTGTTTTTCATTTCAGAACTTACCACTACTGTATAATACAATTAATAAGGCTTATGATGTGACTCCCCGCTCAAAAGGACTTGCCTCCTTACTAAGAGTATATCCAGAAGACTTCTAAGAAGTCTTAGTAGCCAAGCAACGTCTGTGTGGAAGGACTAAATTATCATAAATGGAAAATTTCAATCTAGGAGACAAAATCCAGAAGACCTCAAAATAAAGAGACTGTGTTGCTGCTAACAATTAAAATTCTACTTTTGCTCCTGTCGTCTTGAAAAGGAAATTAAGAAATGGCAGCCTTCTGGGTTTGCCTCTAACAGCCCAAATGAAAATACAAGTAAGTACAAAATGATCTGAAACCAACAAGTCTGATCAAAAGATTTTCCATTAAAGAAGGTATGTGAAATTAGTTTTTAAAGAACTCATCAGTGGCAGAGAAAGAACAGAAAATTCAACTGCTGCAAAATTACATGAGATGGGTACAAGTCACCCTGACCTTTCAGCCACAAAGGAAGATCAGAGAACTGCTGTCAAGACCTTAGACCCTCCTACACTTGATCTAGCTGGGTAAATGTCACTGTGTTCAATGACAAAAACAAATTCTGTGTCTGGAGGGCATGGGCAGAATTGCCCAGAGGCAAAAATGTGGCACAGGTCTCCCCACCGTGCCCCCAGCCTCCCTCTCTGTGCCCTTTGGACTTTTCCTGTGCATTCCCCTCCCTAAAGGCCAATGCCCTTTTCCTTCTCCCAGTTCCTCTCAGCATCCCTGGGTAGCCAGATCCTGATGGTGCCAGGCACTGCTCTGTACCTTACAACATTCTTTTCTCTATCTGCAAACTCTAACAAAATCTCTTTGTGCACTGCTTATGTTGCTGAAATTTATAGTAACATGATGGACTACAGTGACCCAGCCTGACTCCTGCAGCTTGCACATAGACATGCAAACAAAATATGACCTTGAATGTTTTAAGGATAGTTTAGTTAAAAAGAAAGAACAGTCACAGGCCTTGTGGGGAACGTGGACAGAGATATAGGCTCTAGGGGCTAGGAGCTAGGATTTTAATGTCCACAAGGCAGTGTCCTGGAACTGAGACCTCAGCATAAAACTGGAACTGAGACCTTCAGCATAAAACTGAAACTATTTCAGGAGTTCTGAACCCCTGAAAAAGCTGTGGTGGAACATGCCTGTAACCCCAGCACTCAGAAGACTGAGGCAGGAGGAGGACCATGATTTCAAGGCCAGCCTAGGCTACATAGTCAGTTCAAGGCCAGCCTGAACTACATAGCAAGACCTTAGCTAAAAAAACAAAAACAGATAAACAAACAAAAACAACCAAGTAAACAAAAACACCAAAGAAATCCCTGAAACATGGACTTTAAAGTTGCTAGTAGACAAGAAAGCTTGGCACCCCTCTGGGGTCCTTGAGAAATCAGAACTCTAACCATACAACACGTGAAAAAATGTAAGGTCTAAATTTATTCTACTGAGGAAGTAAAGAAATCTTCAGCTATGACATTTACACAACTGGCCTCAAACCAGGAAAATCTCTTGGCCTCGGCAAAAGTAAATGCAACACTCTCTGAAGGAGAGTTTCCTCCATCTTAGATGTACAAGACTTCTCAGCAGAACAAACAAAACTTACTGCTGTAGATAACATCACCATCAAAATGATGCAGAAACTAATCACCAAAGTCAATAAACACAACCAGTAAGAGAATTAGCACTAAGAGCTCAGTATACAATAGAAAATTTTCAAAAGATCATTTGAAAATCCATTAAAATGATTACAGAGAAGACAATAGAAACAATGTAGAAAGAAACCGTAGGAAGAACAAAAATCTTCGGAAAGGCTCACATAACTAGTAGAAGTAAAAAATATTGTCATTCAAATTGGAAATTCAAAGGACAGATAAATAGCCAAAGAGAATTTTTTTAGTGATCTGGAAGACAGACCTAAGGAAATTGCCAGAATATGAAAAAACATAAGAGATCAAATTCCATGTAGCCAAATTCTAAGAAAGCAAGCTGAGTATTTTTCCACAGTTAGATATAAATCATTAAATGATTCATTTACTCACCAAGGATTATTGATATTTTTTGAAAGTTTATTATTCCAAATGACTATGCTTTTAGTGGTGAGATTTAGAAAAAAAAATTCCCCAGCCCATTTAAATTATATGCCACTTTAGAAGGACTCACTTAATAAATGTGATCATGAGATCTACACTCAATAACAATGACAAATCCTAATTTGATGTTATGGTTGATACATTGTGTCAACTTGGGGAGTCTAGAGGTTTGGCTAAGTGACTCAGCGGGAAGCAAGGGTGCTTACTTTGTATACATCCTGAGCCTGTGGAAGAGGAGGGCATGGAGATTATGTGAGAGCTAC
>NW_004955483.1:2697335-2719725 GCF_000276665.1 Chinchilla lanigera | reverse complement strand
GAGCCAGCCAAGTATGGACTGAAACCTCCACAAACTGTAAGCTAAATAAACCTTTCCTTCCTTCATTTTGGGCGTTGGGTATTTTGTCTCAGCAACGAGAGAAAAGTAACCAAGACACTTGATAAGTGGGAGACAATGTTATTGTTGTTGTTTTGGTTAACTCCTGTCTCTTACATCCACACACTCCTGATTTGCTTCAAGGACCCTGTACAATGAAGTAAAAAGGAATTGTGAAATAGATTTCATTTTCCACTAATTTTCATTACAAAATCAAAACTGTACACCTCTACAAAAAGGCAACCCCAAAAGAGATGAAGATATTTGTAAAGTATTTTATTGAACCACCAGCTGCTCTTCATCTGTGTAAAATGAGTCAACTACTGTTATATGTTGAAGAATTATAAGAAGACCATATGAAAAATCTCTAGCCAGTTCCTACTATTTGGAATTCCACTACAATCCCAATGAATACCAAGACTCTTGAAAGATCCAGACAAAAGACATACTCATAATTTAACACAACTGGATTTACTGACAGTCCTTCCAACATGTAATTTTATTGGAAAAGGAAGGAAGAGATGGAGTGTGTTAAGACAGGAAGTGCATAACAAAAGAACACAAGGAGGGTGCTCCAAACAAACTTTCCAAATGAAGCTCCATTAAGTCACACACACATACATGCCAAGCTCTCTTCAGTTCAAATAAGGACTGGTTACTTCTGTGTTTTGAATGTGTCTCTCAAAGTTCATGTGTTGGAAATTTAATCCCCAGTGCAAGTGCTGAGATGTGGGACACTGAAAAGTGATTATGCACTGCCGTCACAAATGGATTGAGGGCATTATTACAGCAGTGGATTATTTATCAGAGCCGTGGTGTCCTTATAAAGAATGAGTTCAGCTCCAGGTCCCTCTGTCATTCTCTCTCACCTTCTACTATATTATGAGGCAGCACAAAGCTGTTCACACGCTTGGACTTGGCTACCTCTAACACTATAGGACAAATAAATTTCTGTTCATTAAAATTAGTGAGAGCTAAACAGAGATCTGCTAGGATTCCCCAGGAGGCTTGGGCTCGGGTCAGGAGGATCATGGGGCCTGTATATTGTGTTGGCAGGCCAGGTTTGGTGGGTGTAGTCTTCAGTCTGGGTGGACCTGAAGAAGATAGCATTTAGTCCAGGGGTATGATTGAGCTCTTGCACTACTGCCTATACCTAGCAGAAATTAGTGGTCTGAATTACTATAGGTCAATATCTGGGTAGGCTATAAGTGCCTTTACTAAAATTATGGACCTCTTGCTCTGTTAAGGGCTGTTTGTGAGTGGTTCTTAAGGTTTGTCAGTATTCAGCTGCTATTTGGTGCCACTGTTGTCACTAGCTTTACTACTATGGCCAAGGTGACATAGCCATTGCGGTCAATACCTAGATTTCCTGAGAGTCATACATAATACTGCAGCAAAATCCCAAAGAATCAGGGATAGGGCCAAAGAAGCTACATGTGCTAACAAAAAGACACCTTGAAAACCACAAGAGAAGATGAAAAATGCATCCAACAGTTGCTAGGTGACTCAAAGAAGACTAATATAAGAACAACTGGAATTATTTTAAAAATCAGAAGACAGCACAAAGGGTATAAAAAAACTATTTACAGAAGAAAAAGCAAAAAATTTTCCAGATACGGAAAAAGAATTTAATATACAGATGAGTGAAGCATATAGAACCTTGAAGATCCATGATCAGAAAAGCAACAATATTCTATGCCACATAATAATTAAAATACCAGAAATCCAACTGTCTTAATTACTTGTCCCTTGCTGAGACAAAATACCTGACACCCAAAGTTAAAGGGGGAAAGGTTTAGCTCACAGTTTGTAGAGGTTTCTGCCCATAGTCCACTGGCCCCGAGGCAGGATGGCTTGCCAGAGGGGTACTGCAGAGGAGAACCAGTTCATGGCAAGCAGAAGACAGAAAAAGCAAGCCAGCAAGGAGCCTTATCAGCATCTTTCTGCCTCTGTTATCTTATCCAGGCTATTCAGGATGAGTAGCAATCACACCCTTAATCCTAGTGCTCTTGGGCCTAGCATTACACCATGAACCAACCCCACACTCTAGATCTAGCCACCTCTGAAAAAGGCCCACCTATGACTGCATGAGACTTTGGAGGGACATCTAGACACAAGCCATAACACCAACACAAGATCTTAAGGGCTGCTAGAGAAAAGCAACAAATAAACTATAAAGGAAAACCCACCAGAATTACAACACTCTTCTCAACACAAACCTTAAAACCAAGGAAAACTTGGAATCAAGTGTTTCAAGCTCTAAAAGAAAATTACTTCCAGACTGTTATGTCCTGGAAAATTAACTTTCAAAATTGATGGAGGAAAAAAAAAAAAGATATTTCCACGATAAAGAGAACCTAAAGAAATTCATTACCAGCAAACCAATGCTCCAAAAAATTCTCAAGGATATCCAGAGGAGACAATGAAGCTAACAATGTCAAAAGGGCTAATAAAATGAATGCATCAGGTATGGCTAGCAGTTAAGCAGAAGAGAAAGAAACTAAAACAGCAACAGGGAGATAATATGATCAGAAGAATAAGTCAATACCAACAAATGTCATTATTAATGTAAATGTATTTAATTTGCCAATCAGAAAACTAAAAATCAAAGGATAGAAAACAATACTCCATGCAATGGGAACCCAAAAGCAAACAGGAGTAGTTATCCTATTTTCAGACAAAGTGAACTTCAACCCGACACTCATCAAAAGTGTCAAAGAAGGACATTACATATTGATTAACACAACTATTAAACAAGGAGAGATAACAATTACAAACATATATGCACTAAACTATAAAGCACCCAACTTTATAAAACAAACACTAATATTCCTCCCCCATAATAATTGTGGTGATGTTTATCTAATAGACACATAGATAACAAACAGATCACAAATAGATAGATAAAATGAACAAAAAAAATCAACAAATATCAAAGTTCAACCAAACCATTGAACAAATGGATTTAATTTATATATACAGTGTTCCACCCAACAACAATAGAATACAAATTTTTGGGGGAACCATAAGGTACTTTCTCCAAAATAGACCATTTACTAGCTAATAAAGCATGTCTAAGTAAATGTAACACAATCAAAATTTTGCCATGCAAATTATCAGATCACGATGCAATGAAACTAGAACTTAATAGCAAAAGGAGGGTCAGGGATATAGCTCAGTGGCATAGTGCCTGCCTGGCAAGTGCAAGGTTGTGAGTTTGATTCCTGGTACCAAAAAAAAAAAAAATAGCAAAAGGAACCATAGAATCTATGCAAACATATGGAAATTAAACAACACACTTTTGAATAATCAGTGGGTCACAGAGGAAATTAAGAAAGAAATAAGATAGTTCCCAGAATTAAATGATAATGCTAGTACAACATACCAGAACTTACGTGACACAATGAAAACAGTCCTGTGAGGGAAGTATATAGCTATGAATGCCCACATAAGCAAAACAGAACAAGTACAAATAAATAACCTAATGGCACATCTCAAGGTCTTAGAAAAATCCAAATCTGGAGCTTGTATAAGCAAAGAAATTATAAAGATCAAAGCAGAAATGGAGACAAAAAAATACAAAGATCAAAAAATATACAAATATCAAAGCGGAAATGGAGACAAAATGAAATGAAATAGAGACAAAAAATACAAAGAAGCAATGAATCAAAGAGCTGGTTCTTTGAAAGAATAAACAAAATAGACAAACGCTTAGCCAATCTTACTTTAAAAAAGACAAATCAATGGAATTAAAACTTTTAAAGGTGAAATCACAATGGACACTGCCAAAATCCAGAAAATTATTAGTAACCACTTCATAAGCATATATGCCAAAATATTGGAGAACTCAGAAGAAATGGAGAGATTCCTATACACTGTAAATATGAATTACCAAAGCTGAACCAAAAAGATTTAAAAATCTTGAACAATCCAATCATAGGTAATGAAATTGAAGCAGTAATAAAAACACTACCAACTAAGAAAAGCCCAGGACCTGATGGATTCATGGCTGCATTCTACAAGAATTTGCTCCTCAAATTCTTTAATGAAATCAAAGGAGTACTTCCAAAATCATTCTCAGAAATTAACATTATCTTGATTCCTACACCAGACAAGGACCCAACAGAAAAAAAAAGAACTAGCCCAATTTCTCTAATGAACATAGATGTAATAACTCTTAACAAGATACTAGCAAACAGAATTTAACAAATCATTCGAAAAATCTATTCAACAAACAGAATTCAAAAACTCATACACCATGACCAGGTAGGCTTCATCCTAGGGATGCAAGGATAGTTCAACATATGCAAATCAGTAAATGTAATTCATCACATAAATAGAAACAAGGACAACAATCACACGATCATCTCAATAGGTGAAGAAAAAGCCTTTGTTAAAATCCAGCATACATTTGTGGTAAAATCTCTCAAGAAAATAGGTATGAAAACTCTTTACCTCAACATGGTAAAAGCCATTTATGACCAATCTACTGCCAACATCATACTAAATAGGAAGAAACTGAAATCATTCCCTCTAAAATCAGGAGCAAGAGCAAGAAAGCAAGAGCCAGAGCAAGAAAGCAAGAAAAAGAAATAAAAGGGATACATATAAGAAAGGACAAAATCAAAGTATCATTATCTGAAGATGACATAATCCTTTACTTATAAGACTCCAAAAAATCTCCACCAAAAAGCTGCTAGAATCAACAAACTTAGCAATGTAGCAAGATACAAAATAAATGCACAAAAATCATAGCATTCCTATACACTAATAATGAACTTACTAAAAAGAAATTAAGAAAATACCATTCATTGTCACATCAAAAAATTAAATACTTCAGAATTAACCTAACCAAGGAGATGAAAGACCTCTACAGTGAAAACTATAGTCCTCTGAAAAAGGATATTGAAGAGAATATTAGAAAACAGAAAGATATCCCCTGTTCCTGGATAGACAGAACTAATATAGTCAAAATGGTCATACTTCTAAAACTGATATATAATTTAATGTTATCTCAATTAATGTACCAATATTTCTCACACATCTAGAAAAACAATCCTAAAATTTGTATGGAACAAGAAGAGACCCAGAATATCAAAAGCAATCCTGAGTAACAAGCAAAGCCATCCCAGACTTGAAGTTATAATATAAAGCTACAATGATTACAACAGCATGGTACTGGCACAAAAAAACAGGCTTATGAATCAATGGAATAGACTAGAAGAAGCAGAAACAATTCCAGCCACATATACCTATTTGATCTTTGGCAAAGGTGCCAAAAAAACACACGGGAGGAAGGATAGCCTCTTTAATAAATGGTTCTGGAAAAGTTGGATAGTCATATACAGAAGATTGAGTCTAGAACCATGTACTATATCTCACCATGTATTAAACTAAAATCAAAATGGATCAAAGATCTTAATGTTAAAATAGAAACAATCTTCTGGAAGATAAATTAAGTACAATGCTTGAGGACATAAGTCCAGGAAAGCACTTTTTGAACAGAACCCAAATGCTATAGGAAATGATGCCAAGAATCAACAAACAGGATCATAACAAATTAAAAAGTTTCTTCACATCAAAGGAAATAACCAATAGAGTGAAAAGACAACCTAAAGAACGGGAAAAATTTTGCCAGCTGTATCTCAGAGAACTAATATCTAGAATATATAAAGAACCCAAAATAATTAAACCACCCAAAATAAAAGACCCAGGCAAAACATGAGCAACTAAAATGAACAGACACTTCTCCGAAGTACAAATGGTCAATAAATACACTAAAAATATTCAACATCACTGACCACTAAGAGAAATGCAAATTAAAATTACCCCAGTTTTAATATGATCTTATCCCAGAAAGAATGGTTACCATCCAAAAGTCTAGCAATAACAAATGCTAGCAAGAACACAGTTAACCCAAAAGGAAATTCATAGACCAAAAGTCAAAGGATGGAAAACAATTCTCCATGTCACAGCAACCCAGAAAAAAGTTGGGGAAGCTATTCTATTTCAGCTAGTGCAAATTTTAAGCGAAAAATGATCAAAAGAGACAAAAAAGTCACTACATATTAGTTAAGGGAATGCTCCAAGAAGCAAAGATAACAATCATATTTATGCATGAAGCATAGGTCCACCCAACTACATAAAATAAATCTTAACTGACATGAAAAACCAAATAAGAACTACCACAATTAGAATGGGAGATTTTAATACCCCACTCTCACAAATGGATAAATCAACTAGATAAAAAAAATCAACAAAGAAATATTAGAATTAAACCAAGCCTGTGAACAAATGAACTTGATAGATGTCTACAGAATGTTCCACCCCAAAATAAGAGAATGCACATTCTTCTCAGCTGTGCAAGGGATGTTCTCCAAAATAGATCATGTATTAACTGACAAAACATGTTTAAGTAAATATAAAGGGACTGAAATCATCCCATGCATACTATCTGACCACAGTGCAATGAAACTGTAAATCAACAACAAAGTAAACCTAAAAAACATTAACACATGGAAATTAAACAACACTCTTCTGAACAACCAATGGGTCACAGAGGAAATTAAAGATGAAATTAAACACTATATACAGTTAAATAATAGTACTGATAAAACATACCAAAACTTATGGGATGCAATGAAAGCAGTCCTATAAGGAAAATTTATAGTGAGGAAACACACATCAGGAAAGCAGAATAAGCTCAAATAACAACCTAATGCTGAACCTCAAACTTCTCTAGAAAAAGAAGAACAAATCATACCCAAAGCCTATAGGAGGGAAAAAATTATAAAGAGCAGAAATCAGTGCAATAGAGACTAAGAAAACAAAACAAAGAATCAATGAATCAAAAAGTTGGTTCTTAAAAAATAAATAAATAAAATTGATAAACCATCAGCCAACCTCATCACAAAAGGGAAAGGAAAAACACAAATTCAAGCAATTAAGAATGAAAAGGGGAAAATCACAACAGATCCTACAGAAATCTAAAAGATCATCAACACCTACAATGAGAACCCATATTCTAATAAAATGGAAAACACAGAAGAAATGGACAGGTTAAGAGACACAATCAAACTACCAAAACTAAATCAAGAAGATATAAAAATTCTAAATAACTTGGTAATAGCCAGTGAAATTGAAAATATAATTAAAAATCTACCGACAAAGAAAAGCCCAGGCCCTGACAGATTCACTGTGAAATTCTCCAAAATTTTAGAGAAGAACTACTGTCACTAATGCTGAAACTCTTTCAGGAATTGAAAGGGAAGAAGTACCTCCAAAGTCATTCATAAAAGCAAGTATTACCCTGATTCCAAGACCACAAAAAAAAAAAAACAAGAAAGAAAACTACAGACCAATCTCCCTAATGACCATAGATGCAAAAAATCCTTAATAAGATAATGGCAAACAGATTGCAGCAAATCAAATAGATTATGCTCCATAACCAGATAGGATTCATATCAGGGATGCAAGAATGGCTCAACATATGAAAATCAATAAATGTAATACATCATATTAACAGAAGCAAAGGCGAAAACCACATGATTATTTCAATAGATACAGAAAAGGCTTTGACAAAGTCCAACACATATTTATGATAAGGACCATACAGAAAATTGGAATAGATGGACTTTACCTCAATCGTATAAAAGCCATCTATGACTAACCAACAGCTAATATCATATTAAATGGTCAGAAACTGAAAGCTTTCACTCTAAAATCAGGAACAAGACAAGGACATTCATTATCACCAGTCCTATTCAATATAGTTCTGGAAACATTAGCTTGAGCTATTAGACAAGAACAAAAAATAAAAGGGATAAGGATAGGAAAGGAAGAAGTTAAATTATCATTATTTGCAGACAACATCATACACTACATAGAAGATCCCAAAAACTCCACCAAACAACTTTTAGAGTTAATATCCAAATTCAGTAGTACAGTGGTATATAAAGTTAACACTCAAAAGTCAATAGCATTCCTATACACAAGCAACAATCTCACAAAGAGAGAAATTAGAGAAAACACACCCTTCACAATATCATCCAAAAAATGAAATACCTAGGTATCAATATAACAAAGGATATAAAATATCTATACAGTAAAAATTACAGTACCCTAAAAAAGGAGACTAAGGAAGGTATCACAAAATGGACAGATATTCCTTTCTCTTGGATAGGAAGAACCAACATAGTGAAAGTGGCCATACTCCCAAAACTGCTATATAAATTGAATGCAATCCCAATAAAAAAAATACCATGAACATACCTCACATACCTAGAGAAAACATTCCTGAAATTCATTTGGAACCAGAAAAGTCCTAGAATAGCAAAAGCAATTCTGGACAACAAAGGCAAATCAGGGGGTATTACAATGCCAGATGTGAAATTATATTACAAAGCTACTGTGATGAAATCAGCATGGTTTTGGCAAAGACAAAAAAAAACAGGCCTGAGGATCAGGAAAACAGAATAGAAGCTGCAGATGTATCTCCATGAGTACTCAGCAACCTTATCTTTGACAAAGGAGCCAAACACGTTCACTGGAAGAAACACAGTCTCTTTAATAAATGGTGCTAGAAAAACTGGCCATAAACAAAGATAAACTTGAGGCATTTGTAAATAAATGGATTCAACTTGAGACCATAATGTTAAGTGAAGTAAGTCAGACACAGCATATTAAATAACACATGGTGTCTCTTATATGAGAATTCAAAATATATACATATAATAGAAATGAAAAACAAAATGTAAGATAGATAAATGGGAAGTTGGGAAACATGCAAATAATTCCCCAAATTACCTATCCCTTTGTTTCAAAAATATTTTAATATACATGCTAATTTGCTTCACTTTTACTACCAGTTTCTCTTCATTCATTGAAAATTTTGTGCTGTTATCCATTTTTTTCTTCTTTGTAAGAGAATCTTTTTTGTGTGTCTTATACTCTGAGTAATTACTTTGAAGATAACGATACACAATGCATTAACTATTATTATTTTGTCATGAAATTTTGCTTTATTTTTCATGAAATAAGTTTACTCCATCTGTGGTATTCTATTGTAACAACATAAAATAAACCAAAAGCTGGGCGTGGTGGCACACGCTTGTAATCCCAGCACTTGGGAGGCTAAAGCAGAAGGATTGTTGCAAGTTCAAGGCCAGCCTGAACTGCATAGTGAGACCCTGTCTCAAAAAGACAAAAACAAAAACAAAACACAAAACACAAAATGAACTAAGAGAGTTACATGTCTTAGTTACATGACTAACACAGACACAAAAAAAGACAAAGTTTAAGGAAGGGTGGTTCAGAATGCAGGTACAGCACCGGGCTTTGGAGCCAGAGTACTCTGTTTTAATAGCTATGTAATCTATGTATGTTTTCTAACTTCTCTCCATCCAAGGGTTGTAAATAAAACACACTGCTGTAGTGGATTTTAAGTCAAACTGTTGTGGAGCACTTGACAGAACAATATTTGCTCTAAAAAATTAGCCATCATCATTACTATAAGACAGTTCAAGATGCAGTCTGGGCAGCCGGGCTTTAAAAGACTCAAATGCCAACCCCTCCTCTTACCAGGCACAGCATCGCACACACAAGTTACATAGTCTAAACTTCTTTGAGCCTCAGACTTTTATCCATGAAACTGAGATAATAGCTGCCTTGTAGCACTGTTAAAATATTAACTTATACAACATGCATAGAGAACTTAGCATACAGCCTGCCACATAGGAAGCTTTTAATCAGTGATGGGTATTATTACTCTCAGGCACAACTTGCTACAACTAGTCTAACTGGCAGCAGATGTATGATTAAGCAAAGGTCACTACATGACCTTTGGAATACTAAGGTACTAAGAGGTAAATTTTAATTTGTAACTCCCTTCAGGACAAAAACATCTGTTTACTACCTGCCAGGTACTCCACATATTAACTGATGACTTACTCATACAAAAAGATGTGTTGACCCACCTCATACAAAGTCACAGCAAATAAAAATGGCTATAAGCATTTTCAGATATGAACTTCTGCAAAAGTGTTAAATTACAATGGAAGCTCAGTAGGGAATCACTAATAAGATGTTTGAAAATATAAAGCACCTGTCTTCACATTGTGCTAATTAACCTAATGCCCTTACTCCTTTAAATCCATAACTGCCAATTACCAACATGCTAGCCAGGGAGCAGCTTCTCTTTTCGTCTCTTCTTTTCCTTCCTTCCTTCCTTCCTTCCTTCCTTCCTTCCTTCCTTCCTTCCTTCCTTCCTTCCTTCCTTCTTTCCTTCCTTTCTCTCTTTCTTTCTTCCTTTCTTTCTTTCTTTTATTTTAAAAATAAAAGGAGGAAAACATTAACAGACAGACAATCTTTAACAAAATAGCAACAGAACAGTACAGACAATACAGAGTTACAAACAAAGTGGTAGGAAATTAACAATGCTTGTTGTATTACATATTGATATCTTGCATGTCAAATAGAGACATGCAATATTGATCAATCAACGACTCATTGACAGTTTCTTTCAGCAAAGAAATAGAAGACAGTAGAACAACTATGTTAACTATCGTGTATATACATACATACAAAATTTCTCCTTCTTTCCCTTCTTTTTCTCCACATCCCAGTTGCCCTTTACCCTTGAGTGTTTTCCTATCATTTCACAATGTCTATCATACCTCCCAGTTTAAATTAACTCTTTCAGGTTTTATACTAGTGAAACAATGCGGTGCTTGCACATGCATGTCTGATTTATTTCACTTAAGAGTATGGTCTCTAGTTGTGACCATTTACCTATAAAAGCCTTGAGTTTATCTTTCTTTATAGCTGTGTAATATTCCATTATATAAAAGTACCACAATTTTCTTATCCACTCCTCGGTGGATGGACATTTGGGTTGCTTCCACAATTTAGGAATTACAAATTGTGCTGCTATGAACATAGGTGCACACATTTTCTTTCTTGTACTTAATGACTTTAGGTATTTGTTTTAAAAGTGCAATAAAAAAGAAAAATAAGGTAGCCATAATCCCTAAGGCTCCTTCCACTTTTATTTCTGTTATTCTGATTCAATATATTAACACTCAATCCTACAATAAGCTGTTCCTTCTAAGTGGCTCACTTAAGTATATTTGGTGACTGCTTGAACAGAAGAATTAGCTGACTGAAAGGTTCTGCCTTATAATTCTGTTTAAAAGAAAGTTAATGTAAGATGACTCCTTTCAATGCTCCCAAAATTAAAAATATACTACCATCACAGCTCTGTGTGGATGTGTTTGACTGCCTGAGACCCGTGTACCTAATATTAATTGCTAAAAGTCTATGTAGGGATCTAATTGCTTGATTCTCATGTAGAAAGACAATGCTGTAATTCACTCAAGAAATTCAATACAATTTCTTTTCTAAAATCTTAAAATATAAGACCCAGCTTTATTCACAGCTGGATACACAGGCATGAGCCTTTCCTGGAAGAACAATTTCAGAAGTTTCAAGATAAGGTGGAGTCATGTCAGTCACAGAATTTCTGTATTTTAGGTTTCTAGCTCCTTAGAGCCTTGTGGATATTTTAAAAAAAATAAAGGGAGGAAAACATTAACAGATGGATAACCATTTACAAAATAGCAAAAGAACAATATAAACAATACAGAGTTACAAACAAAGTGGTAGGAAATTAACAATGCTTGTTGTATCACATATTGATATCTTCAAAGTGGTTTCTCATGAAAACAGGTAGAGACATGCAGTATTGATCAGTCAAGAACTCATTAACTGTTTCTTTCAGCAAAGAAATAGAAGACAGTAGATCAGCTATGTTAATTATCCTGTGTATACATACATACAAAATTTCTCCTTCTTTCCCTTTTTTCCCACATCCCAGTTGCCCTTTACCCTTGAGCATTTTCCTCTCGCTTCACAATGTCTATCGTACCTCCTAGTTTTTAGTCACTCTTTTAGGTTTTACACTAGTGAGACAATGCTGTGCTTGCACATGCAGGTCTGATTTATTTCACTTATGAGTATGGTCTCTAGTTGTGACCATTTACCTATAAAAGTCTAGAGTTTATCTTTCTTTATAGCTGAGTAATATTTTACCCAAACCTAAATACACCCAGCCCAGGTATGAAACTACAAAACAAAACAAGTCGAGATAGAGAGAAAGGGCTACTCCACCATGATGTCTATCTATGGCTTGCTCTGAAACCCTCACATCTTAACTGCCTCCCTCAGGAAGGCACACTCAGCTTCAGCCTTGGAAAGAGCAGAGATTTCGTGCAGACTTGCTGAATGTGTGAGTGTGGTTGTGGTCCTGTCCTCAGCCCACTGCATTTCATTCACAATATCCCTTAAATTGTATATGTTAGAGTCAAAGCTCTTTGCTGTTTCAGATGGGGCCACTGCTTGAGGCCCAACAGGGTGAAGCGTGCTGCTCATGCGGAGAATGACTGTCACTCAGTGATGGCTCCGCGGGCAGCGCCTCCATCACCAACCATTGCAGACAGCCACAGAGACCTGCTCTAAGCACAACTGCAGCTTGGGGGGATTAATTAGTAGACTCTGGTCCCATGCATTTCCCAAGTTTTTACTCCAGTTCCCGGAAGCTTCTTCCTCCAGTCTCCTGAGCCATTTTTATCTCTCACTGGACTGAGTAAGGGGCTGGTGTGAAGGATAAAGCCAAGGCAAGACCCTCCAGGCAAATTGGAAGCTCTCAGGTCAAACAGCTGACTCAATAGCCAGATGCCAAAAATCAGATCAAGTCCAGGTTATAGGACCACAGGAGAAGAGAGTGAGCTGGAAGTGGTCTGTGCCCACAGCCTGTCACAGGCCCCTATCTGTGACCAATAAAGTGGGCTTAGACACTGCTCATGCTGCTCAGACCATGCACAGAGGAACAATTTTGCAAATATTACGCCTTTCTTCCTTAGGGAAATGAAAAATATGTCCTGAACATGCATTTGATTCTATGCATTCAATTTCTCAAAGCATGTTGTGCCTTCTAGTGCCACAAGACAAAAGTTCCTGGTGGCAAAATCATGACACGTGCAATTTGCATACACAAGCATATATAAATTATATGACTAATTCTAAAAGACTGCCTGCTTTAAAAGGACAGAAATAGTACAAATAATACAAATTGTTCTGCAAAATGTCATTCCCCAACTTATATTCCAATCCTTACACCTAACCTATTAATTCAGCACTAAAAATTTTTTAAAAAGAAAATATAAATCATACCCCTAAAGCACTACTACATCAGACACCAAAATTACATAGCATGATGGTGCATAATTACAGCACTTTCAAACAGCATCCGAGAGCGTGTCACGGGCGATGAAAAATGTAATTTATTTCTACTGACAGATATTAATTGCTCCATGTTAGAAAATTTTTGAACCATTACTGATAAGCAAAAATGGTAACATAAATGCTTGGAAAACAACTGCAGGGAAAGAGGTATAGCCTAATCATAAAAACTCCCATAGCATAAGGAAAGGCAATTTCTCAACGAGGACATCGATTATTAAGATTTGTAAAATGCTGCCATGCCAGGAGGAAGAAGCCCAAATGCAAAGTCGCTTCTAGCAGTTATTAATCTCTGAGAGCACTGGCTAATTGGAGTTTAAAATTCTGGCCTGTTTTCCTAGCAAATTGCTGTTGTTAAGGCAAAACTGGGCAGCGTCAGGGGGACCTTCGAGACAGGGAGGGCTCCATGCAGAACGGACGAGTCCTTTGAAATGGAGCTCCAAACAGGCACAAATGGGAAGGTCATGTTTTTCCTTCATTACTACTAATGCTGTTATTACTATTAATCAGTGTCAGTATCTTAATTCAGAGATGGTGAAATTTGGACTGCCACGCTAGGTTACACTGGCTGCCACCACTGGTGTGCCTAATGGTATAAGTCATCCCAGATCTCATGAAGCCCTGCCACTCCAGGTGAGCCCTCCAGCTACTGCCTGTGCCGATACCCAAGCTCCTTTCTTCATTCCTTTCTCCTTTCTCCTTCTTCAGAGCTGCCTTCTACAGGTGGCTGATAACTGGAGTCTTGGACACACTCTGACACCTCCTGTCTAAATTCTGCCCTGCATCTTTAGGCTGCTATTTCTATCAACAGCACCTTTGGCCTCTTTAAAACCTAGTTTCAATTTCTTGGGAGTTATAACTGCATCTATCTTCTCTCTTTTCCTAGGGCTCCTTACTAATCTGATACCACTTTCCTATCCACATTATCATCTCAAACCAAATCACTGTTCCAGGGTCTTTCTGGACTCTATCCATTCCATTTTGTACACAACCTGCAGATCCCTCTCCACAGAGTACTACTTTCCCCATGTCAAGCAATCCAGGGCCTCACCTGCAGGATATGTCCTACATGCACTGGCTTGGCATTTAGGGCTCCCAATTGACTTGGCCCCAGCCTCGCTCTGCAGATGAAGCCACTAACGCTTTGTTAACCAATACTGTGCTCATCAGCCGAAATCTACCTCTGGATTTTCATTCAGGCAAGCTTTGGGGACTACACCATTGTTTTTCCAACTTTTGATGTCAAATCATATTGCCATCCATGCCTACACTGACTACCTTCTTCTTTTCCCTACTATACTCACATAATTCTTATTATACACTTCCTGTAATGTTAAATTTCTGTATGCAAGAGTCCTGTTACTAGCTAAGACACAAGCCCCTTATGGTGCACAGACTATGACAAATAGCTCTATACTCCTATAACCTGTGCTAATGCACCCCACTGTGGAGCTGTCTGTTTGGGTCTTTAACAAATAAGGTCAAAAGAAAGGAAGACCATACAGACCCACAAAGCGAAGTCACAGGCCCAAAGAAACAAGGGACAATGACAGGAACCAGAACTTTAGATGAAGGGTAGGTCAGTCAAAGGAAGCCATGTGACCAAATATACAAACAAATCTGTATCAGTCAGGGTTTACTAGAGGAACAGATGTAATATAAGGTAAACAAATGTTTAAGAAATTATAAGTTTGGCTTATAATGGTCAGCTATAGAGTTGGATGAGGAAGTGTGCAGAGGGTCTGCATGCTGGGGATTGACAAGCCCAGCCCTGGGCCTGGAGCTCACTGTAGTGTCTGTGTAAATTGGTATCAAAAGGCTGATGGGTCTGTGACAGAATGCTGAAGAATCTACGATGAAGGCCGGAGAGCCAACACCAGAAGGCTGAAGCGTCCCAGAAGGAAGCCCAACAGTCTGCAACAGAAGCCAGGAGACCACCAAGCTGAAGACGAAGACTGGAGCTCCTCCGAAGAACCAGCAGCCAGTCTTTTTTTTATTTTTTTTTTTTATGTAGTCTACCCGCTCTGGGGAGGTGGGGGTCATCCTCTATACCCACACCCTCTGCATGTCTGTCTCTTGCACAGGATCAGGATGAGTATAAAGTAAGCACCCTGGACCCCTTTTGAGTTATATAGTTAACCTTTTAAACTTTTTAAACTAACACAATAAACAACATCCCAAAAGAGTAAATGATTTTTTTTACCCAAAGATGCAGAACTGTTGAGTCACTTAGCCAAACCTCTAGACTCCCCAAGTTGACACAGTGTGTCAACCATAACAAAAATGAAGGTGTACCAAAATGGAAGCTCTGGTAAAGTGAAACTGGGGGTGGGGGCGGCTCAACAAGGAACAAATGGAGAACACACAAAGCATATGATGAGGGAAGGACTGGCCTGGAGCCACAGCAGAGTCAAAGTCAAAGTGGAAGACACCTGGGCTTGAAGGACCAAGCACACAGGATGCTCAGCCATGAAACACAAACGTTTTTTAATACCTTCTAAAACTGTTACCAGCTTTGACCTATGCTGGGCCATAAAACAAGTCTCAACAATTTAGAAGCTGTTTGAGTACATTAAAGTGTATCTTCAGATTACAGTGAAATTAAGCTGGACATCAACAACAAAAGGAAAACTGGTATATCCCAAAATGTCTTGAAACTGAGTAACACCATTCTAAATAACCCTGGATTTTTAAAAAAATGGAAATTTCAAAATATCTTGCATAAATAATCAAAATAAGGTAAATCAAAACATGTCTGATACAACTAAAGCTGTGCATAGAAGAAAACAATCTATTTTTAACAAGAAAGAGAATAAGTTAAACTCAAAGTTGAAGAAAGTAGTACATATAAGAGCAGGGTTTAATGAAAATTGAAACAACAGTACAATTTAGAAAAATCAAAGTCAAAAGTTAAACTGATTATGAAAAAGAAAAAAGCATAAATTATTAATGTGGGGAATAAAAAAGTGCTACATTACTATGGGCCCTACAGACATTTTTAAAAGAAGACATAAAGAACACTTTTTATACCAATAAAAAAGGTATAAGATTAAAATTAAAATCAAATGAACTTTAAAAATATAACTTATCAAAACTGACAAAATGTAAATATGCCTATGACTATTAAAGAAATAAGGCTTGAAATTAAAACCTTCACATGAAGAAAGCAGTAAGACACTGTAACAAAAATATAAAACATCATCGCCAACTTGTATTTATTCCAGAGATGCAAGTTTAATTTATAATATCCAAAGAATCAATATAATTTACTACATGATAAGAATAAAAAGAGATAAAAAAATTCAATAGACACAAAAAAGCATTTAATATAATACAGTAACCACTCTGATTTTTTTAAAAAGAAAACTTTTCTGATAAATAGAACCTCCTACATCTGATGAAAACTATGTATGAAAATGTAGAATAACATTCTTAATGTTTAAATACTGAAGGCTTCCTGTTAGGATCAAGATTGGATAAGAATGTCTGCTATCATGAATTCCATTCAGTTTTGTATTGTAGGTGGAAAGAAATAAGTAAAAAAGCTATAAGACTGAAGACAATAAAACTATTATTATCTGCAAGTGGGACAAATTTTACATGTATTTAGAAAATCCAAAAGGAGCCACAGAAACTATTAAAGGAATAATTGAACGCTGTAAAGTTGAAAGCAAAACCCAATATATAAAAATCAATTATATTAGCAATATATGTTAGCAACAAATACTTAGAAAATTAAATTTTAAAACAATACTATTCTTTTTTAGTTTATACTGGTTATACAGATTAATGTATTTCATTTTGGCATATTCCAACATGCATATAACATACTTTAATCATTGTCACCCCAATCCTTCCCACCCACCCCATTTCTCACACTCCCCTGGGGAGAAGCAATCAGTGCATATAATATGCCTTCATCTTATCCATGCCCCGACCCCGTTAAATGTCCTGCTATTTCATCCTCCTTATTTTCTTCCTTTTATCTAATAATAGTCTCCTTTCTACTTTCTGATCATCTTTTTTTAGATTCCACATATCAGGAAGAATAGTCAATATTTGTCTTTCTGAGTCTGTCATATTTTGCTCAACATGACGATCTCCAGATCCGTCCACTTTTCTACAAATGGCATTCTTAATAGCACCAGAACACGTAAATCTCTATGTACAAATCTAATAAAAGTTAAGCAATACAGAATACACATAGGACATAATTTAGAAAAATTAAGAGATACTTAGATTAGTGGAGGGATATACCATGCTTACATATTACTTGACTCAATATTTTAAAGACTGATGTATATATTTAATTCAATCCTAACCAAAATTCTGATAGGCATTTTTGCTGACATTGGGAAGTAGATTCTACAATTAAAATCACCTAGAATAGAGAAAGCATTCTTTCAAAAGAATTAAATGAGCTGAAGGATTCATAATACCTGGTATCCAAGACTAACAATAAAGCTAAAATAATTAAGGCAGTATGGAAGAAATATAGACAATAATAGACCAATGGAACAAAATAGAACAGAAACAGATCCACATTTAGAGAAATATGCAATTTTGGACAGAAGTAGACACCACCAGGCAGAAAGAATGATGTAGATTTCTTAAGAAATGGTACAATATTAACATGAAGCAAAATTAGTACTGAACCCTACCTTACACAATATTTGAAAATAGAATATCTATTCGAAAATCTATTTGAAATAGATTGAAACTTTAAGTAAAAGGTAAAACACTCAAACTTCTTAATGAACATATAGGGATCCTTCAGAAAGGCAAAGATTAAAAAAAAAAAAGCATAGGAAAATCTCTAATCCTAAATTTTAAAAAAAGATTAACAAATTAGACTTTAAAGATTAAATGCTTCTGTTCTACAAAAATGTGTTATTAAGAAAATGATCAAATAAACCATAGGACAGAAAAAAAGACATTTTTGATACACTTATTCAACAACACAATCATATCGAAAGTCACATATAAAAAATTTCTATAAATCAATATGAAAAAACAGCAACCACTACAACAGAAATATGAGCACAAAACTTAGGAACATTACTACACATTTCAGTATGGCCAAAAGACATAGAAAAAGATACTTAACTTCATCAGTCATCATGAAAATACAAGTCATAACCCCAGTGAGATACCTTTGAAATTTTTAACTAACAATCACAAATGTTGGTGAAAGAGTACAGCAACTGATTTTCATACATGGCTGGGGGAACGTGAAGAGGTACAACTACTTTGAGGCCATGTTTGGCACTATCTATTAAACATGGAAGATGCATACTCTGTGGCCCAGTAATTCACGAGAAAGGCATACGTTCCCCAAAGGAAAACAGGAAAATGTCCATCGTAACAGTGCTCCTTCAAGCCCCAAACTGGAAACTACACAGAAGCTACTGGGGCGCACAGAAATGGGAGTGCAGTCACTTGGCAAGAACAGACCAGGCTGCAATGAGAGTCACCAACTGCTATGATGTGCCACAGATGGATGACTTTCATGAGGGTGAGCCTGAGTGAGACGAATCAGGAATAAAAGGCTACAACACAGTGTATGGGTTTCCTTTGTAAAGTTCAAGAATGGGAAATACGAATCCATGATGATCTAAGTGAAGATACTAGTTTTCCTCCTGGGCTGATGTCTGGAAGGTGGAGTAAGAGGGGCTTCTGAGCTGCTATGTGTGTCTTGTAATACAGATCCAGTCCATCCGTGAAGATTCACCAGGGTGTCCTCTTATGATACCCTCAGGTATTGTCTCAATGTATTTGGTGTCAATGGAAAGCTTGTCTCTGGAAAGTGTGCCGGTGATGTATATTGTGCATGTATGTCTGTACAGATGGCTGGAGGCTCAGGTAAAGAAAAGATGGCTTGGTATTTCTGCACACTGGAATCCAGCAGAGCAGCGCACAAGAACACAACCATCAGCCCGGGGTGGGAGGCCCAAGTCTGGGTGTTCACAGGACAGGAATGCACAGAGGGCTGATGACTGTGCCTGACAATGTCATGTTCAGGAGGCCAATATTTAAAGTACTGCTCATCATTTAATGTGAGAAATTAGAAATGTAAATAACTATTCATCTAAAGTGGATTCTAAATCCTTAAATAATGGAAAATCCAATAGCATGCCGGCAGCACTACACAAAGAATAAATTTTACATTATACATTGAGGAAAATTCGTCAAGGCAGTTTGGTTTTAATAGCCCGCATTTTTTACCAGTATCTTCTTAAGACTGTTATCTTGGCAGCACAGGGCACCAATTCAGGGGCCATTCAACCATGCTGGCTGTTTTATAAAATTATAACAAGATTAATTTTTCAGTTTTCCATACCCACAGCCATATTTTACATGTAAGCTGAAATATTGATTCCTTAAGTCAAATAAGCAATCTTTCCTCTGGCCTGTTACTTTTCCTTGAATTCAAATAAAATGCCTCTACTTACATTGATATACATCTGCTCTGGCTCAACATTGTGGCGAAATGTTCATCTATCTCTAAGCCACTTTGAGATGTTTGATGAACAAATCTCACTTAAGGTAACCTTGATTAATAAATATCATCATTAATAATTGCAATGCATAACATCAAATGAAAACGCTGAAATAATTATACAACACTTGGAAACATTCACTCACTCTCTCATCAGACTTCCAGAAAGCTGGCCTTGTGTTAGAAAAAAAGTCATAGCTGTAGTGGTGGCACAGGCCTATAGTCACAGCTTTCTGGGAAACTGAGGTAGAAAGATCACAAGTTCAGCCCAGCCTGGGCATCTTAGCAACTTAGTGATAACCTGTTTCAAAATTTAAAAAAAAAAAAAATTTTTAAAGACCAATGTGAAAGCTCTGGGTCTCATCCCAAGTACGGAAGGGAAGAAGGGAATAAGAAAGGAAAGAAGGCAAGAAGGAAGGAAGGGAGGGAGGAAAGAAGGGAAGAAGGGAGGGAAAAGAAGAGAAGGAAGGAAACAAGAAGGGAAAAGAAAGAAGGAGAGAGAGAGAGTATAGAAAGAAAAGGGATTCACAAAGGCAACAAATAAAAAATAAAAAATAAAAAATAAAAAAAAAACAGCCTGGTCCTTGGGAGCTTAAGGACCAGGGGAAAAGGAGGGCAGGACAATTCTATCACAGCATCACACACAGTACTGTGTAGTTGCATCATGCAGTGGGGGCTGAGAAAAGGAAAATCTGGGCAAGCTCTTCTGAAAAGACCACACCACTGAGAGTCTTATAAGAAATAAACCTGCAGGAACTGGGAAGGAATCCTAAGCACATGCAAAGAGACACGGAAAAGACATGCAACTGCAAACTGAGACTATGCCGCCGATGCATGGAAGAGGCTGGTGGAAGATGGAATTGGACAGAAAGTGAAACGTTTCAGAAGAAGAGTGTCAGAAAAGTTTTGAGTTTTCAGAGCATCACAAGGCAGAGCTGTGAAGGACAGACAGAGATGCACTCAGAAGGAAGACATCTACAAAGGCTGCCGGTTTCTGTACAAGAAAACAAGGGATGTAAATTAGGGACTGCCAGAAGGGAGAATCCAAGAGACCCTGAGAAGGTGAAATCTGTGGACATTTTCCCTGAGCAGATGTGGAGAATGGGGGGTGGGATTCTAATACGAGCAGGAGTCCCATAGTGGCCAGGGTGACAAGGAGGGGGTAAGAAAGGAATTGGGCACAGAACGCCAATCACTTTGAGATCAACATTAAAACCCTGTCCTCTGTTCCTTTACCACCAACACAATCACATCCACTTCCATGGTTGGTGAGGTCTTCAGACAGGGAGATGTAAGGAAAACTGTGGTGAGAGGAATGCGGGGCTCTTCTGCACTATTTTTAACACATAAGTGTGGGGTACCAGTGAGAAATCAAGGTAGAGAGAGATTTTGAGTAGTCTAAAATAAGAGTCTTCCTCTGAAAAAAAGTGGCTGAACTTGAAGACAAATGTCCACAGTGTATACACAAGCTGATGGCAATGTGTCCCTGGCCTTTTAGTGGCAATATATAATAATGAAAAATGAAAGGCTACTAATCACTTTAAGAAAAGTGCAACCTTTTGATTGTTTTTTATGAGCTACAACCTTCAAAAAGTGATGTTTACTATTGCTATTATATTTTTTAGTAACTTTTGAGCTAATTTGGGAAAGGGTATGAAAATAGTATTATGAGAATAACAAGGAAAAGACTCCACAACACCCCTTCCAAAAAATTATAGTAATTCTCCATTGTCCAAAAAGCAAATTCCTACACAATCCTTCCTCTTCCCTGCTTATGTTAAATTGAATTACTAATCTAATCTGGAGGGTTAATTAATATTTAACTACTTCTAGTTTAAAGTGCATTTGAGATTTAAATCCTGAAATCATTCCCCTCTTTATTTTTTTTCCAAATTCAATGCCCAGAACTTACTTCCTCGAATGACTATTAATTCCCAGTCTCAGCAATGAGGCCTAACCACCTGCTCCCCAGGCTGTTGAAGCCTTTCACGGATGTTCTGTTTTGCCACTTGCCATTACTGACCTTGACATACAAGTAGTTCTGAATCTCTTAACACTCGATTTTAAACTTCATGAGAAAGCCATGGCCTTTTCCTAGTTTTGTGCCTCTCCTCTGAGAAGAGAATTCACCAGGACTGACAATAAAATATGATGATACCTAGGAGTGAAGAGATTAACCTAGAAGCACCTGACATGAAAGAATGAGTGTTTAAGGTTGTTTTTTGTTTTTAATTCTTTTAGGAGAACAAGAAATGTTCTGCCTGACCAGCTGCCTTTGTTTTCCTTTCCCTCTCCTCTCCCTATTTCCTTTTAATCCTGCTGAACTTTTTCAACTTCCTTATCATTCTTCCAAGACTCAGCTTTTGGTTTTGCTTTGGGGAGCAACCTAATCTTGGAAGGGAGAGAGGGAGGGAAGCTAAATATATAAATAAAGAGGCAGACAATGCTGGGTTGACACTGCATTTCCATCAGAGAGGGCAGGTCTCACCCAATTCCAGCTTTCCTTTTGGTATGTGTCCAGTTTTTTCTTAATCTCCT
>NW_004955483.1:2692643-2697085 GCF_000276665.1 Chinchilla lanigera | reverse complement strand
AAAATTAAAAAAAAAAAAAATTCATGACTACCAAACCAACTCATAAAAAATTTCAAGGATATCATAGAGAGAGGGACTTAAGCAAACAATGCCAAAAAAGTCTAATGGAATGAATACATTGGACAGCATTAACAGTTAAACCAAAGGGAAAAAATAAAGGAATCACCAACAAAAAATAATACAATGGCAAGAATAAGTCAATACATTTCAGTAATAACTATCAATGTAAATGACCTCAATTCCCCAGTCAAAAGAAACAGACTGGCAGATTGGACCAAAAAAGAAAATGAATGGGATGCTGCATAAATGACACACATGTAATCTAAAAAGAATTATAAACTAAAAAAGGGTAGAAAACAATATTCCATGCAGCAGGACCTTGAAAGCAAGCAAGGGTAGCTATCTTATTCTCAGACAAAGTGGACTTCAAGCCAAAACTGATCAGAAAAGGCAATGAAGGTAACTGCATATTAGTGAGGGGAACAATTCAATAGGAATAGATGAAAGTTGCAACAACACACACACAAAATACCAGCATACTCAACTTCATAAAATAAATACTAGTAGACATAAAAAATCTAATACTTAAACAATCATAGTGAGGGACCTCAGTACCTCCTTTCTACACACAGAGCAACAACAACAAAAAAGAAATACAGTTGAATAAGCCTTCAGACAAATGGACTTAGCAGATATCTAGAGTGTTCCATCCTACTGTAACAGAATATACATTCTTCTCAGCAGCACATAGAAATTTCCCCCAGACAACATACTAGCCAATCAAGCACGCTCAAATAAATACAAAAGAATCAAAAGTATCCCACGTGCATTATCAAATTGTAGTGCACTGAAACTAGAAATCAATGGCAAAGAAATCACAGAAATTTTGCAAACCCCTGGAGACTAAATAACATAGTCTTGAATAATTAGGTCACAGGAGAAATAAAAGAATAAATTAAACAAGTCCTAGAGTCAAGCAATAATGCCAGTATAACATACCAAAATCCACAGGACACAGTGAAAGCAATGCTGAGAGAATATTACTTCTAGGAATGCTCACATTAGAAAAACAGAGAAAATTCAAACACATAGCCTACTGTTGTACTCCAAGGCCTTAGAAAAAACAAGAACAATCCAAATTCAAACCCAGTACGAAGGATATTATAAAACTGAACCAAGAAAATATAAAAACCATGAACAGTCCAACAACAGGCAATAAAATTAGGAATGTAATAAAAATCCTATCAACTAAGAAAAGGTTAGGACTGGATGGAATCAACACTGAATTCTACAAGAATGTCAGGGAAAATCTAACACAAATATTACTCAAATTCTTTAATACAATTGAAAGAGAAAGGGTCCTTCCGAAGTCATTTCTAGAAGCTAGCATTACCTTGATTCTAAAATCAGACAAGGACCCAAATGAAAAAGAAAACTAAGGCCAATCTCTTAAATGAACATAGACATAAAAATCCTCAGTGAGATGCTGACAAACAGAATGCAACAAATCATCAAAAAGATCACATACAACATAATCAAGTAGGCTTCATCCCAGGAATGCAAGAAAGGTTCAATATACACAAATCAATAACTGTGATACATCACATAAACAGAAGCAAAGATAAAAACACTTGGTCATATCAATAGATGCAGAAAAAGACTTTGACAAAATGCAATATCCACTCATGATAATAAAAAACCCTTAAGAAAATAGGTATAGAAGAACCTTATCTTAGCCTGATAAAATTCATTTATAACAAACCTACTTCCAACACCATATTAAATGGAGAAAAGCTAAAAACTTTCCCTCTAAATTCAGGAACACAGCAAGAATGTCCATTATTATCACTCCTGTTCAATACAGTATTCAAAACATTAGCCAAAGCAATCAGGCAAGAGAAATAAATAAAAAAGATATGTATTGGAAAGCAGTCTAGGAGTCAGCAAAAGACTCCTACAGCCAATAATCAAATTCAGTAATGTAGCAGGGAACAAAAATTAATATACAAAATCAATAGCATTCTGTACACCAATAATGAACCAACTAAGAAAAAAATTAGGAGAAAAATATCATTCACAATAGCCTCAAGAAAAATTAAATATATAGGAATTAACCTAACCAAGGAAATAATAAAAACTATAGTAAACAAAGAGATAGAAGAAAACATCAGAGAATGTAAAGATAACACCATGAAGTTACTGCTCCATTGACCCATTGTAGGAAACAGCAATTGAGTAAGATCTTTGCCTTCTGACCACACTAGGTCAGGGGCCTATGAAGCATGCAAATAATTGGCTACTCTTATTGCCAATCAGCCCAGGGTTCTTTTGCTCAGTTCAGATGGAAATCGTGAATCAGCAAAGCTCTGCTAGCAATCCTGATGTCATCATAAAACACAAAGTGATGCTGGATGCCCGCAGTTAACACAGCCAGCTGCTAGTCACTGCTGCTGCTGGCCATCACTGTCTGATACAGGCTTATGCCAGACACACAGATCCACTCTACCTGGTGTTAACCTATGCCACTGCTGGTCTTGGTTGGCTACTTGTTGGAAGTAGCTGAGCTGGAGATTGACCACACATTTGGGGCTAGAAAAAGGCCAGCTCTGAGAACATGGAGCTCCATAAGGGAGCCATATAAACAAATTGTTGGGAATATGGCAAGGCCAGTCCAGCAGGTGTCCAGCCTTGGTGTTCTTCCCTGTTAACTACAGCATAGAAAGCCCTGAGAGTGTTTCACTTTCAGTGTTCTCAGCAAAACACTGAAATCTTGAACTTTTGACTCTGTTACACACTTCCTCCTTTTTACCATATATAAATAAAGAGGCAGACCATGCTGGGTTGACACTGCATTTCCATCAGAGAGGGCAGGTCCCACCCAATTCCAGCTTTCCTTTTGGTATGTGTCCAGTTTTTTCTTAATCTCCTGTTGTCCCCTCTCAGGACCCTGCTGGCTGCACAGGTTGCAGCAGCTACAGGCTGCACAGGTTGCAGCAGCTCTGGAGCTCTTCAGTGTGGACCTCTCTGAGTGATTATTGCTCTTTCTTTGGAAATAATCACTCTGTCTATACTACTTAGGTTTTAAAAAAACATCCCCAGTGGACTTACAGAACATTTGGAGCGCACACTACCTAAGAATAAATCACAAGCAGGTTTATAGAAACGTTTATTTTAATAGGACCTATGGTGCAGCACAGGGTGGGCAGTACACAGGAAAGAGTACCCCTAGACTAAAACTTGAAAAGTGACAGGGGAGTGCTGCTTAGATAGCAGCTGCAGGCCTGTTTCAGTGAGAGGCAGGGCTTGCTGTAAAAGTTGAGTGTACAAAATAGGTGCCCAGGTCCCTCCCTTCCTGGTCTTTTCCATTCCATGGTGCCCCTTCCCTTCTTCAAAAAGGCAACAGTATTGGCAGGAGGAAGGAAGGACACCTTGCTGCCTCTATGAGTACACTCATGCTGGAGGGGACAATGGCAATTTGATAGCCAGGAAGGACACTAGAGCAAACTGTCCCAGTCCTTCAGGGCCCAAAGGGGAGCAAAGGGAAGTGAGGAGGAGGGGCAGACAGCTGCTGACCAAAACATATCCCCCCTCCAGTTAGCAAGGTAAAAATGTCAAATTCTCTCATCTGTCTCACTGTTAGAGTCTGGATCAGAAATATTCTTCAGAGACCATGTGCTAAAAGGCTTGTTTGCAAGTCTGTGGTCCTATTCAAAGATAGTCCAACCTGCAGGAGATGAGCCCTAGCAGAAGTAATGTCAGTGGAAGTGTAGTCTGGAAGGAGATATTGAGACCCTCTTCTCTCTTCCCTCTCTCCTTTCTCTCCCCCTTCCCCTTATTCCTCTCTTCCCCTCCCCTCCCCTTTTCTGTCTCTGTCTCTGTATCTCTGTCTCTGTCTCTCTCTGTCTCTCTCTGTCTATATGTCTCTGTCTCTCTGTCACTCTCTCTGTCTCTCTCTGTCTCTCTCTCTCTCTGTCTCTGTTTCTCTGTCTGTCTGTCTCTCTCTCTCTGTCTCTCTCTCAGCATCCCAGAGAGAGGTGAAGTGAGCAGCTTTGCTTCAACTTGTGCTTCTGATCATGATATGGAGTCAGATCACCATGGACTGAAACCTCTGAAACTGAGAACCAATGCAAACCTCTCCTCCTTTTAAAGTAGTTCTCTCAGGTATTTTGACAAGCAACAGAAAGCTGTGCTGCCTAGCCAAGACCTCAGGAATTGTTCCCAAAGACTGGGGAAGAGGCTCTGTGTTTGTTATTTTGGCACAGTCACCCTGCAAAAGATGATCTCCCCTTTGTGTCAGCCCCTCCCTCTTAAGTAAAATAAGGCCCAGGAGAGGACCAGCTATAATCAGTGCAAAAGCAACACATGCCTTCCTCCCTCATAGGTAAGAAGTGTCTCAGAGTGAAAAGTGGCTTTTATAATGTCATTTTTTTTTTTTTTTTTTT
>NW_004955483.1:2686024-2692543 GCF_000276665.1 Chinchilla lanigera | reverse complement strand
AAAAAAAAAACAGCCTGGTCCTTGGGAGCTTAAGGACCAGGGGAAAAGGAGGGCAGGACAATTCTATCACAGCATCACACACAGTACTGTGTAGTTGCATCATGCAGTGGGGGCTGAGAAAAGGAAAATCTGGGCAAGCTCTTCTGAAAAGACCACACCACTGAGAGTCTTATAAGAAATAAACCTGCAGGAACTGGGAAGGAATCCTAAGCACATGCAAAGAGACACGGAAAAGACATGCAACTGCAAACTGAGACTATGCCGCCGATGCATGGAAGAGGCTGGTGGAAGATGGAATTGGACAGAAAGTGAAACGTTTCAGAAGAAGAGTGTCAGAAAAGTTTTGAGTTTTCAGAGCATCACAAGGCAGAGCTGTGAAGGACAGACAGAGATGCACTCAGAAGGAAGACATCTACAAAGGCTGCCGGTTTCTGTACAAGAAAACAAGGGATGTAAATTAGGGACTGCCAGAAGGGAGAATCCAAGAGACCCTGAGAAGGTGAAATCTGTGGACATTTTCCCTGAGCAGATGTGGAGAATGGGGGGTGGGATTCTAATACGAGCAGGAGTCCCATAGTGGCCAGGGTGACAAGGAGGGGGTAAGAAAGGAATTGGGCACAGAACGCCAATCACTTTGAGATCAACATTAAAACCCTGTCCTCTGTTCCTTTACCACCAACACAATCACATCCACTTCCATGGTTGGTGAGGTCTTCAGACAGGGAGATGTAAGGAAAACTGTGGTGAGAGGAATGCGGGGCTCTTCTGCACTATTTTTAACACATAAGTGTGGGGTACCAGTGAGAAATCAAGGTAGAGAGAGATTTTGAGTAGTCTAAAATAAGAGTCTTCCTCTGAAAAAAAGTGGCTGAACTTGAAGACAAATGTCCACAGTGTATACACAAGCTGATGGCAATGTGTCCCTGGCCTTTTAGTGGCAATATATAATAATGAAAAATGAAAGGCTACTAATCACTTTAAGAAAAGTGCAACCTTTTGATTGTTTTTTATGAGCTACAACCTTCAAAAAGTGATGTTTACTATTGCTATTATATTTTTTAGTAACTTTTGAGCTAATTTGGGAAAGGGTATGAAAATAGTATTATGAGAATAACAAGGAAAAGACTCCACAACACCCCTTCCAAAAAATTATAGTAATTCTCCATTGTCCAAAAAGCAAATTCCTACACAATCCTTCCTCTTCCCTGCTTATGTTAAATTGAATTACTAATCTAATCTGGAGGGTTAATTAATATTTAACTACTTCTAGTTTAAAGTGCATTTGAGATTTAAATCCTGAAATCATTCCCCTCTTTATTTTTTTTCCAAATTCAATGCCCAGAACTTACTTCCTCGAATGACTATTAATTCCCAGTCTCAGCAATGAGGCCTAACCACCTGCTCCCCAGGCTGTTGAAGCCTTTCACGGATGTTCTGTTTTGCCACTTGCCATTACTGACCTTGACATACAAGTAGTTCTGAATCTCTTAACACTCGATTTTAAACTTCATGAGAAAGCCATGGCCTTTTCCTAGTTTTGTGCCTCTCCTCTGAGAAGAGAATTCACCAGGACTGACAATAAAATATGATGATACCTAGGAGTGAAGAGATTAACCTAGAAGCACCTGACATGAAAGAATGAGTGTTTAAGGTTGTTTTTTGTTTTTAATTCTTTTAGGAGAACAAGAAATGTTCTGCCTGACCAGCTGCCTTTGTTTTCCTTTCCCTCTCCTCTCCCTATTTCTTTTTAATCCTGCTGAACTTTTTCAACTTCCTTATCATTCTTCCAAGACTCAGCTTTTGGTTTTGCTTTGGGGAGCAACCTAATCTTGGAAGGGAGAGAGGGAGGGAAGCTATGGAAGGCAGCTACCTCAGAAAACATTGATTAATAATTAATAATGGAGGAATTCCCACACATGCACCCTCAGTTCTCTCATTTCAGGTACCCTAGTTCTGCCTTTGTGACTCGGAGACCGGTCCAAACCGATCCATGTCATCTTATATAGACGTTTCTACTCACCAACAGCCTCTTCTGGCACTTTCTACTTTACGAAACTGTTTTATCTTTGTTTTCTAAATAACTATAATTGTGTTTTGGAATCATAACTTCAGGGTGAGCCTATGAATAAAATCTAAAAAGAATTTGATTATCCTCCCAACTAATTTTTAAAAACTAAACAGGAAACTTGTCTCACAACTGGGCAGCTGCCTTACATCCATCTATGCACCACAGACACCTCATTCTTTGTCTCCTCTGTCTGAGGTTTGCTCAGAAAATAAAAATTCCTTAGAGGTGAAGTCATCCATCTAAAAGTTATAGAGTGCTGTACTAATTAGGTCTGGAGCATGGTTTTATTTAGCAGTTGCTACCAAATCGAAAATGTAATAAATCTCAAACATGCTGGCAGGAAGGCACCAAGAAAACATAAAGAGTATTTGCCAGTCATGATGCCCACTGGTTCCTTTCAAGTTTTTTCCCAGGATGTTGCTCTTGTGCTCCAGAACAATGGCAACCCACAACGCTCATTCCAAAACTAGACTGAATTATGGAGGACTTTGGTGCCAATGAAGGGTAACAGATAGCACATTTCTTATTCGAGAAAAATCTACATTGTTCACTTTTTTTCCATAATGTTCTTGGTCTGGTTTGACATGACAACTGTCTATTCTTTTAATTGGATCTTTTGGGTAGCATAACAGTTACCAGAGGAATAGTCGTTCATTTTGAGATTGTAAAATTTTTACCTCATACAAGAATTCTCAGCTATCACCCTCTCCATATCCCTCATTAAGTACATTTTAAAGTAATTTTCTTGCTAGTATTTAGTGGAGTTCAACACTCTACTGAAAGCTGCACCTCTGCAGCTGATCTGAGATGTCAGTGCTCCCTTATTTTTACTGCTGTTATGCATGCAGGGTATGCAGTATCACAGGAAGTACAAGTATGGAGAGCTGAACTGTTAGGACATATGAGCAGAGTTCAGTGCCTCAGATGTAATCTTAGCTTTCTATAGAGTGTATGCAGAATTGTTCCAGCATATAGAAAACCGTAGAGTGTCATTAAAGTCAGTATAATCTCAGAAATAATGCTAAACTTGAGGACAAAGGGCCTCAGTTCACTTGGTGTGACAATAAGACAGTAATCATTTATTAAATGCCTTCCATCTTTCACGGAGGGCAAGAAGCTCAGTTTTTCTGCACTTTAAACTTCTAAATCTGTAAAATGGGAGTCATAAGTATTACTTCCCTCTGTGTTTGTTCTACAAAACAAATGAGGTAATGAGAAGTGTAAGTAGATACTTCTTTGTACCTTCTTCCTGCATTTGCCCTTGAAGAATCAGCATTGACCCTTTTCTTCTAAGTCCATGTCTTTTCATTTGCTGCGGCAATTCTCACCTATTGGCTGGCATCCCTCAGATCTACATCTGCAAGGGAGTCATTCTTTAGACTCATACTTCCAACAAATGCAAATACAGCTCCACTGGATGCTACATAAAACTCTTTAATGCCACATGTGCCAGGCATGGTAGTACACGCTTGTAATCTCAGCACTTGGGAAGCTGAGGCAGGAGGATCGCCACAAGTTTGAGGCCAGCCTGGGGTGCATAGTGAGTACAAAGCCAGCCTGACTTACAGAGCAAGACCCTGTCTCAAAAACAAAACAAAAAATGCCACATGTGTACTCTTTTTCTACTCATGTCCATATCCTCGAGAATTAATGGAAACAACCACTTCCTTTGCTGCTAAAATACTTATTGCCTCCTTACAAGTGTCTCACTTACTGTCTTTTACCTGCCCACAGGATCTCATGTCGTATCCTGTGAGCTACACATTTTTCCAGTCTGTCATCTCTCTCACTGTCAAAGACTGTTGCATTCATCCATCATCATCCTTTTCATTGCCTATTTTTTTAACCTACTTCTAAATTTCCATACCACCAGGAAATTCTCCTAACCCAAAATTCACACAACAACCTACCATCAGTTCTCTCTCTGAAACACAAGTGTCCCTGCCATTCCCTTCCAGGGCTTACTGATATTTACTGGTGAAATCTTAGTCCTGCTATCAAATAGTTGGATGGAGCTATTCTATAAACACAGATCATGAGACCACTATGCTCGGTAACCATCAAGTGAGCTCTCTGAGCCTGTGTTCCATGACTTGTAGTTGTATCAGGATAATAATATTCAGCTGGTTGTGTTCTTCAAGAAATGTAAAAATGTGGAATATGTGAAAAGTGCTCCATATAGACACCAGCACAGTGTTCTCACTTCTATGACATTGTCCATTTTCTCTCTTGCTATCCTGTCCACATGTCAGTGTGAACCCACTCCATGTTCTCAGAATATGCCCTGAACCTCCAAGCTTCCACACCTGTACTCAGCTTCTTCCCTGCCCAGGATTTTCTCCCCTTTTTCCTCTGAGAGTGCCCCCGTCATCCCACAATGGCCATAATTTCATCTCCTGAATGTTGTGCTCCATAACAAGCTTTCCTTATGAAAGAAAGGCATTGTCACCCAGCCTCCCAGCACTTCCCTAGGCTGCAGTATTTTGTACCTGAGAAGAGGAATGGGTTGTTCACTTTGCATCCCCAGGGCATGCCATGGTACCTGCTGAATGCATGAAATGTTATGTGCTGCTCTCTGCTAGATGCTCACTCTAACTTAACATTGAGTGGAAAGCAGACTACAATATAGTTCATAAAGAGCACAGTGTTTACAGTCTGAATTGGATTCAAATTTCCTTTTACAACAGAGTAGCTGTTACCCTGAGGAAGTAATTGCTTTGCTTTTAGAGCAGCTTCCTCACCTCTGCAAAGTAGAAACAGGAAGAGTATGTTCCTCTGAGTAGTGAGATAGCAAATATAAAATCCTTGTGATGATAGAAGGCAAAGGAGGACAGGTAGATGAGCCCTGTCGGATTGTTTGAGGTAAGACATTTATTTTCTCCTTCCCCACATGTTCTTGGTCCTCAGGTTTTCAGACCCAGAAAATCTACACCAATAACTCTATGGTCCTCAGGCTATTGAACTGCACCATTGACTTTATTTGGTCTCCAGCTTGCAGATGTCAGGTCATGGGACTTCACAGCGACCACATCCAATTGCATTAAACTGATTAAATTGAAGTGGTAGACAATATATCTTGGCAAATAAAGGCAAGATGACATCACTATAAAGCAGAATCTAAAAAAATCTTCAGGCCAGTAACAAAGTCTTTCCACTCTATTTGACCTCAACCCTCAGCATGCATACACACACACACACACACACACACACACACACACATACACACACATACCATGAGAATATAAGGCAACAGAATCCCTCCAAGAACTCCCAACTCTCCTGAAGCAGATCCAAGGGGCACTAATGTAAAGACAATCAAACATCAAAGAGCTAAATTGTATGAAATGATTAAAGAGAAAACAAAGAAACTTGGTGAGCTGAAAGATAGTATAATCAAACAGGAGCATTAACAAGCAATGAGCCCAAAGAAGAACTAAATAAAAAACTGAAGAGCTAATCAAAACTATTCAAATATGAATGACAAATGTACCAAAGAATTAGAGTCCATGAGAAAGTGCAAAACAGAAATCACAGTGATTAAAAAAAATTGATTGAATGTGTGAGCAGCAGAGGTGACCAATGTGAAAACAGACTATAAAGCTACATTCTCAGAGATACCTTCAAAACAACAACAGAGCAAGAAAATTTGATAAAACAGCTACTAGATTACACAAACAAGACTGATCAAAGACTAATTGGAGTTAGAGAAAAGTCAAAGGATAACATACATGAAAAAAAAAACCTGTTTACATAAATCATAGCAAAAAATTTTCCAAGTATGGAAAAAGAATTCAACATACAGGTAAATGAGGCATATAGAACCCCAAATGGCCAAGCCTAGAGAAGAACTTCTTCATAGCACATCTTATTCAAAATCCCAAAGTCCAACACAAGGACAGAACCTTAAAAGTGGTTGGAGAAAAGCAACAAATCACTTAATGAAGGTAGACCCATTAGGATTATAGCAGGTTTATCAATGCAAATGTTAAAGACCAGGAGACCTTGGAGTGAAGTGTTTCAAGCCCTAAACAAAAAATAACTTTGGGGGCTGGGGATTTAGCTCAGTGGCAAAGCACCTGCCTGGCAAGTGCAAGGTCGTGAGCTCAATTCCTAGTACCGGAAAAAAATCAAAAATAATAATAATAATAATAATAACTTTCAAACTTGACTAATATATCTTGGAAAACTATCTTTCCAATCAATGGGAAAATATCATCCAATCAGTGGACAAACATTACCTTAAGAAATTCATGACTCCAGCCGAAAAGCGCGCAAAGAGCCAGTTAGGCCCCACCCAATCCCGGAGGCCAGGACGCGAGAACAAAGACCCCGGTGACACTGCAGACTGAGTTTCTAGGCGCAGGGGGGCCCAGGGGACGGGCGGGGCGAGCAGGCCTTCGGAGCCGGCAGAGCAGGCTCCCCCAGCCCCCCGCGCCTTGCGCCCAGGCAGC
>NW_004955483.1:2650909-2685924 GCF_000276665.1 Chinchilla lanigera | reverse complement strand
GCTGAGCTAAATCCCCAGCCCCTATAATGTCATTTTAAAAGGAATAAAATCTTGCCCAATTTCACAGAAATAATTTGGTATGATAATCTGACTGTATAAAATAAGAATAAATATTATAATAAAAGATATTTCTATGAAAAAAGAATAAATGGATAGCTTTAAATCTAGGAAGCTCAAAAATATTTGATGGACATTGTATCTGTATCTTTATCACATTGTGATAGCCCTTGGCAGGGTGATTTGTAATAAAGGTTACATCTTATGTTGAAAACAACTAGAGCAACAGAGAAGAATAAAAATAGAGCTCTATATAAAATAGGTCACAGCACATGATGTGAGTGGGGAAGTAGCCCCTTGCTGTCTAGCAGTACCAGTGGTGTTTAGTAATTGACCTTGTTCCCGTACTAAATGCAGTTAAGCAGGAAGGGCTTCGCTTTTTCATAGCATGCTGCTAATTTTTACATAGACAAAACTGGTACTCAAGCCTGAGAAACTACTTGGCACCGGGAAGAAAAAAATGTCAATATTTGCAATGCAAAATCTATTTTGATATTTGTAGATAGTAGATGGAGTTTGGTCATTGAAGTGGATAATGTAAATTTGGTTCTACTTCATCAAGGAAAATTTCTTGGTAAGGACAGAATTATGACTTTTAGGAAAAATATGTAAGTTCTAAGCAAATGGTACAACAGAGGGAAAGTGAAGCTTCCCTGGTGATTAGCAAAGTACAGTACACAGGAGGCGCTTAGTGCATGTTTACTGAAGAAACAAAAGTAGAATCCCAGGGAAGGGTCCAGAAGATTCTCGAAGTATGAAGGAACTGCAGAAGCAGAGTTGGAATTGCAATCATTTAAATCCTCAGGTATTCAAGTAACTGTCAAAAGACAAAGGAAGGGAGAGAAAGAGGGAAGGAGAGAGGGCAGGAAGAGGAAAGAATACAGATAGATAGATTTGATTATTTGATAAACTAGATGTCTGCCTCAAAAATACACCTTCTTCAAGATTTACAACCCAGAGAAAAATGGGTCTGAATGTTCAAGACAGACCAGGTTCCAGACCAGTGTGGATGACAGAGAAGACCCTGCTGAAGAGAAAGACAACCTCACAATGACTCACTCCTGCCACTCACAAAACAAGGATTCAAATCACCGCCATCTACAAAGGGAAGATGAAACACTGGAGAACAGAAAAGGGAGAACTAGGAACTCCCTCAAATCTCTCAGCTAATCTTCAGGGTCAGCTGTGTCTGCAATCTGGTCAGGTCAGCCATCACATTTCCCCGAGATCCCAACAGACAGTCACACAGGTATGTCTCTTCTTAGCCATCTCTCTCTCATCCAGGCAATTTATAGAAAGCATTAGCCATCAACAAATCTTTTAACTTTGGGTTGACTTGTCTCTCTCACATGTCCCCCCACTTACAAAACTAGGGAGATGCTATTTATCCACTCTGAGGTACATACTTTTATTCAGTATTTGCAACTTGTAGCCTTAATTTCAATTATCACACGTTGTAGGAATAATTGACCTAAATATACACACAGGCATGCACAAATACACACTCAGCAAACACCAGCCTCTCTGTGCAGGACCTCCACCGAAGGCCTCTCTGTGTCCCATACACATGATTGATTGCCAAGGAGCCATGGGATTCTAATGCACCAGGCCTCATCCTAGTTTTACTTCACCTCAGACCTGAAAGCCGGGAGAAAGAAAAAGAGAAAGTTGGGGCGGGGTCAAGGGCAGTTTCCTCCCAGTCCCACCCTTTCACCTCTGTGATGGAAATCTGGTGGATATTCTTGACATCAGATGAACCAAGCTCCATCTGGGCCCTGACCTCAGACCCTATGATGCAATGCCCAGGCTGACCCAATTTCAGTTTCTTTCTTCCAGTAGATTAATCATGCTTCAGCTTTGGTGTGCCAAAAATTCACCCGAGCTATCCATTCTTAAAATTAAAAATTCACAGTCAGTTTCCCATCATCACTGGGACATAATACCTGACACAGCTTAAAGGAGAAGGGTTAATTTAGTTCATCTTTAAGGAGGTTTAGTCCATAGTGGGCTGGCTCCAAGTCAGAAACAACATGGCAGAAGGGAGTGGTGGAGCAAAGCCCCTTGGCTCATGGCAGCCAGGGAACAGAGCAGGGGAACAGTGTCAGAAAGAGAAGGCTAGGAACCCTAGAGTCCCTAAGGCTACACCTCCATAACCCATGAAAACACACCCAGCACCATGCCTTGTTAATCTGCTGGCCTTTCTTAAAACAATGAACTTGACATATCAGTATTAGCAGTCATATTCGCCACCAGTGTGGACACATTATTTACAGTGAGCTACAGAAAGGTTCAGATTTGACTTTGGAGGCCACAGAATCAAGGAAATGATATAAACATGCTGTAAAATTGGTGGAGCAAGAAGGAACAGGTGTCACATTTATGACAAGGAAGACTGGGAAGCCAAACCCTGGAGCTAGAAGAAATGTAAAGCAATAAGCCCAGCATCCTCCTCCAGCAGAGGGTCATACTAGTGAAGGAACCTGGACCACATCTCAGCATCCCCATGCCCCTCTCAGCATCCCCATCCCGAGGCCTTGGCCCACAGAAACAGTAGGACTAAAGACTCAGCACCCACAGGCAGCAGAGTGGGATGCATCACTGGTGCCCTGAAGTGCAACCCCTGGTTCACTTCCCTCTAGAAACATCGCTAGTCCTCGCAGCCATGGTCCATTGTACCAGCACAATGCAATAATGAAATTCAGTAATGGGATACCCAGAATTCTATGGGATTTATAGAAAATATATGGCCCAAATAACTATTCAAAATGTATCTCTGGAATAAAATCTTAGAAAGATTTAGAAATATCCATGTAGTTGAATACCTCACAAGGATGTCTTCCTGAAAACAAAAACATCTTCACGTCCCAACCCTGAACTTAATAAAACTTAACCCCCAAGAGAATTACTGCAAGCCCTCAGTCCTACATCAGTTGTAAAACAATGCTCTCTCACATCCATCTCTAGATGGCATGCAAAGTATATGAGAGGAAAGGATGTGAAATGAATCCTTTTTCAAAACAGGCTGAGGATGTAGCTCGGTGGTAGAACCATTGCCTATCACATGTGAGGTCCTGCATTCAATCCCAGAACCTCAGAAAAGAGCAGGGCTGGTATTTAACTCCACTGAAATTGAGATATACATCTTACCTATATTTAAAGCCAGGTTTTAATTTCTTAATCTCTCAGCACTAGAGTAAATAACACAGTGTATGTTCTGAAACTTTCATTAGTAGAAATTGACTTCCACAATAAGCACGCTAGAGAGGACTAAAATCCCTTGCTGTGCTAGAATTTTGTTGCACAGTATGTTATGCCAAGGAGTGAATTATCAAGGTGTGGGAAAATGCTAATGATATAATTTTGTGTCCTGCTAGTACTTGATGCACTAAAATGTGGCCCATCTCCCACACTGCCAATGAAGCTGTGAAGTTACAGTCAACAAAGGAGTAAGAATCCGTATTTCTCTGTCACAGGGCAATCGCGGTAGCAAGACACAGCAACAAATTATACATCTTTCCTGGGCTGATTGAAGAGAATCAGTGCCCTACTTTGTTGGGTCATCTGGCACCCCCAGTGTACTTTCTTACAGTGGGCAATATCCCTTTTTCATCTTGAGATGGGGGAACCTGGCTGAATGAGAGCCATGCAAGTACCTGAGCTGTTTCACAGCTGACTCAACAAAGCTCCAGGCTCAGAGCCCTGGGATTCCGGGAGTCTGGGATGGATGCAGCAGTGCTTCACGCTCAGGCGGCGCTGGCAGCCATGTGGGTTGTAGCTATTAGGAAATTCAAGAGCATGATTGCTCAAGGGCAGTCATCCAACAAGGTCACAATACTGAGATAGCCTTCTGCCGGCTCTGCACCTGCTCCCACCATTCATTAGAAGCCTACGCATCATAAGTTCCCTGAGAGCTATCGTGGCGTGACCCAGGGAATAGTCAGGAAGCAAGGACCCTGGTCCTCGTATGTGAGTGTGCATGAGTGAATGTGTGTGTGAGTGAATGTGTGTGTATGGAGGGGGAGAGAGAGAACATGCACACACCTACGTGCACAGACCAAAAAAGAAAACAAGCTTTGGTTTTTATCACATTTCAACACTTTTACCTTTAAAACTACTTATAATTACTAATACAATGTAAATCGTAGCAATATAGACAAGGCTAACTTCTTTGCATACTTTACAGTACTTCAAAATTAAACACACTCTACTGTACTTTATATTCTGAAGGTTCACAAAGCACCAAGTACTTTCATGAACTGAATACCAAGAATACCAATAGCTATAACCAATCATCCAAAATGGCATTTCAAAGCAATCATCATTACTGTTTTGCTCATTGTAGAGAGTGTAGCTAGTTAACACCTCTAAAATATACCTCAAGGTGCTGCAATTCAAGCAGAAAGTGTAACAAAAACGCGCTGGTCACTTAAGCTGGTATTTAAATGCAGCACTAAAAATGTAACTCACACCCAACTTCATCCATCACCACCCAATCTTACTTTGCATCTTGGCTACCAAAAGAAAATGGGATTTGTTTCCCTGAAGAAATATGTCACTGCTCTGCTTCAATTATTAAGCTTTACTATTAGAGAGAAACGGAGTCAAAAAAAAAAAAAAAAAAAGGAAAAAGAAATAAAATTAGTCACAGGTTGCCCTCTGCAGTCTCATAGCGGCATTGCTCATTCACACAGCACCTGATATTTGAGTATCAGTAAATATCAGCAGCATAAAAAAGGACAATACGTGCGGCTGCTATTCTTAACTATACATGAGCTCAAGGTGAGAACAGTATATAGGTAAACAACACTGTAGTAAACATTTGCATAATTTAACAAATGCTAGAAACTCATCACAAATGCTCTAACCCTAAAATTTGACACTTGGAAACAAAACGGAACAGCTTGATTAACATTAAATGGTAAATAGAAAAAGCTATGTAGATTCCATCTCTAAAACCAACTCCTTACATTATTCTTTATTCGTGATCTTGGCTCCCCATGCATTTCCCTCTGCCTTTGCTTCAAATTCTTGTTGCTCTTACCTTTCCAAAGGATAAGAGGCCTCCTACTACCGAAACATCAGAAGCACGAGTGCAGTTCTAATTGATAAAATGACAGCATTACAGTAATGGGCAACTTCAATAATAAATGAATATGAAGGCTGAATTGAGAGGGAGAGAGGAACCGGTGGGAGGGGGGCTTTTGATATTATAATCTAGAAAATTCTCTAGCCAAGGACATCTGCAGGGAGCTCATGAGGAGAAACAGCTCCATTTTCAACAGCCATGCTTAAATATATCAAGTAACAGGTTAATCCAGAGGACTGCACAAAATCTTTTTTCATTTTTCCTACAAAAAAAAAAAAGGTTTCTGCAAGACAAGGTTTTCTCTCCAGGTTATATGTTCTTTCTGTCATGATAAAAATACACAAAATGCTTTGTCTAAACTCTTAAATATGCCTTCTCAGTCAGGAGTACAAGCTGCTTGCTAGGGGAAAAAAGAAAATTCAGTGCCTAAAACATTCCTGTGAAAGGCACCAGCCACTGTCCTGGCAATTTGAAAACCTATAATCTGTGCATCACAAAGCTACAAGGGAAAACATCTGCTCAAGATGCGACATTACTGAAAACAACTGCAGATTATCTCAAGACCAAGAAAAAGTCAATGGGGGCAGCTACTTTGCCTGGCACTTTTTAAAAATTACTTGCTTCAGTATTAACTGTAGTTTTATTATTTTCATCTCTGTACATACAAATATTGTTGAAAACCGTGAATTTCTACAAAAGCAAAAATACTTTCTAATAAAGATGACTTTCCTCCGGAAAAGGACAATGTCAGTGTGTCTGTGTGTACCCAAGTCTCTGAAAACAGTGTAACAAGACAAAATCATCATTTGCTTTCTTCCTAGAGACAGCTACTAAATCCAAAAACTTTTTAAAAATACACTAGAAGTAGGAATTGGGATTTCCATAAGCTAATAAGAGACTTACAGACAATATGCAAGTGACATATCTATAAGCTTTTTAGTCAATAATTCATGAAAGTTTTAAATGGGATCTGTTCTTAGTGGATTTTAAAGTATTACTGGAACTTATCTGTTTTTTTACATCCATCATTCATTCATTCAACATTTATTAAGTGCCTCATATCTATTTGACCTCTGCTTGTGATCAGGATTTTAAGAAACTAGCAATACACAGCCCATGACCTTGAAGGTTTCACCATCTAATATGTACTGATTAATATAAAACCTCCATGGTGTGGGAATGGCCCTGGTGGTTGAACTCAGGGCCTTCATGCTAAGCTATATCACAAGCCTTTTTTTTTTATTGAGACAAGGTCTTGTGAGATCAGTAAGGTGCTTAAGCTGGACTCAGACCCTTCCTGCCTCAGCCTTCTGTGAGTGCTGAGATTACGGGGGAGGGCGGGGGGGGGGGACCAACATCTCACTAGTAAGCCTTTATTATTTTTAATCCACAAAGTATAGCATGTTCTTCCGAGCTAACTTTTTTCTTTGGCTTCTGCCACGTAATAGGCACTCAATAAAAATTTGCTACCTGTATTTCACCCTGGCCTCCTTGTTTCCTAGTTACTGAAAAAGATGGTACAGATTTGGGGAGGTTGGATACTGGGAATTGAACTCAGGACCTCATGCTTGCCAAGCAGGTGCTACACTACTGAGCTAAATCCCCAGCCTGGTACAGACTTAAAAGATAAGCAAAATTTTAAAGATAAACAAGAACCCACATATTAAAGGTAGATTATGGGCTGAAAAAAGTTAAGGACTAGAACAAGAATCTGAGACATCTGATTTCCAGCTAATCTCCATTGCTAGAGAGGCAAGCCCCTCCCTCTTTTTTGAGACAGGGTCCGACAATGTAGTTCAGGCTGGCCTTGAACTCACTATGCAGGCTAGGTTGGCCTCGAGCACACAATGATCCTCCTGCCTCAGCTTCCGGAGTGCTGGGATTACAGGTGTGCACCACCACACCTGGCCCTCCCTCTTTCTTAACCTAGGCAAGCACCCCTTTCTTCTAGCTCTTTAGTCTCTTATGCAGCGCCATCTCTGGAGTGGAGTTCATGCTGCTTCCTCCGCTGGGAGCAGCACTGGCTATAAGCAATTCGAACATGACTCTTCCTGGGGAACTTTAACATCAGCTGCAGCTCCGAGGTTGAAGTCAAGGCCGGTCCAGACTCTGAGGGCTCATCCCATCCATCCTCTCCCAGGCCCCACAGGGGAGGGAAAGCAGTCACAGCACTGCTCTGTTCCCAGCCGGCCCCATATCACTCCACTCTCACAGGAGTACCCTCTTGAGAACATGCTTGGAGTGGAATCAAAGCCAGCCCCTCTTCACCAGGACCCAGTGTGAACATTTGCCATGGTCAGTGCAATCCTCCTAAGCTCATGTGAGTGAAATCTCAGACTAATCCAAATGGCTCACAGGTTATTCCATCTCTCGCCCGCTGGTGCCAGATAAATCTACATCATTCATTTTGGTGGAGACGGCATTGTTTATTAGTAAAGTTCCTGTGTATTTAGCATTCTCTTGGATAGTATTCCTTTTCAGGAAAGGCCAACTGTGTCTAAAAACAAACCAAGATGCATGTGGGCAAGGGCTACAGACCTCTAACAAGGGAGACCAGTGTCAAGCGTAGATGGTAAAGATGTGAACTGAGCACTAAGAGTAGGAGCAAAGGATGGCAAGTTTTATGTTTTGTAAATAAAAGCAAAACAAATGACGTCAAAACAAAACAACTCATTACAAATAGGAACTGAGCCTGAAAACCAGCAGATCATCTCCTACGTAAATCACTGCCTTGGCAGAGAACATTACTTCCAATGGTCATAAAGAGCATCTTTTCTGGACCCAGAGAAATGATCTGACAGTTAAAAGTGTATCCCTGGTTTAAAACAATAATATCCAACAGCAGCAATATAACCCTGACAAACTCACCGCTGTTAAGAATTGTTTGCTGTGAATTCTTCGACTTTACGTTTTGTTTCGCTTTGGTGGCTTTTTCTGAATTCCCGTCGTCTTTCTTCCCTTTCCTCTTCGGAGGCTGAGGAGATGAGTTGTCGCTGGATCTGATTGTTGACTTAGACTGGCGATCATTTCCCTGAGTGGTGAAAGAGTGGACCCTTAGCAACGGCAAAGGAACTCCCTGGAGGACTCCTGGTCTCTGCCTGCCCTTGACATTGGACAACAGGACAGTGTACTGACTCTGTGACTGTCCCTCAAAATGCCACACTCACTCAAACTCCTCCTCCTAGAGACAAAAGAGAAGTCTGACAGAGGAAAGAGAATAAATATAAGAGCCACAAGTGTTGAGCTCTAAATATGTACTACGTGAGCTTCAAAATGACTGCCCTCGGTGTTCAGGCAACTCCATGAGCTCACATATGTGGCTCAGACCTGCCTGATGTCCCAGAGAAGGTGCAGGCTGCAGGCAGTGGAAAGAGTGTGAGTTTTAGAGACCCCAAATCCCTGGCTCAGCCACAGCTCTATCACTGTCTACAGGACCATGGGCTCACTTCTCGTTTCTTTGAGCCTCAGTTTCCTCATCAGTTGAACTGGCTTATATACCTGTCTTTAAGTGTACTGTGAGAATGAAGAGGAACACTGTAAGGGAGCTGGTCCAGTACCTGAGGATGAGTACTGGGGTGCTTTCTCCATGAGCACAGAGTTAATGTCTTTTTCTTTAAAATCATACCAAACTCAGACCATAAAGGGTGTAATTTTATGCAACATCTGTACCATGCTAGTATCGGAAAATAAATGTAGTAATATTAAATAAACAAATCTAGCTAGAAACCTATTATAACTGCTCATTTTAAACATTTATATATTCAGTCATCCAGAAGCATTTAAATGGTTTTAGCCATCACCCAATTAAGAATAGAAAAATCCGCAGCCTTACAAATGAAGTTATTTATGCTATTTTGTCATAGCCTACAAGAAAATGAATTATGCATAGATTTATTAACAGTATGGAAACTTGTCCAAGTCTATAACACTTTTTTGCATAATTTAATTTCCTATTTCAACTGCAATTCAAACATACAGTTTTCATTTAATTATTACATTAACTGCAACCAGAGGTTTTCCTTCTTTTTTTTCCCCCCCTTTTCAGCGATTTTTTCTAGCAAGACCATAAGCTATCTGACAGAGGAAAAAATTAATATAATTATAGTGGAGATTCTAAAGCCATCAACCAAGCCTCATCTTCCAGTCATTTTCAACGGATCCTATTCACCCCACGATTTTTAAATTATAGGTGTTTTAGGCAATAGAAACAGCCCTTCGCAAGCAGCAGGAAGATCCGGAGACAGTGTTAAACTTTCCAGCACTAGAATGGAACCAGGGGATGGAGGGACTGAGAACCCAGCGGGAGCCTGCTCCAGCTCCCTGGGATATGTCAGGAAAAGGTGTAGCAGGGAAGGAGGAGAAACTCCACCCTGCAAGGCTGGGGATGAATACTGTTCATTAATCCCTGTTGCTCTGAACCCACAGGAAAGTTTTGATTTACTCCGTTTCTGACAGAGACACTCCAAGGGGTGACCTGGGAGTGCTGAATGAAGACTAGCTGATCCAGCAGCTGCATCTGGTACATCTCTGATGGCAGACCACCCCTTGTGTGTTCAGTACTTGTGTGTTCAGTGCCTGGTACTAAGCCCCAGGCACTCTGTGAGTAAAAAGTACATAAACCTGACAGAAAGCATCATTCTGTACTTCAATTGGAAGTAATTGAGATGTTTTTAATCAAAATAAAAAATACTGACTCTGCTGAAGTGTTCATAACACAAAGATAAATATATAGCACATTATATCTAAGTGTATGAATAAGATGCATAATGTAGATCAGGAAACTTCTTTTAATACTTGATTATACCAATTGCATGTGACAGGCAAGTAAAGTATACGTAGTTAGAGAGGAAGGCAGTAAGGAGAGGAGAATAGTCTTTTCTCTTTTGAGGCCCCGCATTTGAGCTCTAATCTAAATACAGCTATTGCCATTATTTAGGGGGCATAAGAGATAGAGGGGTCTTTGCCAACTCACACAGCCATAATATTTGATAAAATTAAGTACCTCATGTTCTACCTACATATTAGCAGAGTCAGCTGCCACATTTACTTGGTATTGTTATCTGAATTTTATAACTAAAAGAATTCACGCCTCAAACCCTGATTTTCCTATACACTGAAGCTTTCTCATGCCGCAAAACTAGAAGCACCTCTTATATAGCATGATTCCCTAAAATGGTCATCCCAAAATAGCAGATTGTGGCTTTATCTCAAAGTGGAAAGAACCAAGAAGCAGCCTAGTTTTATAGGGTACCCTACCCCACGCTGGGCTTCAACCACCGCCCTGCCTACAAATACATGATCTGTGGTTGAAGAATATGGTGAATGCTTAACTTTAAAAAAAATTACAGTGAAAGACACATTGCCATTAATTCCCCTAAAATATTCCTCTCGTGTCAGACACACTTATCCCATTGTTCTTGCCACCTTCTGAAGCAGTTCTGGAAGTCCTCTTTCCTGAGTGTCTTTAGCTGTGCTGTTGTGGCTGCCTTGACGTCCTGAATGGAGTCAAACTGTTTACCTTTCAAGGTCATTTTGAATTTGGGGAAGAGCCAAAAGTTGCCATGGCAGATCCCCTGAGTAGGGTGGAGGAGGACGGAGCACTGTGTTTTGTGAGCCTGCCTTTCCACTAGATGGCACTCGGACCAGCAACATTCAGCATATGTTTGATAACACAAAGACACAAAAGACGACGCCCAGAACTGCTTCAGAAAGTGGAAAGTGTGTTCGAAGTGAGGGGGAGTATTTGGATGGTGATTAATGGCACACACAAAAAAATAAGTTTAGGGGATTTAGCTCAGCGGCAAAGCGCCTGCCTGGCAAGCGCAAAGTCATGAGTTGGATTCCTGGTACCGGAAGAAAAAAAAAAAAAAAGTTTAAATACTCACTGTGTGTGGTGACTATTCTTTGTAACTCACTGGACTATAAACCCACAAAAAACAAAACCAACCTTTCCATGACCCTTCACTCTCGAGAAACTGAGGTTTGGCTTTGATGTTTTACAATTCCCTGAGCTCTTTCCCAGAATCCACCTAACTCTGGTTTTTCCAGCCCTCACGAAAATATGCCAGAAACAATAGACCCTAAAACATCATTTTTTTTTCTTTTCTTTTCTTGAGACAGGGTCTCACTATGCAGTTCAGGCTGGCCTTGAGCTCACTTTGTAGCCCAGGCTGGTCTTGAACTCGCAACAATCCTCCTGCCTCAGCTTCCCGAGTGCTGGGATTACAGGCGTGCGCCACCACGCCCGGCTAACACATTAATTCTGCAAGTTTTGTGAGGGCCTGTCTCGGGTATCTCGTGAGTGCCAGAGGGACTCTGAGCGGGGTTCGGATGGCGACTCGGAGCCGCGCTCTCACCCACCCTGGACTCAGTTGCTCCCAGTGGCAACTGATAGAGTATGAGACTTGACTACCACATGTTTATAACCTGCTTCACAATGACTCTGTGATAACCTGTCATGGCAGTCATGCAGCTTTTAACAAAAAGTCAGAAATCATCACAGTGTCTTGTAAATTGCTATTATAACCTGTTATATTATACTACTGCTGTGCTTGTCCTCGCCGGGGTGCTGCGGACCAGAGGAGTTCGTGGCTGTCGCTGACTCCTCTCTCCGGTAGGGGGCGCCCTGGCCCGCGCAGTGACCCGGCCCCAGACTTCCGCAGCGAGCGGATCCCTGCCCAAAATCCACACAACCCAGGGTGACTCTTGCATCTTCTCTTTGTGCCTAAGGATAGAATCGCGCCCCAGATTGCTCTCACTCGCTCGCTGCCCTGGGTTCCTGCGCTTGCCCCGCAGAATGCATCCCGGGCTGTCCCGGGGCAGCGGCTCCCCTCCCCCCCGAGCCCTCTTCTTTATGCAGCACAGCGAGTCCCAGAAAGCCGTGCGGAGAAATAAATTCCCAAAGCCCTGGCCTGTGTCCCTTTCCAGCGGCGGGAGTGCGGAGGTCGGGGCCAGCTGTCCTCAGAGTCCGCTCCCCTACAGCCCTCCTCTGCTCCTATCACACAGGGAACCTACGCATTCAAGGAACCGAGCACGTTGGTCCTCAAGCTGCTAAAAACCCAGCTGGCGACTTCCCGGGTGCCGCTCCCTGCCGGGGGTCCACCCCTACACACACCCCCCACGGCACACCCAAGGGTTCAGAGAACATATGCTGTGCCCACCAGGGTGGTACTGGCGTCCCTGAAGAGCCCTCCACCTGCCTTTCCACCGGACACGGCCGTCTTGTCCTTTCTTCTCCCAAACTGACGAGCTCTTAAGCTTATCCCTGGCTGACAGCAAAGGCACCCTGTGTGTGTCCTGTCTCCTCGCCTAGGACACACCTTCCACGCCTTTGGTGTTTGGGATCTCCAGACCCCCACGCCCTAGAACAGGGCCCAGGACAGAACAGGTCCGCAGAAGAACTGCGGGCGGGATGTGGATGAGCCCATAGAGGACCACACACTAAGGCAGAATGATGCAGATGACTATCACCCTCCGGCCACTTGTCGCTGCCTGACACACACACCTGGACGCCAGCTGTCCCTCCGCCTCCTGCTTCTGTGCTTGGCCTGCACACCTCTGCAGACAGGACGGCCAGAAGGAGCTTTGGAAAGCATGCATTAAATCGTGCTTTTCCCCCTCCGAGGTCCCCACCCAGCAGCACACCAACGAATGGAATCCAAACCCCCTGCCCGGCCCAAGTGTGATGGTTCTGCCTCCCTGCCTCTCTGACTTTAGCTCAGACCAACCTGGCTGCCTGCTGCCCTCCTCCCATGCCACGCTCCTCACAAAGGGTCTGGGAAACTCTGCCGCCCCTCCTGTTAATGAATGGCTCCTTCACATCTGTGTCGGACAATTTTATAAATTAATGCCCTGCCAGATTTTAGCTTACTCATAGTACTACTGCTATCAGAAATTATTTATATGTTTGTGATCTGAACATCTGGACATCCACCTACCACACACACGTGCACACACACACACACACACACACACACACACACACACACACACACACACGAGGTCTAGAATAAAAGCTCCTGGGGCACAGAGCGCTTAGTACTCACTGAGTAAACACATGTTGACCGGATGGCCGGCAGAGCCGTTGCGGGAGTGTTGTGGGGATACCGTGAGGAGGGGATGGAACCTGTTAGCATTTTATTTCTCCAAGCTGTAGCATGGAAATATGTTTGATACTTTTGAGCTTTTGCTTTCCATGGGGTGGGACTATACCTTATTCCTTCGAGTTCTTTGTGTAAGAGTCACTTCCTCCGTGCGGGCCTCACCTGACACCTGTGGACGTTTGTTTTGCTGTATCTCACATTACTGTCTGGTTTTTATCATATTTAATTATACAGTGATTTGTGGAGTCCTTGGCTTAGCCCTTGTCTCCTGGAGTAGACCATGAGCATCGGGGAGGACATGGTGCCTTTTTCTCATCCCCGTCTCCCCAGGGCTCAGTACCAGCCAGACACACAAAACAATCACTGTTAGATGGGCCAGTATTCACAACCAGAGGCTAAGTGAGAAAGAAAACTGCAGGTGTGTGCTGGGCCATGCATCGTCAAGCAAGATGTGTGTTACGCTTTTCACTGAAAATTTTAGATTTTAAATTTCAGAGGAAAAGACATGAAATTCCAAACTTCAGTGATTGTGAGTGTGAAGAGTTGGGTCATAGCCTTGGTCTTGACGTCAACTTTCCTCATTCCCTGGGTCAGTCACAGCGATGCTGGGTCTTCTCAAGCACTGCTCTCCAGTGAGAAGAGGCGGGCTGACAGCTGTGTGTTCTGCGCAAGGCACTGGGGGAAAGAGAACAAAACGCGATTCCCCGAGCCTACATTCATGGGATTTGTGTGGCTATTCAGTGGCTGTCTCTGCTTCTCAGTTAACACCATAGTCACAGCTCTGTGTGCAGCCATGACGTCCTTGACAGGCCTCCACTGCTTGCTGAGCACTTCCACGGAGATTTCATGGTAACACTGCCAGCTGGACACGTTTGAAATAAAGCAGGTCATTATCTCTGCCACCCCAGCTCAGAAATTCCACAGTCATCTCTGGCTCTCAACTCTCTGAGCCCTGTGCATCCAATCACCAAGCAGTTGATTCTTCATGGTCATCTCTTGCTACCTCGGCCCCTGGCCCAGGCTCCTGTCTGCTTATACCAAGGCCCCTGCAACTGCCTCACATCTGAGGACCAATCTGTGGCCTCCCATCGTGCTCTGTCTGCCCTGGCATGAAAGACCTGAGGTTCCCCAAAAGGATAAAAGTGGGACATTTTTTCCACTGTTTAGCCCTCCATATGCCATGGGCACCTGTCCCACACGGTCAACGCCTGAGCTCTGGGCAGACCTTGGGCTTCCTCCCTCCCTGCTGCAGGCACAGAGGGAGCCTCGGACAAGTGGCTGCTACTGTCTGCCTCCTTTTTCATCTTAAAGGCAGCTCATCAGGATACCGGCACTGGAGATTGAGGAATGAATAAAGAAAAGTAAGAGAATGAAATGCAATTCCCACGTTCTACATACCTGGGGTTCTCCAGCGCTTCCCTTGTCCCCTCATTCAGGGGCATGGCACAGCCCTCAGCGGTCATGGATGCCAGCCAGCGTGACTGCCTGTCCACCTGCTCAGTCTCCTCCAGCCCTCCGCCCCTGCTACCTCGAACCCCTGCCCCTGTCCACCTTCACCTGAGTCTTAAGTGGTCCCCAAGGTAGAGCTCAGGCTCAGCTTCCTCACTGCCAGCGTTCACTGATTCCTTGTCCCCCTCACAGTCACCAACCTCAATGTGTCTTTGATTTGTAACTTTCGCTTGTTCGTTGCCTTTGCAGGCTGCCTCCTCTGTTTCTATTAGATCCTGTATTTCTTGAGGACAAGAGCACTGTCAGAAATAGGGCAAGAGGCCCCGCTGATTGTTCACAAATGCCAGTCTGTGGTGCTGAGTTCAGCACTAATTACACACACCAAACTCGTTTTCAAGAACGTCACAACATAAAAGGGGGATGACGCTGTCACTCTACATCAGTCATTTGTTTTAAAAAACCAGGATGTTGCTTCATTAATTCAGGCTGGAATGGGGGATGCCACACCAGTTCTGGTAACTACTGGTGAGTCCATCAAGAGGGACAGAAGAGAAACACGGTTAACCCAGAGAGCAACACTGCAGCAGGACATGAGGTCCATCCTGCGGGCAGCTCCCGCTGAAAAAAGGTTAAAAAATTACCCACTAACTGCTCATCACATTTCCTGCTTAATAAGTGTTTAATAAATGTTTGTGGAACAAATAATGAATGAATGATAAATGGAAAAGATTTGGAAAGAGAACTAAGTATTTGAAATGATTCTCAATCTTTTATATAAAAATAACTGAGGATTACCCTTTTCTTATCAAAACTTCCTTTTGAATCTTTTTCAGAGGTAGAAAGAAGTCTGAGTTGACCACTGGTATGAGACCTCATAAGGTGGTTCTTTTAATTGCATGTATTATTGCCCAGATTCCAACTATACTATAAAGTATATCAGGTGTATATATAAGCCAAAAAAATTCTGAAATCTATATTCTGAAAATATTAGCCATGTTTTAAGTCCTTAATTATAACATTTAGTTCTAGTGTTGTTTCGCATAATTGTTTATATGCCAGAAGACAGTCAAGTCTTATTTCTTTGAATTTAATTGAAACCCAAAGGACAGTCGCTCATACAGAAGTACAGAACATTAATGAGAAAAGCTTCTGATACTTACGCTCCCTTTAGACTTCCTGGATCCTACAATAGGAGGCAGTGAAGAGGCTTTCTGACTGTGGAAAGAAATTGCAACTTAGACATCTGGATGTCATTTACAAATAATACATAATGCAAGATAATTGTCAGCCAAACCCAGAAGTCAACCATTCACTGACATTTTGTGTTTTACAGAAGATACTATACAGTTTCTCAGTTTCACAACGAATATCATAAAATCTCCAAATTCCATTTCAAAAGATTTTTAGTGTTTTCCCTGTACACTGTATGAAGTGACTCTTAACAATAAATTTTACTTTAAAATAAATTTAAATATTTTAATTGCACTCTTATTCGAATCCCAAAATTTTCCATTTACATTTTAGAAGAATCATTTCTCAAGCTAAGTACTGACTGCCAGGTTGAGTTGAAAAATATAAATTTTCATTGCTTTTCTAAGGCCCACTATGTCTACCTCTCACTGAAGAGAATGGGGAGATAACAGCATTTACACTCAGGGAGGTTTTAAAGTTGTCGTTGTCACCAAAAGTAAAAAATTCTTTTTCAGACTATAAGCTGCTTCACCCAATGTCTACACGCTTAGGAAAAGACCCATCTTGAAACACAGCTAAAAGTCTGCCAAGGTAGGCCACATAAATGAAGATGAATCTTACTAACAGGACAACATGAGTTATTTTACTGTCAAACACATGCTACAGCTCACAGTAGGGTAACCCAGTGTCGTTAGCAGAAATTGCTAAAGGATCTGATTTCATGGATGAGTAAGGATCACTAGCAAGAAGTCTGCCGGTAAATAATTTGAAAGTGCCGGGAAAACACATGCTCTTGCATAGCTCAGGCACCACCCTTGAAATCTCCTTTCTTCTATGACTAGTTTAGAACTAAGTGACACAACTTGTAAAATCACGGAAAATACTTAGGGGAAAGTCTGTTCTCTCTCTGCAGGGGACAACCACGAAAACTTGGTTTTGTACAGCAAAGTGGCCACAAAGTCTCTGTGGAAATCAACACAAGATGAATCCTGGGACACAGTGAGCAGGTTGAGAGGTCCCGGACTGGGGTCAAAGAGGTCCTGTGCAGCCCAGCTGGGAACCCACCAAACTGAGAAATAGGCCTTTGACAACACACGACCTCTCATGGAGCCCAAAACATTTCCGGTGCATCACATGCAATCACAAGTGCCATCCTTAAACTTGCATGTCATATACACTCAGCTGTTGATTTGCACCAGTACAATGATAATGCTTTTATAATTTACAATCATTAAAAGAGGTATAAAATATTATGTTGATTTTTTTTCTTTACTGTCTGTGGATGCTTTTACCCAAACCAACTGAAAAATTATTTGGTCTAGCTAAATTGTTAAGATACTAAAATTTCTGTAAGGTTTATACAGAGAAGCTCTTTTCCCTGTATCTTCTTCACAGGAATAAATCTTAGTATTGACTATAAATTTAGTGCAAGGCAAAAATGATAATAATAATAAAATACTATGAGAGTCTTTTTACAAATTCCAAAAAATTAGATCTTTGTGTAATAGCTCCTATGCAAAAAAAAAAAAAAAAGGTCAACATATCCTGTGTGTTTTTCATCCTACCCAATAAATAAGATTGTCAGTTACATAAAATATAATTTTGATCAGCAAAAGACCCAGTGCTATTTCAAGTGACAGCTAAAGCCTAAAAAGGATGAAGGGAGAGGAAGACTTACCCATAAGGCCTCCTCATGGTGGACTTGTCAAAAAGCAGCTCACTGTAAGGCAATTTCTTAAACCGATCTCTGCCGACAGCCACATAAAATTGTCCGTTCTCCAACTCCGCCCCGTTCTCAACAAGCTTTCCTTCTAAAGTATAAAGTCTGTCAAAATATCAGCACCAACACTTTGAATTTTTCTGAACATTGAAAGAACTGCTTTAAGTTACAAAGTAAATTAAAACATCCTGTTCTTAGAGTCATTTGTTATTCTTTCAGTTATTGAACTATAAATGTCTCAGAGCCACTAGATTCAATGAAAAGTCTGCTTTATAATGTAGATCTCGTTACTATCTAGATGTACTTTGTCCAATAAGTGTGACCACTAACCATATGGATCTCACAATGCTGCCATATTATGATTTTAGAGAAGGACAAAATTAAAAAATAACTTGTAGAACCAGCTACTCAGGAGACGAAGGCAGAAGGATATCAAGTTCAAGGCCAGCTTGAGAAGCTTAGCAAGACCTTTCTCAAAATAAAAAATAAAAAGGGCTGGGGATGTAGTTCAGTGGCCCCTGAGTTCCATTCCCAGGACCACCACCACCACCCCAAAAAAGCCTTCTACAGGACATGGTGCTTTAAATAAAGCTCAGCTAACATGGAAGATTTTTTTTTTCTACTTACATTTTGTGAGCACTGTTTAAATGCATTTTCTTTGTCTATTTGTTAGGCTGACCAGCTGCAGGGCACATTCTGTACAAGAAGAGCCCCCAGCCAAAGTATCACAACCACACACAGAGACACTTGGTCAGAACCAGGGAGGTTTTGAGGCAGGAGGGAGGAGAACCCAGGCCAGCAGCACTGATGCGGAACTGCATAGCATTCGTGCCTGTCTTCCCTGCCAGCTCCTAGCGAGAGAACGCATCCTGCCCGGCCGCATGACCCATCCAGGGGTTCACAAGCACCTTTCTTTACTCTAAAGCTGCTGTGAGCCACAATTAATGTATTACTTATTAAAAGAACAGTGATAATTTTACTAGATGATCTGAAGTGCCCACAGACTTTTTTTTAAGCATGGCGGATAGGGGATTGGCCGTTAGAAAGCTAAGCCAGGTAAACAATGCATATTTTTGAAGGTTATCACAAGTTAATTGCTGGAAGGATTTCAAGATGATCATTAAAGAAATGCCCAGCCTTCTTACATTACATATTAAAGGTTATTAACTTTTGCAAAGACAAAAAGAAAAACCACTGAGTTGTCTGTTTGTTCAGTGATTATTCAAGTGGCTATATCATATGCAGCCCGGAAGGGCACTGAAATGTATTTGTTTCCTTAGTATAGAGGCTCTTTCTTTACAGCATGATACTTTTGCCCCTACAAGTCTAAAATGTCAACACAACCCAAATTGTTGTTTCTTCCGTCTTGCCCTAGACCAGGGTTTTTGAGCAGCAGCAACGGCACAGTTCACATTTTGGACCCAAGGGTCTTGGTTGGCGAGGGAGGAGTTTGTCCTGTCTGTGGCAGGACCCCAAGCAGCACACTCAGCTCTGCTGGCTGGAGGTAGCAACCACTCTCATCCCCAGCTGTGACTAGCAAACTCCGCTCTAGACACTGCCAAATGTCCCTGGGGGAGAAGTGCGCCTGGCTGAGAACCACTGGCCTGGAGCCAGACATTCTTCTTTCACTTTCCTTCACACTGTTTAGATCTGAATCAGTAGTTAACTTTTATAGCTCGAAATTAAAGGGCAACATAGCCATGGACTCAAAATCTCCACCTAAGATTGGACTATTTTTTTCTATGGGTGCCAGATAAAGAATATTAATGATCATCTTGAAATCCTGTTCTTTTAATAAGTAATACATCATGCATGATTTCACTTTCTTGTGTATTGTTCTGGTTGGCCTGCTTTCTTCCTTTGCTACAAAACACAAGAATCATAAACTTGGAGTCAAACCAATTTTTATGGGATGCTACTGGTACATAAATGTGCTGACACATAGAAAGGCTCCTTAATGTTCTGTTAAAGAGAAGCAGGTTTGTCGCAAATAAGCATCAGTGAAATCTTACCCACATCTGGCCTTACATTAAGAATTAAGTTTCTCTAAGTTCTCAAGTGTTCAGGAGACATATGGCTCCATTTCTATGTTATACTTGCATATATTTTATTTCTACATGTGAATGTATTTATATAAATGTGTATATACACATGTATGTACATAGTGCATATATATAATAAATATATATATTTGTATGTCTAAATGTATATATTTGGCCATGAGAAGGTATACTGAGGCATGATATTATTTATATATATCTTTGAGTGCTTTATCATTTATTGGATGAGATTACGTTTATATAGGTGTCAAAAGACAACACTATAATCTCAGAGTCAGATAGATCCAAGATAGTAAACTTAGTAATCACAAAGATTGAAAATCTGACTACATCGAAGTTCAAACTGTTTATATGTAAAAAGGGCTGGGGATATAGCTCAGTGGCATAAGCATCTGCCTGGCAAGCCCAAGCTCGTGAGTTCAATCCCAGGTACTGCAAAAAAAAAATATATATATATAAAGAAATATAAAAAATGCAAACTAGACACATTTAAAACTCACATGAGAAAGGACCAATTTCCCTAATATGTAAAGAATACCACAAACTAATAAGATGTGAAAGTTTGCATAATGGAATGTATACACCTGTGATTTACTTAGGGAGTGGCTTAGTAATTAAGAGCACAGATTCTAGAGCCAGACTGCCTGCTAGGCTTGAATCCCAGCCCTTCTTCTCACTGTCTGCATAAACCTGGGCCAGTAACTTTCCTACTCTGCCAGACATTTCATGTCTATGAAAGTTGAATAATGCTACTTGCTTCACAGGGTCACTGAGTTAGTAAAAATATAAAGCACTTGGAACAATTCCTGGCACACAAGAAGTGTCAGATAGATGTTGTGTATCAAACAAATAAACATCAAACAATAACATTTTTACTCAACCCTGAAAAGACAAAATGCTTTGTTATTTTTATAGCACCCATAAGAGTGAATGGAGAAGAGGCCTTCTCATGAATTTTTGGGGAGAGTACAAATTAATACAAATTCTTTGGCAATATTCATCAAAATTTAAAATGCATCTGCCACATGACACGGTTCAACTCTAAACTCAAGTCACCTACCAAACTTCTCTTATGTTCGAAGATATGTACATGTGATACCAAAGATTGGAATCAATGTAAAATTTCCATCTAGAGGATGTGGTGAAATAAATTAGGACACACCCACAGAATGGAAAACTTTGCCATCATTATGAATAATAAAATAGAGCTACTTGTGATCTATCTCTAAGAACAGTCTCTAAGATTTGTTGTTTCAATAAAAGGTAAGGGAGGTGTGTGTACATCTATTTATGTATTTATTTGTACATATAAATGCATATGTGCTCACATTTATACCCATAAGAAATACAGTACAAATATTCTTGCATATGCATAGAATATTTCTAGACTGTTGCAAAATAGTACAGGGGGGTTGAAGTGAGAGAAACACTTTTAATTTATACTTTTTGTCCCATTTGAATTTTTGCCACATTTAAGGTATTTCAATTAAAAAATTATATTTAAAATCTCAGTGGCTGTGAAACATATATATTAATATATGTAAATATGCATATATCAATCTGTACAGACATCTAACTGGAAGATAAAACATACAATCATTTGAGAACGTATATTATCATGTGTGCATGACAGCAAATATGAGAACTTGAACATAAGAGTAGGTTCCATTGATTAAATGTATTAGAGGCTGGGGTGGAGATAAATATTGAAGAGAACTATAGGAAAATTCCTTCACTGGATTTCAAATATTCATGTGTGCAGTGCATGTTTTTGATATGTATTATTGCATGCTATTTGTATATTGTATTATTACATGTTATTTGTATGTTGTATATTCTCCATCTGAAAGAAAACAACTACGCCAGCCTCCATCAAGGGATAATTTGATAGGCTTCAAAATTTAAAGACCATGATTGCATTCAATGTTTACTTAAATTTTACAGCCCAGGGAAAACTCGATACTCTAAGTCTAGATGATTATCTTCTCTAACCTGCCTATTCCTTAAAGCTATGAGCATCCTCTGGCATTTGATATTTTTTCACTCTAGGTACCTAGTTCAAATCATGAAATAATCATAAATATCTCCTCAAAAAGAGTTAATTAAGAGTCAAGAAACTGGTTTTCTCAAAAAAGTCCTCACCACAAAAAAAATTGCCAATGCCTGCCCATGCGCTCAAAACCAAAGGAGTGAAAAGTGATAATTCTCACTGATGGGATTCGATGGACCAAGGACTGCTGAAGCTCTTCGCGCGGACTCCCTCATTCCTTAAAACAACCCCACAGCACAAGAACTGCTGCTTATCCATTCTGCAGATCAAGCAACAGAGGCAAACAGAGCCCAACTATGGAACTCAAAGTCAAATCTAGGGACGAGCATCTCCAGAGCCTGCCGGAAAAGTATCCAGCAATCCTGAGCCCCTCCACCTGTTGGAGAGGGCCTTACCTACCTGTGGACAGCCCCACTCCTGAGAGTGATTTTTTCCGTGACCATTTGTAGTACGTGATCCCACTGACTCAAGGCCTTCCTGGGGATGAGGAGGCGGGAAGCGGGGCTTATGAGGTCTCCGTTCGCAATCAAGCTGGAGGGGGAGGGGAGAAGCCAAACCATTTGAAACAGATAATGCCTATAAAACCCCAATTCTGACACAAAAGGAAAACGCGAAGCCGATGGAAAGGGCTTCAACTTACAAGATTGTGCAGGGTTCCTGGAGCGGTTTTCTAAAGCGCGCTGACACATTGATCCTGCTGTGTGATACTGGTTTTACCTTTAAAAGCAAAGCAAAGGAACATAAAACTCTAAGCTTATATTAGTCTCCTCTCTCCTCTGCCGCCCTCCTCTTCTTTCTCCTCTCCTCCCCGTCTTCTACTTCGTCCTCTCTCTCTCTGTCTGTCTCTGTCTGTCTCTGTCTCTCACTCTATCTTTTATCTCTCTCTCTCTCAGGTTTCCAGGGACCTGGCAGAGACCTGCCAGGCCTTTGTGGAAACCCAGCTTTTCCCCCATTTATATAAACACTCTGGAGACTCAGCCTCTATCGGCATTAGCTTCCCTTAACAAAGCTCTCGAGGAAACAACAATTTACCTTAAACCCTGGACATACTGCTTATGACCTGTGTCAAAGTCACAAACACAAAGGAACCATGGGCTAGTATGAGAATTTTCAGGCAACTTTTTCAAGAGTGCTTTCTGGAAGAGAACAATAAAACGTGTACCAACTCCCCACAATGAATGTAATCATTATGCACTGCAAACATGTACTACTCATTAAAAAGTTTTAAAAATAAAGCAAACAACCTGAAACAGGTTTCTTTCCCACACCAAAAGAAAAACAGGACAACAAAACCAAAACAAACTATAACACAGGGTTCTGATGTGCCCTCCCTGCAGCCATACATGCAAGGTTTCGCCTTCCATCCTCTCCTGTTTCCATCACCCCTGCCTTCAGGTCCCATGCCCCCCACTCTATTCTTTGAAGAGACTCTGCTTCCTCCCCTGCTCATCAGCTCCGCTGCCCAGGTCTGCAGCTCCCTGGACTCTTGCGTCTGGGTGGAGCGAGTCTCGCCACCCTCCTGCTGCTGTGAGAGCCACACACCCTGTGAGTGACTTCACCATTAGCATAGGCTTGGACCCTGGCACTGTACAGCCAGCTCTCTCCTCCTCCCGACCCAATGATTTCTTTCCATTTCCTATGACAAATGGTCCAAATCCCTCCTCTCGTGCTCAACCCGAAAAGCCCATTCCAAACACCAACACTGTCCATGGGCCATTTTATTTCAAGCCTCAGGAAAACAAGTATGAAGCCCTTCGCAACTCGCTTTCTTCCACAACCCAACTTTTACCTCAGCACCGCTTCCCCTTCTCTGCCTGTGTCAGAAGCAGGATCCCCGACCCCCTGCAGGGCTAAGCCTCCCATCTTGATTTTCTTCCTTGTTGTCTCTCCTTGCTCCATTCATGCCAGGACCCTCAGCTGTCTGGGGTCTTCAGCTTCTCCCTGACCCTTTCAACTATCTCCTCTGTCTCCCTCTTCACTGCTCACATTGTGCCTCCTCCTGCCCCCTCTTCTCTTGGGTCTTCTTCTCTCTGGTTCTACCTGCACCCCTGAAGGCCAGCTGCTAAGTGCACTCTTCAGGAAGTCCCGGGACTGAGCACCGTTCTCATCTGCGACCTGGCTACTGTCACCCATGCCCATCCAACCGCCCTGCCCGCTCCTTTCCCGGCGCAGTTTCTTCACCCACTCCTTCCCTTGGCTCATCTTGCATCTCTGCCTAAACTACTTCCCCATTTCTCAACCGAATTCCATATACTCCCCTCAGCCCAGCTCCGCTATCAGCACTCCCACCGCTCACTCTCCAGCAGGCTGCCCATGGCCCTTTTGGTGTTAGGGGTTTTTTCTTCACGATTGAACAAAGAAGACTTATAAGCAAAGGGCACTGATTACCAAAAACACCCTCATTTATTGCACTTTATTTCATGACAATCACTGTACAGTGACATCTCAGCTGCTGAGCTCAGTTTGTTCCAAAGTCTTGTTCAAACAACAAAAAGCTCAAGAACGAAGCATATCTTTCCCATAAGAAATAAAGGAAAACCAAATAATTGGTTCTGAGGCCCAAAAATTGCACTTATAAATTCATTTTTCTAGGACTTCAACACATTTTACAAAGATGGTATCACTAACTCTTTGGAGCCATGGTTGATATTTTATGCAAATAAAGTGAAAAAGCACAATGACAAATGTTTTAACGCATTAACACAAGCACTCTATGTTGTCCGGGAAAGAGCAGAGCTTATACTGAAATGTTATGCCTTCGAGTCCAGAGATGCGATACATGACCCATTCTTGGCCTGTACAGGTTTTTCAAGTCAGATTTCCAGTCTGGCTATCCAGCAAAGTTATGAACACCAAATTTTTTTTTTTTTAACTTTGCTGTTCAAGTAGTGGAAAGTTCGAGCTTGGAGCCATTTGATATCAACCAAGGTATCACTATATTCCAGTAGTTTACATGGCATATCTGTCAAATCATCAAAACAATGCATTAGAAGGACTACTATAGCCCTAGCTTATATCAAGAAACTAGAGCTTAATTAATTTGCCAAAATCACACATAAGAGGCAGAAGTTTTAGTGAACTCACATCTATGAACCTCTATTTGCTAAACACTTTGCTCTTTATTTTAGGGATGAACAAGCACCCTTAAACCGTTTTTTATGAGACTCCTTCCTCTATAAAATATAAGTCCTTTCTTTGAAAGGAGTAAGAAAAAAATAATTGTTCTATGACTCTCCCATGCCTAAAACAGGGCTGGGCAATGCCTGCTAACTGCACTAAAAATTTATTAAAATTTAATTAAAAGATATTCTGATTTAGAGTAAAATTTTAAAAATTTAACCATAATAACTTTTCCCACTTTAGGCCCCACAGATTCTTGGCCTTAAACTAACATTTGAAGTGATGTTGATTTATTTGTAATAAATATGTAACAGGTAATACATGAACCTGAACATGATTCAAACAGCTAAGAGACATTCAATAAAAAGGAAGTGTCCTTTTCTCTCCTGTTTGCTAACCACCAAGATGCAACAAGAGTTAGCAGTATTCATTCAGAGACAGCCTGTGAATCCACTGTACATATTAATGATATAAATATTATATACCTATCATTTTTAAACATGAGGTAGTCTGCCATGCCCATTCTTCTGCATCTTGCTGTTTTTCTGGTGTAAAACTTTTGTTGGCTTTTGTTCTCAAATCATTTTAATTAGTGTGTATTATTTATACAGAACAGCTGATTCCATCTTAGCATATCCATGCATGTATGTATGTACTTTGACAATTTTTACCTCCCATTGTTCCTCTTGTCTTTCCTTTTTCCACTTCCTCTTCCTACATAGTCTCCCATCTACTTTTCTACTTTTATGTCACCTCTGTTTCTGTCTCTGTCTCCTCTCTCCCTCTCTCTTTTCTCTCTTTCTCTCTCCCACCCCCCATTCCACTTACGAGAGACAACTTACTATACTCGACTGAGTGGATAATTTTGCTTAACATAACTCTTTCCAGGTCCATCCATTTCCCTACAAGTTATGAGATTTTGTTTCCTTTACTGATAAATAACAATCCATTGCGTATACACAGACTACATGTTCTTTGTCCATGTATCTGTTGATAGACACCTAGACTATTTTCCACAGTTTAGTTATTGTGAAGTGTGCAGCAATAAACACAGGTATGCAAGTGTCCCTACAGTATCAGTATACTGACTTTAATTCCTTTAGGTATACACCAAGGGATGGTATCACCAGATCAAATGGTAGCTCTGTTTTCAAGGAATATCCATACTGATTTACATAGTGATTTACATTCCCACCAGCTGCACAAAAGGTTTCTTTATCTTCTTCGCATTGTTTTGTTTGTTTGTATTCTTAATGATAGCCATTCTGGCTGGAGAGAGAAGGAATCTCACTATAGTTTTGATTTGCATTTCCCTAATGGCTAGAACTGTTCAACATTTTTCATATACTTTCTGACCATTTATACTTCTTTTGTGACATGTTTTCAGTTCACTTACTCAATTATTGATTAGGGGGTTTTGGTATTCATTTGGGGAGGTTTTACATATTTTGGATATTAATCCTCTGTCAGAAGAGTAGCTGGTAAAAATTTGTTCTTAGTCTGTGTAGGTTGCCTCTCCACTCTGTCATTGTCTTTACTGTGTAGGAGTCTTTTAATCTGATGCTTTGTCATTGGTCAACTCTTGCTGTTATTTCCGTGCTATTCCTGACTTTGCCTGTGCCTGTGACTTCAACTGTCTTCATTATCTTTTCTTCTAGCAGTTCTAAGTTTCCCGTATTATTCCCTGGTCTTTGGCCCATTTTGAATTGATTTTATACAGAGTGTGTAGTGGTTTAAAGACTAACAATGTCCCCAAAGGCCACATAGCCTCACAGGTGGGGCTAGAGGACGGTGATTAGACCATGGGGGCAGCGTCCAGATCAGAGGATCGTGTACCTGGGAGTTCGCAGCCCACTGTGTTGCTGGAAGAGGGGCCCTGGCCGGAAGAAGGTCACTGAGGCAAGACATACCTCCCTCTCTGGCTCCTTCCTTCATTCTCTGCTTCCTGACCACCATGGTGTGAGCAGCTTTTCTCTGCCTTGCCCTCTACCATCTTGTTTCTGCCTTGGAGTCAGCCAACCATGGACTGTAAGCAGGAGCCAAAATACACCTCTCCTCCCTTAAAATGCTGGTGTCAGGTATTGCGTCTCCACAGGAAAGTGACTGAGACAGGGGCTCTAACTTCAGTCTTCTACAGATGTATACCCACTTCCCAGCACCATTTATTACAGAGACTGTGGGGGTTTTCTTAACTTATATCTTTGGCCCTTTTGTCCAAAATTATCTGGCTATAATTCTGTGGGTTTGGTCAATTTTATGGTAGACACAGCTATTTTTATTCCACTGCCATGCTTTGTTTGTTAGTATGGATTCATGGTGTATTTTGAAATTGGTCAATGTGAGACCTCCAGGGTTACTTTTTTTTTTTTTTTTTTTTTCTTCCAGTACCAGGAATCAAACTCATGTCCTTGCGCTTGCAAGGCAGGTGCTTTGCCACTGAACTAAATCCCCAGCCCCTCCAGGGTTGCTCTTTTTGCTCAGGATTTCTTTGTCTCATTCTGTGTTTGCACACAAATTTTAGGATTGTTTTTGCTAGCTCTACGAAAAATGTTTTTGGGATTTTGATGGGGATTACATTGAATCTGTAGATCACTTTCAGTAACATGGGTATTTTAAAATGTTAATTCTATGGATTCATTAACAAGGGAGGTCTCTCATATCTTCTTCAGTTTCTTTCTTTAATGTTCTGTAATTTTCACTATAGAAGTCTTTGACCTCTCTGGTTAAATTAATTCCTAGGACTTTTTTAAGCTATTGTGAGTGAAATTATTTTCCTGACTTCTTGATCAGTAAGTTCAATTGAAAAATCTATTGACTTTTGTATGATTTTGAATCCTGGTACTTTACCAAATTTGTTTATCAAATCTAAAAAAACTCCTTCCTTTCCTATTTATATTCCTTTCCTATTTAGTAATTTATCATGGATATTATCTTATTCTGGTATTCAAAGTACAAGTTGCCTCATTCTTTACACCAGCTGCCTATATTCTATTCCAAGAATGTACCACAACCCATTTAACCTCTACCTAAGTCGTCCTTTCAATTGTTTCTAAACTTCTGCTATTGCAAATAATGTGTGAAGGATTTCCTCACAAATACTTCTTTGGTAAATAGGTAAGTCTACCTATAAAATAACTTACTAAATTGGAAACTTGATAAAATAAAGAGTAAATAATGTTTTAGCTTGAAATTTATGCAAGATTATTGCAATAAATAATAATTTTTATTGCAAATTTATCTTAAATTTATCTGACGGGCTTCTTGATTTGCTTAGTTTCTTAGTTTCTTATTTCTGTAGAATAAGAAAACGGAATTGACATACAAGGAATGCGATTGTGAGGCCAGAGTCAAGGTTTATATTACCCGTGGATGACAGCAAATCCCTCTAATAGCATACTGACTTATTCTTAAGGCTTAGCATAATTCATCTGTGAGTCTGCCCACAGGCAAGACCGGCCTTCCTGATTCAATGCCTCTAACAGTGCCTTCCTCTCAAAATCTCCCTACCTCTTAAACACAGCTATACTGCCTCCCCGAACTCTTCAGAGCTGCTGCCCACATGACCCTAGTCCTCCATTGCCCCTTATTTTATTTTTTCCTTAGCACTTATTGTCACTGACATATTATATATCTTATTTATTTGATTTTCAGTTGCTTATCCCTACTGTTAGTTTTCAGTTACGGTCAGTATTACCTAGCAAGGTACTATTCACATATTTCACACTCAGTCCTTACCTTTCACAAGTGTGCCTTACCTGTGTAAAACTACATTGAATTATTGAATGAAAGGTAAAAGTAAGTTATATGAACAAATGATAATGTTAAATATCTTGTCTAAAATATGCTTTACAGCATAGATATCTATAAACATAATATATAGAAATTAATGAATGTGCACTACTGTCAAAATAATTATGCAACTTTATTCTAAGTACATAAGTTGTTGCTTAAGATAAACCATCTATTTTGATTAATCATTATTTTTTCCATTCAGCATGGAAAAAAAGATTACCCAAATTCTCAGGATTAATTGCTTGACATGAAAGTTAATCTTAAATATATATTATTTTAGCCATAACTAAAATAACTAAATTATTATTTTCAGATAAGGACTCTTTAAAAATCTGAATGACATATCTAAGTTGTAAAAAAAAAAAACTCAAGATCACCACATAAAGCAATTAGTACTTTTGAAAGAAAAATGGTTCTCATTTAGATTGCATTTTTCTAATTGGAATTTTAAACGATAACTTGTTGCATTTTAATTTTAAAATATTAAATCAAATCTACTGCCTATCAGGGGAGCTTCTCCAGAAGCCTGATCAGGGATAAGGTGCTGGCTGTTTTGTGCCAGTCTAGAAATATAATGGCCTTAGATCATAGAAACCATTATAAGAAATGAAATTTTAAAATGTTTATCACTTTTCTCGGGGGCCCATATGCTAAATGCTATTTCAAATATGAGAATACTGTTAAATGTCAACACACCTAGCTACCAAGAAATGAATGCCTAGATGTGGATTTGAAGTATTTCCACTTAGCCTGGTGGAGCCAGGGACAAGGATCTGGTGAGCAGGCTGAACAGGGTTACTTTTGTAATTTGCAGCTATGAAGCCAAATCAAATAAAAAGGAATAATCCACTGATCTGTGGCAGTTAACAAGTCAGTCTCATGGAAGAACGGAAGAGCAGTCATTGGAGGCTGGGAAGGGGAAGAGGATGAGGCACCAAAAGGCAGCTGCAAAGGAGCTAGTTCTGCTTTTACTGTGCTACAGGAGGGTAACTATGGTCACAACCACCCATGATGTGTTTCACAAGGACTAGAAGAGTAGGAAATTCCCAGCACACTTTGGATTTAAGACCAAAGTAACTACTTAAATCCCAAAGATGGTTAATGTTTGAGAGATAGAAATGCCTCTAACCTGACTTGATCAGCACACAAGGTATACATGTACAGAATTACCATAATGTGCCCCACAGTTGTACAAATATGATGTCTCAATGAAGAAAATAAAAAGGCACCAGTGTAAAACTCCAACTTTCATTTTGGAGCCAGCATAGTTGCTGTTCCTAGCTGGTGTTGTCAGATGGTGAGGGTCGCTGCCAAGGAAAAGCAAGATGTGCTGAGGTGACCTTGGCCTCGCTCTGTGCTGGGCTCCACACTTCCTGGGAAACTCCGTACAGTGAGATACTGAGAAGGAGGCTAGCCCAGTGCAGCAGGGAGAGGCACTGTTCTAAAGAAAGGCTGAGGAGGCTGACAGAACCCTCATTTTTATCCCAAGTGAAGGATGAATGGATGGATGGATGGATGGATGGATGGATGGATGGACTGACTTAAATTTTTTTGGAAGTATTTCCAAAGTCAAAAATAGTGCAATTGGGCAGGGGATGTAGCTCAGCAGCACAGTGCCTACCTGGAAATTGCAAGGGTCTGAGTTTGATTCTTGGTGCTAAAAAAAAAAATAGTGAAAATAATTCAGCCATGTTTACCCTACTGGAACAAAGGATGCCAGGGCTCCTGTGAAGTCTTCAGGTAGAAATCACATGCTCTTTCCACTATGTCACTTTGTCCCAGGTTTCTCATTTACATTGTGCTTATGGCACAGAAAGTCACATCTAAAAAATAGTTTACAAGAACTTAATAAGTCTAAGTAAGTAATTGAAGTCAACTTTATAGTTCCGCAGGTCACTCAGTAGGACTACATCAACATTCAAGTTAAAACCTGCATGAATTTGTTTATTTAAAAAAGATGAATGAAACTAAAATCATTTGTTTAAATATATACATAAATACATATATACAGAGAGAATAAAAGGATCTAAATTGATAGACTGAGTAACAGGTTTAAAGGCTGACATTTTGATTTCCAAAATAGATTGGAAAAACTTTTACAACTCAATATCTCACACCTAATTTCATGATCTGTAAAAGTAGAAATCACCCTGCTGCACTAGCCCAAAGGGATGTTCAATGAACTAATTCATGAAGTAGCAATATCACTCCCTGGGGCTGCTCACCTACATGCGTTGGAGAATCCACCAGCCTCAAATATCAGTACTCTCCACCTCTTAAGACCCTGGGCCAAGGAAACCAAACCCAGTCTAGGGAACAGGGATGTGATATTGTTCACACTCCATCCAACACATCTAATGACCCCTGAGCTCTCATATAAACTGATTGTTCCATTTAAAAGACCAGTTTTCATTAAGTTTCAAAATAATACCAGATTTGTAAGGCCATCCATATGATAGACTTAGTTGGGCATTTAGAGAAATAAATGTACTGAAGTTAATTATTTGCAAAATATAGACCAACTTACACAAAAGTTTTGACTCTATTTTTCTTATTGTATGTATTTAAGAAAAAAGGATAATTGTGCAAACTTTCTAACAACTTGACAAATATAGCACACATCATCAAAGAAGAGAACAAAGTCTTTCACAAAACATGGAATCAATTTTCACAATTTTTGGTGAATGAGAAGAATCAAAAATTTTAAACACACCAGAATAGAAAACAGTGTGTCTAGGAGTCCATATACCAGATACATCCAAAGCACAGATTGTTCCAAAGAGTTTTAATAACAATGTCATAGCTTGTATCTAGGTGCTCCCCCAAAGCCTCATGCACTCATAGCTGGGGCTTCTGAGAGTGGCTGGATATAGGGTGTATAAATATGGACTAAGCATGTGTGATTACCCCTCTGATTAGTTTAGCACAGTTCTGGGTTTGGGTGATGGAAAGGGCCACTCTAGGTGCGGGTGGCAACAACCAGTATCAACTCCTGAGCCTTGCCAGAGAGAGAGCAAACCCTGATCTCACCACTGAAATGTCTGAAAGCATTAGTATACTGAAACAAAGACATTCTGAGGCAGACAAAAAATCAAGAGAATTGTTAGTCTACCCACACTACAAAAATTTGTAACGGAAGTTCTTCAGATCACAGGTAAATAAGACAAGACAGCAGCCTAGATCTGCATCATCTGAAAGAGAGATGCTGTTGGAAAAGTATAATTTTAAAGGCATTGTTTTGAATTTTAAAGATTATTTTAAAGTAAAATAAGAATGATTCAAGAGAAGCAAAATATTTAATATGAACACAAAGGAATGGTGAAGATAGTGTTTCACTTATAATGTTGTAAAGTGATTCACGAACTGGGAGAATGTTATTATTTGAATGAAAACTAAAATAAGTTAAAGATGTGTATTGTAAGCACCAAAGTAACTACTTAAATCCCAAAGAGACATAACTGAAAGGATAATGGAGAGATAAAATAAAATAATATTTGAAATGTTTAATGAACCTAAAGAAGTAAGGAAAAAAGTAACAAAAAATAAGTATTAGATGGAACAAATGGAAACAAATAATTTAAGAGACTCAAATCCAAATATGCTTGTAATTCACCAAATGTAAACGAACTGAAAATTCCAATTAAAGACATAAATGATCAGGTAAGATAAAGAAACAAGATCCAACTATATGCTGTTTACAGGAGATACTTTAAATACAAGGTCATCAATAAACTGAAAGTACGGAAAAAGATATAATAGGCAAACAGTCACCAGGTAAATACAGATGTTTGGATCAATACAAATTATAAGACATAAATAATTCCTATTTTTGGGCTAATTTAGTATATAGTAGATGTATATTAAAAGGTTTTTTCAGCTTGGATATTTCAGATTACATCCCACAAAAATTCTGACATATTAAATTTTTCTAGTATTGTGCTCCTTTTGACCTGAAAAATTAACTTCCAGAAAATAAAATACTATTAATCTGGAACAGTAGTTTGCAGGTATTTTTGATATGTGATCTTCAAACTCAGTAAAGAAAAAAAGCTAAAGGGAAATGTACAGCTAAAACTCTACCCTGGCTCTGTGTCTGTGCTTGTCCCTTTGCTAGCAACTACTCCCCCTCCACCCACACTTCAATGTTGGCATTTTCCCCAGGATTCCACCCTGCTCTCCTCTCTTTAACCTGAACACTTGCCTGGTCACAGTTACCAAACCTGCTGGGCATTGTGGCGCATGCCTATAATGCCAGCGCTCTAGGAGGTTGCCACAGGAGGATCAAAATTCAGACCTAGCATGTGCAATTTAGTGATTTAGCAAGACATTGTCTCAAGATTTAAACAAATAATAACCATGGGCTGGGGATGTGGCTCTGTGCAAAAACCCTGGGTTTAGTCCCCAGTACCTCAAAAAAAATTATCAAACCCAGTGTTATTTATTACCAACATCATTCTGCCAGTGACAATCAAATCTCTTTCTCTGTCTAGATCTTTCTTCTGACACACAACAAGAGTCTGTTTTATTAAAATAAAGATCTGTAAAAATCTATACCCAAACATTCATTAATCCAGAAGTCACTATAATACAAGAAACTCTTGTTTGCATTATTCAGCATTAGATGACTTGTACTTTTTCTTAAAGTGGTCACCCCACATGTAGGCAGTGAATAAGAGCCAGGCTCCCCCCTCCTCTGCACACTCCAAGGCCCAGGCTCACATCCTCACACATCCTCCCCTGAGCTCACCCAGCACAGTCCAATCAGTACTCTGGTCTCTAATGTCCCTCCTCTCTGGTCACCTATCTCTGAGTTAGTCTTCCAGAAGCCCAGACCCAAACACACAGGTGACTTTGCATTCAGATACCTTCAACAGCTTCTACTGCATCCAAGTGACATTCACGGCCTTGGATGTGGGCCATCACATCTGAACGAACCCATAGCTGTAATCCCAGCACTTGGGAGGCTGAGGCTGAGATTGTGAGATCAGGACCAGCCTGGACTACGTAGTGAGTTCAGGGCCAGCCTGAACTGCATAATAAGACCCTGCCTCCAGAAAACCAAAAACAAACAGACAAACATCTGAATCAACGCCACCTACCATGATCTATCCCATTTCCCACTATTCTCCTCCTTACTTTCACTCAGCTGGATGCAGTTTCTCCCCTCAAAAACTCCATATCATCCCCTCTGCATCTCTCATGCAATGTTTTTCATAATTATAACATTCCCTTTATGTCATCAATACTGACATGGGCTACATCTCTTTTATTTTCTTAGTAAACAGCCCGGTCCATAACTCAAAGACCTTTTCATGGTCTTTTAGATATGCAAGCCACATTCACTCAGCAAACACTTCAATTAAACCATAATTAAGATGAATTTTTGAGTATGTGTCATTCTCAGACCTGAGTCAAATACTTTTCCTATGTTACTTCCACTTTCCACAATATCTTTAGAAGGTAGTGACTTTCAAATAAGTTTACAACTAAAATTATAAAATTTCTAAAACACCATTTATACTCACATTTGTTCCTCAAAATAACCTTAGGAGGTAGCATTATTCCAATTGTGTAAATGGGAAAAGATGAGTGTCCCTGTCCCTCAAGATCACAGAGTAGGGGGGCTGGGGATTTAGCTCAGTGGCAAAGCGCCTGCCTGGCAAGCGCAAGGTCATGAGTTCGGTTCCCGGTACCGGAGAAAAACCAAAAAAAAAAGATCACAGAGTAGGCAAAGACGTGGTCACACAGACGCACTCCTGGTGCTGGTCCGGGGCTCCTCCAGCTGTGCCAGGCAGCCTGGTAGTGCTGCTCAAGGCAGAAACAATAGACGTGTGTTTGTGCTCATTTAAATAAGATTTCTCTTGAATTCTGTGTACCTGGATGCATGCAAATCTTTATATATACTGGTATATCTAAACCAGTCTTATGCAATGGTCCTAATATCTTCCAAGTCCACTAAAGTTTCTTTCCCTTCAGCTACATCCCATCTGTTCTTTATGTGATATTATCAAGAAAATGTGTGTATAAATACAATGGGATAAAAATTAAAATTTTTAGCTGGGCATGGTGGTGAATGCCTATAGTCAATCCCAGCACTCTGAGAAGCTGAGGTAGGAGGATTATAAATTCAAGCCTAACCCAGGTAACTTTGACAGTGATACCCTGTTTCAAAATAAGAAATAGAAAATGGGCTGGGAGTGCAGCTCAGTGCAAAGTTCCTGGGTTCAATCCAAAGTATCACAAAAAAAAAAAAGAAGAAAAAGAAAGAGGAAGGAAGGAAAGAGGGAAGGAAGGAAGGAAAGAAGGAAGGAAAGAAGGAAGGAAGGAAGGAAGGAAGGAAGGAAGGAAGGAAGGAAGGAAGGAAGGAAGGAAGGAAGCAAAGAAGGAA
>NW_004955483.1:2599046-2650809 GCF_000276665.1 Chinchilla lanigera | reverse complement strand
GAAGGAAGGAAAGAAGGAAGGAAGGAAGGAAGGAAGGAAGGAAGGAAGGAAGGAAGGAAGGAAGGAAGGAAGGAAGCAAAGAAGGAAGGAAAATTTTTTACCTCAACAACTTCTAGAAATACCAAATCTCAGACATGGTAACAAAATCAGGCCAGCCACTGAAATATTGTGGAAAGAATATTTTCATTAGCATTCTTATGTAATAATGATCTTTCATGCCAACCATTCTAACTTCAGTTCGTTATAAACGATGTTTCTAATTATAATGACCAGGCTGTTTAGAACATTCCCAAAAGAGCCCAATTAGTTTCTAGGAGCTGATGAAACAGCTCTCCGCCTGGGTCCTGCGCTGGTGCCTGCAGTGTTGCACCCATCCAGCCACTAATTCCCAGAAGAAGGGCCAGGACTCATCTGTCAAGGGTGGATGCCCATCTCTTCTTCAGAGGGTTATTTTCCTGCCAATGGTGGATATTATAGCATTGGTTAACAGATTTACCCTTTGAACTATTGTCCAGGAGAATGTCTCCCTTCATTGAAGCAGGAAGGTAATTCAAAACAAACTAACAAGTTATATGGCCACTCAAAACATAGCAAGGTAAAAGGTTTCTTTTTAGCCTAAAAGTAACCCAAAAGATAAGATACCCATCAAACATAATATAGTCCTCAGAAAATTCCTAACTGTAAATATATACTATATAAATATTCATATAGCTGAGTATTTTCAGCAAATTTTGATTCATTAAATCAGTTACCCAATACACCACAAAATGTTAAGCTATTGACATTGTGGTTCAATTTTCTCTTTATTATGATTTATGGAATATTTTGAAAGGTCAAATCATCCTAAGCATTTTAAATATGTGATGCTAAACCTAAGGTTCATTAACTTCATTCTAAATGTAATTAATGCCAATGAGTACTTTACCTTGTAGGGAAACTAAACCATACTTGCACTCTTGTTAAGGCATTCTTAAGTTAGTGCGTATGGGCTTCCCTAATGCGGTGCTGCAGGGAATACCATGACCCCCATAAAGTTAAAAAATAACTGATTAACCCAGAAGAACTCTCAGAAGTTACTGGAACTGCCACTAACCAAGCACTGGGGGGAAAGGAGGCGATGGTTTTGGATTGTGTGTGTTTCCTTTTGTATTACTTCTTAGCTTATTACTCTATACTTGTGATTTCACCATTTTCATTTTTTCATTTGTTTTCCCAAACAGGAGCTTGGTCACCAAACCCATTCAGGCAGTGGACTGTAAAATTTCCACTGGGAACAGAAAACAGCTTGCTAAGAGCATGTGACACAGCGTGGCACATCCCCTGTTCCGCCCACAACTCCTCAGCCCCGGGATGCCCACTGGGCAATATGCCCACAGCGCTAGCACTGGGCAAGCCGTTCACACACACTGGGGGAGAAACACCATCTTCAGCAAATGCTGGTTCTCCCCTGTGATGCCCTGGCTTTGAGAGCTCCACACTGAGGATTCACCACGCAAAGAAGACAGCCTGGGTATCCACTCTACCTGGGGTTATGGGGAGGACACAAGAGGGCAGGAGAGGATTAAAGGATGAATACAGTAACAGAAAACATTATTCTGGGGCCCTGCAAGAGTCACTTCAAGCCCTAGGATTCTCACTCCGGAGCTGCTTGCAGAGTCTCTTCACCTACCTGTGAGACACCAGAGACAGCTAGCGGAGGTTACTGCTGTATTTCCATAACCTCTGAACTCTCTTCATGGTCAGAACTACCAAGGGATCACTAAAATATAAGCTGTCTTGATTAAAAGTTAAGGTCTTTGAAACTAAGCTATGAAAAATATGACTTGCCTAACTAAGTCAACAAAAATCTCTGGCATGTGCAATAAACCTCCATCTATACCAAGAGGGATCCCATGTAAATATCTTCTCATAACTGTTAGAAAAATGATCTAAAAATAGAGATAGATAGAAAGAGACTGAGACAGAGTAAACACTAGATCAATTGAGTTTTCTTCCTACAATCATCTCTAAGCTTGAGTTTCAACTGCTCACTAGATCCTTCATCTGTGACCATATATCTCACAAAGCAAATGTGGTATAAATTAAATTTGAGTAGATATGAATCAATGTTTCTAAAAGGCTGAAGGCTCTCCCTTTGGTGGTTACAGTAGTGTATACTGTTCACAAACCAACTTACGTGCCTCTAACTCATGGTGTTCTGCCTTTAACCAAAATTGGGGCAAGTATATTTTCTTAGAATAGAACTAAGAACTTTAAGTATGTTTTCCACTCAATCCAGCCTCAGCAATTAATATCTCCTTTTCCTGTTTTTATATAGTAACTGTACTTCTCTGATCAAAGTACATGCAAAATATACTTCAATTTCCAGAAACACACTTTCAGAGTGGAAAATGATTCACCAGTCTGTGCTTTTTTCAAATAACCAGCTCATGAATAGTACCAAAAATGCATGGCTCCATCACTGCTCAGCAAAGGACTGTGTCTGCAGGAATCTCCCCAGAATTAAGTCACCTACACCAGCCTCCAGCCACCACACTCCTCCTCATCCAAAGGAAGAGGTAGGCCCTAGGAGATACCCACATTCTGAAATCAGAAACTGTCTGTAGTAAAGCCCTCCAAACACCTCAAAGTTCACTTCATTTCAACGTGGAGAATTCACTCATTCAATGACGTACATCAGTTATCTAAGTCAGGCTGTGGACGAAGTGTTGAGTATTCACTGGTGAACACAGTAGTCAAGGTTCCCACCATAATGAAGCCCACAGAATAGAGGGGATCGATGTCAGAGAAAAAATGAGAAAGCAGACACCAAATACACAGTCACTAATTATGAAAAGCACTCTGAAGAACATAAGCCAATCATGAGTAATACAGAGATGTGCTAAACCTCTGAAGAAATCTGAGTCCATCTGAAATGCAGAAAGGATACTGGGGTGGTGGATTGTGGTCGGGGGAGGCGAGGACAGCTGCTGGGAACATGAGTGTCCTCACACACCATGGTCAGAAAGCTAGACATCAGCCAAGGTGCAATTAGACTGCACCGCAGAGTTTAATGGTGATCACTCTGACTCCTATGTGGAGAAGACAGGAGAAAGCAGAAGTGGAAACGAGACAAAAAAGAAAGTGTTCAGCTATTCAAGTAAGAGATGGTGGTGGTGGCTTTTCCGGGGGGATGATAGAAAGAGAAAATTGGGTAGATTCAAGATGTGTATTTGAGGTAGGAATTAGAATGTGCTAGACAAGTAAGGGAAAGACAGCTTGAAGTCTGGTAGATAGGGTTGTATCTCCTAAGGTGAAGGGGAAAATTGGCTCTGGCTAAGAAATCCAGAGTTCTGAACGGCACATCAGAAATGCCTATGTGGCTTCCATAGAGAAGCCATCCATGCAGACATTCTAGAGGAGCCCAGAGAAAAGCAGACGGGGAACTGAGAGGTAACCAAGAGAATGCAATGCTCCGAAGCCGCGCGGGAAGGCTCGGCTGCACTGATTGCTTTCGGGAGAAAGACTGAGACAAACAAGTAATAAACAAATGCCAAAATACTACCAAATTCGGGAAACTTTAAGAAATCTGAACTTTATACACTCTTTGATTATTCCAAAACCACATATCCAATGCCAAGTACTGTGAGACAAAAGCACCTTACCGGTAATATTTTAAGTTTTTCAATGCAATGGAATGGATTCTTAAGCATAAATGTGGTATTCCTTTTGACACTAGATTTCTCTCTGACTTGTCTGGATAATTCAGAAGTAGAAAAATGCCAAATATCTAAAGATGTTGACTGGAATATTACAACACAAAACCAATGGGAATCATCTCAATGTAATTGTATGAAGCAATGTACCTCATCAGCTCAAGAAGACAGTATATGTTGCTATCAAAAACGATGACAGACTATGCAAATGTGAAAGATATGAACATGAAAAATAATAAAATGCATGAAAGTGGAAAAGAAAAATGTTGTATAAAATACATATGATTACAGCTCTATATGTACATATAGAAACACATTTATATATAAAATGACTTCATAAAAGTAAGTTACTTTCCTAAGATAAAAACATCATACATTATACATACATATATACATACACATTTATAGATACATATGCACATCTATAGAGAAAAATGGGGAAAGACTTCACAAAAATGAAATCCAGCTGAATGATGGACTTAGGAAAAATATAGTTTTCATTTTTAAAAAGTTTTACTTGTCAGCCAAGTATGGTGGTGCACACCTGTGATCCCAGCACTCAGAAGTTTGAGGAAACAAAATTGCTGTGAGTTTGAGATCTGCCTGGGTCACACAATGAGTTTAGGCCAGCCTAAACGATGTAGTGAGACCCTGCCTCAAAAAAGCAAAAGTTAAAAAGTTGTACTTGTTGCAAACTATGTTGATAATTTTTGAACTATAGATTTAAAAAATTGATTTTAGTAGGATAATACTTGTTCATACACAGAGAAATAAGACAAACAAGGAAATAAGAGAAATAAGGATAGAATAAAAAGCCCAGAAATAGACAAGGTAAGTCCATATGGAAATTCAGTACAGGAAAAAGATGGACACTGAATAAATGATACCGGGATACCTAGGTGGCCTAGGTATCTTTGGTAAAGGATAAAATTCAACCCATACCTCATACCACAGAATAAACTCCAAATAAAATGATGCTATAAACATAAAAGATTAGGGGACGGGGATATAGCTCAGTGGTACAGTGCATGCCTGGCAAGCACAAAGTCCTGAGTTTGATTCCCGATAACAAATAAATAAATAAATAAATAATGAAACTATACAAGGACTAAAAAAAAATATGGGTGAAAAAATATAGGCAAGACCCTTTTTAATCTTGATATGCAGAGAGTTGTCTAACTATGATTCCAAATCCAGAAGCAAGAAGTATGATAAACCAGGTTACATAATTTTTTTGAAAAAATCATTTCTACATAACCAAAAAAAGTGTAGGCAAAGTCAAAAGACAGCTGGCAAAGTAGCAGAAAATATTTGTAACATATCCCACCAGTAAGGCACTGGTACCCTTAATGTAAAAGGAATCCTTAAATACTGAGGGACAATGGACCAAGGTCCTGAGACAAAAATAGGGAAAACACATGAATAAGCAATTTGATTTTTTAAAATCTACAAATTACCCTTCAACACATGAAAAATGTTCAAGCCAATAATTAGAGAAATGCAAATTAAAATAAAAAAGAGACACCTCTTTTACCTACCAGAAGGTAAAAATAAAACATGGCACCATATTTTGTTTTCAAGGCTATAGAGACAGGCATGCTCTCGCACTGGTGTCAGGAATGTAAATTTGTATGAAACTTCCATAAAGGAACTTGACAATAGCTAACAAAACTACATGTTCTCTTATTTTTTGGCCCAACAACTCCATTTCATGAACTTCACTTTGAATATATACTGTGTGACCAAAAATTACAATGAATGTTTAAAAAACTTTTAATATTTATTACAGTAAAAAACACATTGCCATTAATTCCCTCTGAAACTACTACTCCTTGCTTGGAAAACATTTATCTCATCATTCTTGCCACTTTCTGAAGCACTTCCGGAAGTCTTTCCTTAGATACACTGTCAGAGCTACCTCAGCATCTGAACTGATTCAAAAGTTTTACCTTTCATGACCACCTTGACTTTGGAGAAGAGCCCAAGGTTTCATAGTTCCAGATCTGGTGAACAACATGGATGAGCACACAGCGTAATGTTTTTATGAGCCTACCTTTCCCCTGGGTGTCATTCAGCAGATGCATTCACTACATTTTTGATCATACCTCACAAAGACAGAATAGAGGACTTCTGGAACTGCTTCAGAAAGAGGCAAAAATGATGGAATAAGTGTATTCAAAGTGAAGGAGGGGGGCTGGGGATTTAGCTCAGCGGCAAAAACGCCTGCCTGGCAAGCGCAAGGTCGTGAGTTCGGTTCCTGGTACCGGAGGAAAAAAAAAAAAAAACAACAAAGTGAAGGAGGACACTTTGAAGGGGATTTGTGGCAATGTGTATTCTACTGTAAGAAAATATTCTAAAATTTAAATATTCACTGTATTTTTCAGTCATATCTCATAGTTGTACGTATACAAAGGATAAACACAGAAATAAATGCAGATGAGTATATACATGCATTTGTGTACTTACATGTATTTTCCATCTCTGTCTAGTGAGAGGGCTTACATGACACCTCAGTGGCACCCCTATTCCCCTATCTTAGTTTCTACGTACAATAAAAGGAACCAGACTCCAGCGAAAAACAATTGAGTCCAGGGCCAGAAAAGGAAAAATATACAATAATCCTGGAACATCTCCCAGTACTGGAAGGTAGTAAAAGGCTCACAAAATGTGAGGCCACATCAGAAGGGTTCCAAAGTCAGCCTGAAGAAGTCTCCAATGGCCATGGCAGGGATAATTTAACCAACAAAATGAACAATGATACTATTGGATTTTAACTCCTAAAACGAATACCTATGATCCATATTGAAAAAAATAAATGAGAAAACACATGTGATGACAACTCTTCTTTACAGCAGAACTGCAATCAACACAGTATACATAGAAGGAGTAATGAAAATAGGAAATTATCATAGGCAAACACTATAGTAAACGTTGCTGCAAGCAAGAACCACTGGTGAGTGCCGCATTTTGTGGGTTAAACCCTGAATAAGGAGGAAGAGCACATTTGCATAGTCTCAAAGTCTCTCTCCATGACATTATGAATTCATAAAAGTAACTTTATAGTAGAGAAACCTGCATAACATGACCTAGCCCAGGTACTAAAGTTAACACCATCAGGAAAGGACATACATACACACTGAGCCCTGTAAGGACAACTAAAACCTAAAGAGGTTTAATTCTACTTATTGGAAAGATTTCCCTCCTCCCCTTTGCCTCAGAACATTTACTTTAGAAAACTAGAAACCATAAACATTCCCCTCTTTCTGAAGTGTATATAATCAGTTAGAACACTAGCTGGGCCTTTGGGGGCCTTTATGACCAGGAATGTTTTCCTGGAGGGCTTCCCAGGCCCCTGAAGTGAAGAGCAGGGGAGGCTGCACCTCTGCTCCCAGGCTCTGTGGGAGAGTAACATCCTAACTCTGGGAGGCTAGGAGCCTAACTGGGAGAGTGTCCAGCCCAAAAGTGCAAAAATCCCTGCCATAAAGATATGAGAAGCTTGTTTCTCTTGATAAGGCCAATTCACTAATACATAGGGTCACCTCAGTGGTCAGGTAAAATGAGGAAAATTATCTGCTGTCAAAATCTCTTGCTTAAGGTCTAGTTGTTGGTTATCTTGAGAACATGGATGACATGGACTGCATTTGCTTGGCTACATACATTTCTTTCTGTCTTTTTCATCCCTTAAGAGATTATCTGACAGGCACCGAATTTTGCTTCATGCTGCTCAATAACAAAAGCATTTTCATTTTCTACTGCCTTTGTAGAGAGAATTTCTGGATTGGAGAGATATCTGTTTTTTAATTCTAGTTCCCCAATGGCACCTCTGAAACAATGCAATAAATAGGGCTCAACATCATTGCCTGGCTTCCTTGTCCCCACAATGGATAATCTCATCCAGATCACTAGAAACCTAAAAATCCAAGAAAAGAGCAGTCTACAAAGTAGCTGACCTTCAAAATTGCCAAGGTCATGAAAGACTGAGGAATACTCATAGGTCGTGGGAGCAAAGGAGACATGACAACTAAATAAAACATGACATTCTGGACCAGAAAATGGGTATTAGCGGGAAAATTAACAAAATTCTAAAAGACCTGCAGATTAGATGATGGGATCAATTTTATTTATCTATTTTTGGGTTCTATTTTGGTTTGTTTGTTTGTGAGACAGGCTCTTACTATGTAGTTCAGGCTCACCTTGAACTCAGTGTGTAGCCAAGGCTAGCCTTAAACTTATAGCAATCCTTCTGCTTCAGCCTCCAGAATGCTGGTGATAGGCATGCACCACCAAGCCTGACTGGTGACATCAGTTTTAATTTCCCAGTTTTGACACAGGGATTACCACAGGGACAGAGGGTAAATTCTTAGACCCTTAACCTGTTACTCATAAGTTATGATTTGTGTTTTCTTCTGAGGCAGTCATGGACTTAAAAGCAGTCCTTTTTTTTTACTTGAAGAATAGAATGGGGAGGGGAGGGGGAGGAAAAGGCTTTTTGCTTGAATGTATAGATGCCTGAAACGTAACTAAAAGCAGGAAAAAGCTTGGCTTTCATTTTGTAAAACCTGGTTCAAATCCCCTCTCAGCTCTGCATACAGCTATGTTAGCCATTTAAGGAGTAGCTGCCATTTAAGGAGTAGCTGCCTAAAAGTTGGTAAAAGAGTTCATTAGCCCTAAATTTTCATAACGTACCTCATCCTCCTTCAAGACCGAGGACACAAATAGACTTACAGACTCAGTTCCCCGCAAGCTAAACAAAGGCTTCTCCTGGAGCAGTCTTGCAAAGCAGAGCTGAGATAATGATCAGCCAGACCCTGGCCCATCTCAGCTAATCCAGGAGGGGGTAGCCTGGTTCCTTTATGAACAGGCCAATCTGACCCCCTCATCAGAACTGTGTCCCCTTCAGCTGCTCAGGTTAAAGCCCCCTCCCTGACTTCTCCCACTTTCTAAGTCTACCTAATAAATCTTCCAAGACCTCTCATGGATGGGTCCTGAAATGTTTTTTGCGAGAGCTGACAGACTAACTTTGTGTGGGAAGGACCCCATCTCCTCTTTGGGGGTCCTGCTGGGATCCCATCTGGTGACAGCTTCAGTAGTAACAGTGTGACCATATAGAACATGAACAGCAGAAGCTGAAGTGATATCAAGTACACCAAAAATTTTTATACAGTTTGGAAGTTTTTTTGTCAAATTATTCCAAAATAAAAACTACAGCAAATGTAATGTTTAAAACCCCTTGATGTAAAGGTCTACCTGGATGAGAGGCTTCTCCTCGTCTTCAGCTCCCTTGCCCCATCAGCTCCTAATAATCAAACACAGTTCTACATTCTGATGTCATAAAACTACCTCCTGAGACAAGCAACAAGCAACTTCTGTTGGTAACTAAACTTAAGCACTCTTGTCCTCTGATTACATCTGAGTTTTGGTTTAGTTTCCAAGAAATTTGACCCCCTATAGCTTTGTTAAGCCATCAGACAAACTGAAAAGAAGAAAAAAAATACTCAAGCTATATTTACACAAAATTAATTGTTTCTTGCTTCACTAAAGCAGAGAAGAAATCTTGGTTATCTCCTGAGGATCAGTCACGGGTTTTTGTCACTAACATGCAAAGGCAGGGGGTCTCTTTTCACATACCAAGCTTATTAGCTCAGAACAATAAGAAACAATGGTCTGCTGTTAGCCAGTGAGCCTAGCTTAATTGAGAAAATATTTGCATTTCTGAAGGGTAGAACTAGGTCAAAAAACCTCACCTCCACATCAAAACTGCACTGTCCAGGAGGTCAAATCACATGATGTGCAGAAAGAAGAATGTTCAAGGTTCAGTGAGATTTTTTTTTTCTTTTTTTTTTCTTTTTTTTTTTTTGGTTTTTTCTCCGGTACCGGGAACCGAACTCACGACCTTGCGCTTGCCAAGCAGGCGCTTTTGCCGCTGAGCTAAATCCCCAGCCCCTTTTTTTTTCAATTAAAAGAGTAAAAAAAAAAACCCTCAAAAATAAGTTCAAGACTCTCAAGGGTGCAGTGACCATCTCCTTACATAATAGATGATCTCTGTAGCTGATCTCCAGCCTACCCGATTGGAACATCTTCTCCTAAGGACAGAAAATGAGCAGGAGCAATTCTTTTAAAGAAAATGCACAGAAATAAAATTTTTATTTGGTCCAGTAAGACTTGCAAGGAAAGAAAAATTATGCTATTTTATGTCTCACCTGTCAATATTTGTTAGGCAAAAAAAATCAGTCTGTTTCCTCTTTGCCCTCCACATTTTTTTTTCATGTTTCTCTTTTTTCTCTACTTTAATTGTTTGGGTGATCACAGCTCATTAAAGAGCAATAGCACTTTGATATCAAAAATATTTTAACTACATCAAAGACAACACAGGAAGTAGAAAAAAGGACCTCACGTCAGACATAACTAAGGCAGGCTGTGCGAAACTTACATTCACAGGCCCATGGCTGCAAAACCCTTGGAATCAGGGCCCAGAAAGAAACATCACCTTTTAAAATAATCCAAAACTACAATCTCTGGAGCCTTGTGGTCCAAACTCAAAGCCTCTACGCAGGACTGAAGGAGTAAAACACCCACCTGCCCATATTTTTCCCCACTAAATGCATTCACTTGAGATCCCCATTACACCATGAGCAGTTTTTACATTACAGTAAATAAGCAAGTCATAAAGAACTCACAGTGCAAGAAAACCAGCATGGAATGCAAATTATTATTCTCTGTGGAGGGATCTGACAGCTGGAGACCCCAATGAACTGCCCCCTTGGAAGAGGAACTCCTGCCAACAAAGAAATTCCGGATTCTGTCCTCTACTCTGAGAGAACAGATGTCCCTCATCATTTTAAATCCCCTGAGCACATCACAGGGAACTCTTGGTAACCCCAATTCTTTGAAGTTGCTCCTCAAAGAAGAATCTAAGGTTTCAATTACAGTAGCACCATATTCTTAATTCAGAAGTTTCCAATAAAAGTGCTCCATAAAATTTTCTGTAATTCCAAGATACCTTTAGCAGGTAGTAGATCTTATTATTTTTTTAATAAAACAAAACAAAAAAAACTAGAACATTGTTCTCACTCTGTCTTCTCTCCATCATCACACACCTATCTCAGCCTAAATACCAAGGTTTATTCCTTAGTACAGTGGCAAGGCCTGGTTCCAAAAACCAAACATTACACATGTAAGTGGAAAGTGAGTCAGCTTTCTTTTCCCTTATCGCTGGTTTATAAATAAATTACAAAGCCGGTTTTCAATCTCACAATCTCCCTATTTTTACTACCTCTACATTTATTTGCTATTATTTCAGGCTTCGGTACCCTTCCCCCTGGTACTGAATCCCAGTCACAATGTACTATAATTTTTCTTTGCTACTATAATATATAAGAATATTGAATTAAAATTATTGATCAAGTTTTACATAAAGTTCCAAAATGAAGAGAAAGGAAGGAAGGAAGGAAAGAAGGAAGGAGGGAAGGAACGAACAAATGAACAAATTGAGGTAATAAATGTCACACATGCACCTGATGCATAGTTAGAATTTTTTAAGTAGACACACTTATACAATTTTGCTTGTTAATGGAATAAAGAAAGCCCATGGATGATCAAAGTACTAGCTAATCTAAGAGCCAGCTACAATGAAAATTCATGAAATTAGACCTTTTCACTTTACTAGCAGATTTACCATCTCGCTTTTTGACTCAAGTTAACATTAAAATAAGGTTTCATTTTTAGAACACACCAACGAACAGGGGTACACATCTCCTCATAGCTCCTGGGAGAGGAGAAAATTGGTCAGATCTTTAAAGTTCACTATACATGATCCATAAGATCAAAACTCACATGAAGGTTCTGAAGAACTAGCTTATGTATACTTTAACCATAAAGAGAACAGGTATGGGAATGAAGCTAGTTTATCTAGTTAGCAGGAAAAACATTAGCATCCATACAATTTAAAACCAAGAACCTATAAGGAAGTTTCCCTGACCTTCTCACTTATCCCATACCAAGCTGTTTTCTGGTGCTGGTGTGTGTTGCCTACTCTACTTCTCCCCAGGCAGGTGGTTCACTCTGTTCCCTGAGACCGTTTCAGCGTATTCTCATTCCTTCAGCACAACCAAGGACCTGGCCCACCGCAGGCAGAAAGAGCAGACATCTGGGCCGGGGATAAAGCTCAGCGGCACAAGCGCCCGCCTGCAAGTGCAAGGTCCTGAGTTCAATTTCTGGTACAAAAAAAAAAAAGAAAGAGCAGACATCTAAGGAGACCTGTGCATGGTCATGAGCAAGTCAGCCTAGCTGTCAGAGTTCACATTTTACTGGACAGTAGGTGATAGAAGAGTTGAACTGAGCTGAATTATAAGGAAATGCAGGTTATCCCAGATCCTGTGGTCATAGCCAAGTCACAGCTGAGGACATTTCTATGATCCCTCAGATCTTCTTACCCTGCATAAGCATTTATTTTTAATTCCTACTGATACTTTGTTAATGCTGCTTATTTGAAACCAATTTCTTCTAATTTCTGTACTGTCTTTGGCAACTGGTCACATGTGGTGTATATGAATTTCACATATATAATGAATTCTTAATACAGCAATCACCTTTAGTCAATCTCTTACATGACAAACCCACAATGAAGTTATGGGATGTCACTTCTTTTAAAAATGAACACTGTCATCCCAGTCATTCCTCCCTATGAGCAATTTCTTTCTCTTTCCTATCATCTATTGTACATGAGGGAAAGAAGAAAAAAGACAGAAGGAACGCAAAATATAAATACATATATGAATAGCTGCCATAACTGTATTGCTGATATCTGATGATTTATTGAAATGAACAGTTAATGCTTACAATTTTTTATGTTCTGATCGACTTTGCATGCTTGTGTCTGGTGGTCCGAGCAACTGATTTGAAGATAACAATGTGCAATGGAATTACAGTGGTGAACTCCTACCACCTTGTCTAGTCTACTGCTTTATCGAAGAATTATTTTCTTATTCCCTACAATGGTTTGAGCAATCTTTCATTCTTACATCTGGTAAACTGAGCAGTGTAGTTGAGGATAGCGATATGTAATGTAACAACCACTGTTGATTCGGATTATTTCATCCTGAGACCCTGTATCACTTTGAATGTTCTTGCTTTGATTTGTTTATGTTTGTGATACTGGTAAGCGGCTACTGTTCTTTCTTTGTGTGTTTGTTTCTCATTTATTACTTTCTTTAAAATAAAAAAATTAAAACGTGAACCCTCTTTAAATAAAAGAATTTTCTAAAACCCTTGAGAATGTGTTTCCCCTTGCATTTATTAACCTTTGCTAATTATATATTGTTTGATGTATGTATCTATTTGTTCTCTTCAAAAGATGGCAAAGATAGCAGGTGTAAGGGAATAAGCTCTAGATTAATGTTCTTTCATTCCCAAAAGAAGAAAGGATTGACTGCCTTCTGAGTGAAGTATGAATTCCCTGACAACTAGCAAAAATACCGCGTTTGTTGAAAGATGTCTGATACATGTTCTTTGTTCAAGAACCAAAAAGGGACACTTTCTGTAAGAGCACAGATCTCTTTCATCTCCGCATGAACTCTTGCTCTAGTCACAGAGCAATTCTAAATCCCTTGCCTACTGGAGGCAAGTTATAGACAACAGAGGATTTTCAACTGGATTCCCCTGTGTAGATCTGCCTGTACTGTTATTAGGTCTCCAGGGAATAAAAGGCTTAGATGATTAAAGGACACTATAAAGGATATCTAACTTGCTGTGCTTTAAACATCTGATATGCAATGCTTCTGAATTCAGCTGAGGCCATACAAGTATCCACATATCTTTGGGCAGAAGAAAAGTCTGTGTGACTTGAATAGATTGAGTTAAGAATCACTGCTTTGGAGACCTTGTATAGCCAAACCCCATATCTGCCAAGTTTGAGGGTCTAAGCTAGGCCCAGTACCAGTCATATCTCTGGGGTGTACTGACCAGTCTAGTAACAAATATAACTATAGAATTTTATCTTTTGATGTCCTTATGTGTGCCTCCTTAACCTACTGTCAATGTCTACTGAACTGCTGGTTTTTTAAAATCCAGCTCATGTCTCCAGTGTCCTTTCCCTGGTTTCCATCTCATGCCATACTACATAGTTACATTCCTTTGGCATGCGTGTTAACAATGTGCTGAGACACCAGCTACACTAACCACATCTCCCCACTACTATTTTCATGCATCTTTGTCGTTTTGCTGGACAATAAGATCCGGAAAGGAGGCCCCACATATTTCTCATTTTTCACCCCAATCGTGGAAGCACCTGGCATGTGATATATATTCACTTAATAGACAACTATAGCTCTAAGATAGACCCTGCTTTTTACCGGTCTCCAAAAAGGAAACAAGATTAGGATTTTACTCAGACCTATCTGGTCCCAAAATTCACGCTGTTAAGCCATCTTTCAATGCCATACAATGCTAAGCTAAAACATTCAGTTAAAAATAGATGGGCATTCTCTGCTGAGAAAAGCACAAAATTAAGTTCAGACAGATATTCAGGCTCAATAAGCTTACTCATCCAACGTGTATACAGTTGTCCAGCAAGCAGGGAGATGTACAGAATGCCAGAAACAACACAACTGAAGGAGAATGTTGGACCTCATCCCCTTACACAGAAAGCCTTGATCATTTGATTGTTTTTCTGAGCATAGTATCAATAGTAAGAAGAAAAACAAATTCAATGAAATCTTTTCTCAACTTAGATTTATTAAAAATTTAGAGGAAAAAAACTCACTGCATTTTACTTCTATCCTCACTTTCACTTTAAAATCCAAAAATTATAAAGAGAGAGAGGGAAGGAATGATGGAAGGAAGGAAGGGAGGAAGGAATGAAGGAAGGAAGGAAGGAAGGAAGGAAGGAAGGAAGGAAGAAAGGTGGCAACTTGGAACAACAATGACAGACAGACAACTTGGGCAACAGCTTAGCATTAGCCACCCCGATGCTCCAAACACATTGAGGAGTGGAGGGGGATTCCTTCTACTACACCATATTGGAATCACCTCTTTCCATGATTACTCTAAATTTTGTAGCAAGAGGCCTAACTTGCTTTGTACTTTAACTATATTCAATACAAATAACCCCAGTCATCTATGAGATGACACAAAATCAGTGCCATGAAACACTGGGTCTTTCCCACATTGTTTTCTATTCTATCAGCATTTATTTCTAAGAACAAAATGAAGACAAGAATGAATAAAGAGGACAGGGACAGCAAGGAACAAGCTTGTTTGTGTTTAAATTTCCACAGTGCCTTTCTATTTAAATTTGGTACTTATATAACATAAACTAACCCTGGGAGAAGACATACTCATTTAAGAGAGGAAGTATCTTATACTTTCTTGGATACAGAGGGGAAAAGTCAGCCACTTTACCTTTCAAGTGAAAATAATTCATCCATTGTTGGTCTCAACCCAGTAAAGTCTCCCATGAACTCATTACCGGGAACCACAGAATTATTTATGTCTTAAATCTACTAAATGTGCTTCAGAATTACTGCACCCCAATTAGCAGTCACCATGAACTAGAAGCCAATTTGTGTCTGCAAGGGCCATCTACTCAGTTCCCGGCCATCCCTCCTGGTATTACTTTCATCACAAGCACTCAGAAGAATAACTGTGTTTGGATGGCTTGTTGCTGCAATTAGGTCTCCAGGTTACCAACTACCAAACAACCCCCGGCGAAATGTAACTTCTAGACAGACTGTTCCAAAGACTCTATCACCTGGCACATGCATCAAAAGATAAATCACAATCTTCACACCCATGGGGAGCAGAAAAATAACTCAAAGGAAAGGGTTACCGTATGTAAACAGTGTCAGTTGGGCAATCTTGCCCGAAAGTCATTCTGTCCAGCTTCAAAAGAAGGAATTTGGCCTCCAAAGCTATCTGAAAACTTGGCCTTTTAAAATGGACCACTACAAAGAACACTTAAGTTTTTATGTCGTAAGTTGCCTCTGCCAAGGTGTAATGCCTTTTCTCCTTTTGACACTGTTCTCTCTCTTTCTAGATGACAGTGCGCATGAGAACCCACACTCACAAGGGACAGAGTGAGTTTGGAGGGCAGACAGCCGCGACTTAGGGACTGGATCCAGTCTAAGTAAGAGGCCTGCTGTCCTTGCATACTTCCGTCCTGTGATAAACTCTTACAAGAATGGTGGGACCAACTGTGCTCCCAAAACAATTAAGTTGCAAATCTTAGAAATCAGAAATTTTCACTCTTAAAATGAATTACAGTGCAAAGCACCTGGGGCATATACCTGAAAACACAATATTTGGGAAGCAAAGGAACACTGAATTAAAAAGAATTCAACTGAAATGTCCCACATTCTTTGAAATCTTTTCTGTCTAACTGGAAGGCAGCAAGACAATTCCCTCTGGTAACCTGTAATTCCCACAACTCTCTGCTCACTCAGTACTTTAATATGCATGGAGTCACTGCCCAGAAATTAAAGGTTAGGAAATTCATCTAAATTCAGGCTTAATTTAATGGTTTTTAAATTTTTGATACATCTTTATCATCTGAAGGAAATAGGAACTACTTTTGCTAGTTTATTAGGGAATTCTTTTTTTGCACATCTTCCACTCAGATAAGAAAGGGTTTATATTGCTTCTATATAAACCCCCAGTGCTAGGGGCTGGGGATTTAGCTCAGTGGCAAAAGCGCCTGCCTGACAAGCGCAAGGTTGTGAGTTCGGTTCCCAGTACCGGAGAAAAACCAAAAAATAAATAAATAAATAAATTTTAAAAAAAAGAAATTTTCCAAAAACAAAAACAAAAACAAAAACAAAAAAAAGGGGGGGCTGGGGATTTAGCTCAGCGGCAAAAGCACCTGCCTGGCAAGCGCAAGGTCATGAATTCAGTTCCCGGTACCGGAGAAAAACCAAAAAAAACAAAAACAAAAAAAATAAATAAATAAACCCCCAGTGCTGCATTTTTAGCAAGATAAGACTACAAAAATTGGCTACAGAAAACTCTATTCCCTTTAATCAGATGGTATATTAACACAAAATGGTAATATTTTAAACCTAATCTTTCACTTTATAATCACTAACATTATCTACATCTATTATGGACTCAGGAACTAAAATATAGCTTTCAGACCTGCACCATATTCTAGAGTTACTTATTCATTCACTCATTCATTTACTAAGTAACCATTTGTTTATTAAATCGTGCTACTTTTAGTTAATTTTATCTTCCCACTAACTGACCCCTTGATATGTAATTCCTTCTATTCTAATCATTAATCCAAGTCAGTTTTTTAAAACATCATTGCTGATAAAATCTGGAGTAATTGTGACAAAATTAACAAATTGATAAAAATGTTATCAAGAGACAATATTAAAAGGATAAACAAGGTACATACTTGACAAAGAAATCCACATTTAGTCATGACATCACATATATGGACTTTAGCTTTACAATTCTTTTGTTTTTTTTTTTTTTTGGTACCGGAAATTGAACTCAGGACCTTGTGCTTCCCAGGCAGGTGCTTACGCCACTGAGCTATATCCTCAGCCAGTGGACTTTAACTCTAAAAATAAAAATTTGAAAACACACCAGAAAGGGATGTACTGAGAAGCCAATTGCTGGAAATTCTAAAAATCATGTTTAACAAGCACAACAAAGGATGACAGAGGACATTTGAAGAGTGGTGAATAAACCAAGAAAATAGACACACAGAGTCTGCAAGGAATTAAAAGAGGTGGTGGGATGGAGATATCAAATTTTCTGACCATAAGATATGAAAAAAGAAAAAAACTCAAGTAGAAATGATGGAAACGTGACATAAAAGGATGAAACACAAAAGTTATTAAAGAATTATATTTGGAATTAACTTTTCTCCATTATATCTAAATACATAAATTTGGACACATCCAAATATTTAAATTATTTAAAAACATCTCAATGCTTTGAAATATTTCTTATAATTGTATGAAGTCACTTCCTTTAGTTTATCTGCATGCAAATGCTCATATTTATTAGATTAAATCCTACATACACAATTGTATTTCTATTCAGTTCTGGTGACAAACTATGTCAGGAGAACAAATTAAATGGCTCCTTCATGTTCTTTTTCCTGTATTGACAATTCCATGCAGGAAAAGTTTCCCAAAGAAATTGGTGCTTCCTTAGTAACCAAAAAACCAATAATGAGAGACTGGAATATAAGTAAGTTACACAATGGTTTTTTAAAGTGCACTTAAATCTGGAAGTAATTAGAAGGAAAATCAGTTCTTCATTTCCAGAAGCTAAAAAGTAACAGCAATGAAAAAGAAGAGAGTTTGTGTGCAATTTGAAGGGTGGGCATCGAATGTATGCACACCCAAAGGCACGCAGTGGCTGCATATGTAAGTGCCATGCTAAGACAAACTCCCATGTGGTAGACTGCATTTTCCAAACACAGCCATAGTATTACTTTTGGTTCATATTCTGCTCTACAATCTTGATGCTCCTCTTCAAGAGATGGTACCTATTTCCTCTTCTGGAGAACCTGGACAGACTTTGCAGGGACTGCCTGAAAGAATAGACAGAAGGCAGCAGAAGCAATGACATTCAGGCAAATCCTCTCTCCTCTATCACTTTTTCTTTCCTCTTCGTCCACCCCTAACCACTGTTCTGTGAAAGCTAGGAAGCCTAATTTTGCCTACAAAAAGAAACCACACATAAAAGACAGGTGAAGAGGCGGCTCAGAGGTCCCACAGATAGTACATTAGTCACCACTGGTGAGACCACCATCAGATGAGCTGGTGTGCAGCCTTGAGGCTCCCAGGAAGACTCCAGACATTGAGATGCAGAGAAAAGACATCTCTGTGTGCCTTCCTGGAATTCCTAAGCATAAGATCTATGAACAAAATACCCTGCTGCTCTACACTAAGTTACAGAGGAATTTATCATGCAGCCTTAATAACGAAACACTTTATTTTTAAAGCTCAATAACAGGTGATAGGTACCTGCATCTGAAAAAGAAAATGTGTCTCATATCAATTAGGAGGACAAAATCCTTAAAATAAGGATTAAATAATAAATGAAACTAACACTGTGCCAGCTTAATAACTGGAATACCTCACTTTTAAAAAGTAAACAATTTAAAGCACATAGAAACAGTGATATTTAAATCAAAAACTAACTACAACCATTTTCAAATGTTAGAGAAGCAGTGTGGCATACTAGTCATTAAATACCATTGTACTGGTGTGCCAGATACTGTTTGATGGCTGAGCAGTGCAGGATGAGTGGAAGCAGGTATACTTGAGCTCTTCATCCCACTGTCCAACCCCACAAACAAAAAATCCAGCTGTAATGAGCGCTCACATCCCTCTGGAACAAAACCTTGGCTCACCTTGCAAGTAAAAAAAGTAGGTAAAGTACTAATGAAAGGTGTGAAGGGAAGAGGAATGCTTAGTGGGAGAGGGGGTGATGAATACCATCTTCACTGTGCTCTGTAGAAATACCGTTTCCTTTCTTGTAACTTCATCTGTATAGTGAATATTGTGTCTTTGCAGTTACATTCTTTCCCCCCCTCTTTATACCAACAAACTATGAAAAATTAACATTATTGCTATTACTATATTTAGCATTTAATATATAGATCTTAAAATACTGAAATAGAATAACAGCAGAACTAGAAAAAGAACAAGTTCACTCTAATTGGGGAGGCATGAAGTAATTAATGAGACAGCATGAGGGACATTTCCAGTACTGGACATGGGGGCAGACAGAGACAGAGAGACAGAAACAGAGAGAGTGGGTCACAGACAGACAGACAAACAGACAGACCGAGGAGAGGCACAGTCAGAGACAAAGTCAGAAACACAGAGACAGAGACTGGGTTTGGGGTTGCCTCTGTCTAAAGAGGATGGTTGTATTTCCAGAAGTATGAAAAATGGTAGCTTCAATTTTTGCAAAAACAAAGATGCGTTGTACCATCAGAGTGTGCATTTGCCATGTTTTAGCTTTCTAGCATCTGAATGTGTTTTTTTATTAAGTATGATTTCTGCATTATGACTCTTGGAGTAACAGGTCCCCTCACCACACAGAGAAGTCACAGAGCAGATGCCCACTTCATTAGCTCCCTGTAGCTCAGCCAACAGAACTCCACCTCTAGCTTGGCCAACAGTCCCACCCAAGACTTTATACCAACACTAACAATCCAACAAAGCAGAGAAGGTAAAAGTGGTGCTGTCAGTGACAAAAGACGTCATTTACAGAGACAGCATTAACAACATTCATAATCAAAAGCTGGCTGCACTGAGCTAAAAGCTGGGTATCTCCACTGTTCAGGAGTGGTGGCGGTACTGTCTCTAACATCTAGATCCTGTGACATCCTATGCTCTGGGCTCTGGCTACCTCCACTTCCTTGTACCGACCTGCTGGTTCTCTGAGCTTAGTTCTCCAGCCCTACCAGAAATTCAAAGATAACCAAAGTACTTTCAAAATTTTCTCTCTTCGCTAATTTACATGTGTATTTTTCACTCTATAGCTCCGTTTTTGTGACATTATGTAAGCTACCAATATTTGCAGAGGAGCTCTAAGATCTAGTCACATAGAGAAGCAGTAGTGTACTGTTCTATTTCCTGAAATATTTCCTTTTGCATATATTTATATAATAACAATGTCAACCACTTATTCAACATTGCTATGTACCCAAGGGCAATGGTAAATATCACACCACACTAAGAGAAGGTTTTGTAACCAATTAAACACTTGCATGTATATTTTGTCCCTTTGGTTAGACAGGCTTGTAAAACAGCCATTATGCTTTGTGACTGGTCCTGGTCTTTTTCTGCTTATGAGCTATTCAACTCACCTTCTCCTTACTCACATCAGCAGCAACATGGCATAATTTCCACCTATCACATTCTAAATATGCATCGGGCACAATGCCAGGAGCTGAACAAAAATCTGTTTCTAATCCTTCCAAGAATTCTTGAAAAGAAGGCATTATTATTCCCATGGATATTTCATGTGAAGAAAGTGAAGCCCACAGAAACCAAGTATCTTATACCCTGAGGTCCCAGGAGTGAAATTCTGCTTGTCTAATATCTGATACCCTTCCCTACCATCTTCCTCCAATTGTGGAAGGTGCTTCATTTGCCTGGCAACTTGGTAGATGTTACTCAAAACATCTGGTCAGAATAGCTACAGGAACCAAATGGCCTTCAGTCAGTAGCATAAGGAAAATAGAAAAAAATCATTCAATAGTTCTTGGCTCAACATCTCTCCCTTTAATCTGTTCATACTCTGAAGTAAATCTCCATGTAAAAATATTTTTGGTTTCCTGTGGGAGCCTTTTAATAAACAGACATGCCCCAGCCATTTCCAGAACTTCATTGGAAACATTCACCATAAATATCTTGTCCTATGGGGAATATTAACAAAGGCCAAAAAATGCCAATTAAAAATACAATTAAAATAACTCTACACAAGATTTGTCACTAATGGTGACTTGTTAAAAAAGGAATTAAGGAAATTAAGAGAAAATTGTACCCCCCTTATGGATTCATTTCCTAATTTTTAATCTTCTTCATATATCTCTTCATTCCAAGTATCGTCAAACTTAGCTATGATAATTAAAAGAAAAAACTCCACTCCTTCCCTCCTCGTAGCTCCCTTGAAAAGATCAAAACTCTCTGAAAAAAATCATCTTCAATTAAATTATACTAACTAGTCTGGGATGCTCCTCTACACTCACACACAATGCATCAGTATGCTGTTCTTATGCCTGTAATCTCTCAGGACCATGTCTTAGTCACCCATTTCATGCTCTGTAAAATGGAAATAATGGTAGTCCCTACTTCATGAGGTTGTGTGAGGCTTAATTTGGATAATCCTCATAAAGTGCTTATAACATGACTAAGCACACAGTAAAGAAATACAAATATACACAACCCTCATGATATATTCCAGTTTTGTATATGTTCCAACATTTGGGCTGGCTTGATATACAATTAGTTAACATGTACAATGGTAATGGTTTGTGTCTGGATGTCCCCCCAAAACCTCATGTAGTCATGGGGTGGGCTTTTAGAGTTTATGATTGATCCATGATCCAATGCTGGGATTATGGGTGTGAGTGCTACATCTGCCATGGGGCAGAAAGTTTGCATGTAAGGGAGAGAAAGAGGCTGCTTGCTGCCCCTCCTCCCTTTTGCTCTTGTTACTTTTGCTGCTTTCTGCCACCATGAACTGTTGCCATCTGCCATGTGCCAGTCTGCCTTGGAGCCAACCGAGTCTGGACTGAAACCTTCACAAACTGTGAGCTAAATAAACCTTTCCTTCCTTAATTCTGGGTGTCAGGTATTTTGTCTCAGCAACAAGTGAAAAGTAACCAAGACAACAATATTTCTATCACTGTTATCAACAAACAAAAACTGTGCCCCATCTCCATGAAGGGAAATGCCATGCATCCAGGTCCTATGCCAGAAACGCAAGAGCCATCAGCTGCTCTTCCTTTCTTACTTCCACACCCTACCTCGCCCTAAATTCTGCCCCACCAATACAATCCTCCTGTCATCTGCCCATTTTCCTCCACCATGAGCACCACAAGTGGTCAGCAAGTGATCTTCACACTTCCAACCTTGTAGTGGCAGCAAGAGTGATCTGTCAGTTCCCAGCAGAAACCCCTTCTGTAAATCCCAACTGGTTTTAAGAAAAAAATTAAAAGTCTTTCTAGAAATGCATTGTTGGCTCCTTTGTACTTCCCAAACCCCATCTCTTGCCCTCTCGATCCCACCCCCAGCCTCCACCTTTCTCCTCCCTCAGTCCAACAGGACAAGGGCACCTTTCTCAAACACCGTGCATACCCACTTTGGGAGACACTCACGTGTGCTGTCCTGTTGGCCTGGCACATTCCTCTTCCCCACATTTGCCTGGCTGACATTGCTCATTTCCTTCACGTCTCCAGGTAGACACCCTTTCTTCAAGGTAGCTTTGAGGACACCTGATCTATGGTAGCTGTCCTCCCCAGCCTAAGCTTCTCAGTCCTGCTATGCAGTGTGGTTGCTTAGGATGGCAGAAGCCCTTGTCTAGTCCACCAGTGCAGGAATGCTGAGGCTTGGTGCACTTCCTCATCACTGTCAATCCAACCAGCATGAAGGCTAGCACAGGGGATTGATTACTTACTAGCACATAGTAAGCAAGTGCTCTACTACTGAGCTCCACTCCAAGCCATCAAAACATTTTTTGATAAAAGCATTGGTGATGTTCCTTTTTCATTACCAAAAAGCAAAAGCCATAAATCTGTGATTGGTGCCATTCCTTTGAGTCCAAATTCTCCTGCATGAAAGGAAACTTAAAATAACAGCAGAAGTATAGAGCAATTCAAGTGAAGACTTCTCTTCTCCAGACACTGCAAAGCTATCTTTATAATCTGTAGGATCACTTACATGGAGCACTCTCAGAGTGCCATCATGACTTTATACTTCTGTCGACATATTCAGAGTAATTACATGGTGTCTGAGACGTACAAGCTAAACTAACATTGCTTTTGATTAAAATGCAAACGTCTAGCCAAGATTATCTTCCTATGAATGAATACATTTATAACAAGTGTTGGACAAGTCCTCTTTGATGCATTCAAATTTGATGTGTACAACCCTTTTAATTGATAGAGAGAGCAAAGAGAGTTCCTAAACAGATGGAGAGCTACAGTTTGAATGTGATTATACAGAAGCAAATAAGCTGGGGAGTGGGAGAGGAAAATAGAGTTAAGGAATAAATAAGTGAACCACTAAGTGAAAATACTGAAAATTCTCAGCAGACAAATCACATTGTCTGAAATGCATTATTTATATGCCCAAGTACACTTGTTTAGATAGACAAATGAAGAGAGACAAAGTTAATATTATTGATAAAGTAATTAACATAGATATAACACGGGGAATAGGAATCTGTTTAGAACAACAGGCAAAAGGAAAGATAATTTAATTCAGTTTCCATATGCCAACTGACTAAGTTATATATCAGCCAATTGAGCATTCATAAGAAATAAGCTTTACATTTATAAAAGCCAGACTTTTTAAGAAACCTATTCTTATAGTAAAATATTATAATAAAATATACACAGATCATCCCTAATTTACGATGGTTCCACTTACAATTTTTTTACTTTACAGTGGTATGAAAGAAATGTAGTGACAAGTGAAGTTGTAATAACTGAAGAAAGTTCTGATCTTTCCCCAGGCTGGCCAGAGTTGACACAAAACTCTCTGGAGTTGCTGGGCAGAGGTGGGAGCTATAGCTCCAAACCAATCACAGGATGATAAGAAAAAACACCAGCACTCTACAGTACGCTATACAGCTAAGCTATGATGTTCTCTAGGCAAATTGTATTAAATGCATTTTCAACTTAAAAATGGGTTTGTCAGGCAGTAGTCCCATCATAAATCAAGAAATGTATGTACAGTGTATTGAGATAACAAATTATTTTTAATACACCTTTTAGAAATTACCTGGGAAAATACCATACTAGCCAATGAAAATGTGCTCACTTCAAAAAACAGACTGTGCTGAGCATGGTGGTGCACACCTGTAATCCCAGCACTTAGGAGGCTGAGGCAGGAGGATTGTTGTGAGTTTGAGACCAGCCTGTGCTACAAAGTGAATTCAAAACCAACCTGAACTGCATAATGAGACCCTGTCTCAAAAAAAAAGACGTCAACATAAAGGATTTTTACCATTTTCTTTTTTACTTTTTTTATTTTAAAGAAAATTGTACAAAAGGGGCTGGGGATTTAGCTCAGTGACACAGTGCCTGCCTGGCAAGTGCAAGGTCATGAGTTCAATTCCTGGTACTGAAAAAAAAACAGAGAAAATAGCACAAAAAAAAAAGAACAATAGCAAAATACAGACAACACAAAGCAAGGACATTAAAAAGGATACAGGGTTTCAAATGAAACAACAGAGATTAACAGTGGTTGTTATATTACATATTGTTATCTTCAGCGAAGTTGCTCAGATTACCAACATAAAAAGTTTTATCATTTAAAATACAATCTACAAAATGCAACTTGGGTAATACACATTTTAAATAACAGTTAATGTGAGACTACTTATGCTATAAAATGTTCTGAAACCTGGTAGCCCAAGTACATAGTTTGTTTAATTTTACAGGCATTGAGGTTCACCTGTCTTTGAAACTCAGATACTTGCTACTGGAAGAGGGAAAGAAACACAAATAAAGCCTCATTCGGTGGATCTTTAGCCACCCCTCAAGTACGTAAAACCTTGATGTAGTAGGTATTGTATTAGTTACATGCTCTGAGACACTTTCCTTCATAACTTTATCCACTAGGAATTTATGTGGATTTATGTTTATTTGCTAAGTCTAATTCCTTATTAGATGAGTAATGGCTATGTCTATTTCTGCTTATCACAGTGATCACAATATCTGACACATGTAGCCATTATATACAATGAATTTATAAATCCTGTACATTAAAAAAAAAAAAAGAAAAAAACACAAAGCAGTATAGACTGCCATAGCAGTTTCCTAGAGAGGCAGATTCCAGGTTAAACATTAGACTCTGCAAATATATCAAGTCCATTTAGCTGTCTGTCTCCCACAAGTCCTCACCACTCCAAGTTTTGCACCCCCCAGCTAACAGGTGGGCTGAATCAACCTTATTTCAACAAACCAAATATCCAAAGTATGTAATCATGGGATGACATCGGGGCTTGATCTGGCTGGCTGCTTATAAAGGAGCCTTTCACAATGATATATGGGAATTTTCACTGTTCACCAAGCCAGATACCAAGGCACACCACTTGCATATTTCATGCTGAAGTCAACTACATGCAAATAAATAGCCCCACTTTTTTAAAATGTCTTTAAGCCAGGAGTGATGATGGTACATACCTGTAATCTCAGTTACTTGGGAGCTGAAGCAGGACGATTGCAAATTCAATGCCAAGCTAGGCAGTTTACCAAGACCCCGTCTCAAAATAAAAAATAAAAAGCACTGAAGATATAACTCAGTGGTAGAGCACATGGCCTAACATGCACAAGTGAGGCCCTGGGTTCACTCCCCAGTACTTGAAAAAAACAAAACAACACCTTTATCTGTCTATGTTGAAGTACATTAAAACTTGTTTTATTTTCAGCACGGAGATAAGACTACCAGCCCACTATTTCTGAGACATGGGCCTTTTCTTTGTTTCTCCTGGTGACAGACACAAGCTGAGACATACATATACTCTCTCACAATCCTCAACCAACTCAACATGTGAGAGGACATTTGGCCACTTGCTGACAGTCTAGGGCCAGGGACTTAGGAGATTCAAGAGCTCCTGGCATCAGCTCAAGTCCTCATCCTAATGAGCTTGGTGTTCTCCCCATGCTACTCCACCAGGAAAAGTCCAAGGGTGCAGTGCGGCTCTGTGCTACTCTACCTCTTTACAACAAAGGGACCCACAATAAAAAAGAACTAGATACTTCAATCACACACACAGAGAGACAGAGTTTCTCAAAATCAAAGAGATATGCATTTAAACTATGTGCTGACAGGCTTTTATATCCTAATAAAAATGTATTAGTACCGATGACTTCAGCTATTTGTCTCTTATTATTGATTCTTCTAAATTTCACTTCCCTTCCTCCATTAACATATCATCCTCTGAGTTTGTTTGCTTTTTTCTTTTCTTTTAAATATATAGTTCTCGAGAGAAAAGCAAAACATTTTCCAGATGATTGCTATGTCTATCCTAGGTGAGATACTGCCTTTAACTGTGCATATAAAAACATATTCCAAAAGAGGAATATTCCCCCAGATCCTTGATGGTATTGCTTCAAATTTGAGCCTTTTTTTTTTTTTTTTAAGATTCTGGCTTCAAGTGCCAGCAAATCACAGCATCAGATGCTCATTACATGGAAAAACTCTGACACTGGGAAGCCACAACAGAAAAGGCCCACATGGATCGCTGCTGGTCATTCCGGCAGTTTCCATCACACACCACCTCCTCCATGAAGAGGTGACATCCCAAGCAGTGATCTCTCTGCAGGAAGGCCCTGATGATGACCTAACCCACATAACCATACATTTGAGGGCTCCTGAAATGAAAAACAATCTCAATTCATCTCCACCACCTTTACATACAACTCAAATATGCAAAGTGGGTGAATGTATTTAGATTCTAAAAGGAAAATATCACTTTCTTTCACTAAACATTTAGTAGGCTTTTCCAATGAAAAAAAGTTTTCTTTCAACCCAACCTAAATTCTTCAGCCTTTACTCCATACCTCTGTTGTTTCCCTGTTCTATACCTAGCTGTGACTGCATAGTCTTTTTCAACATGGAAGCCATTTATTAATTGAATCTAAATAAATCATTTTCTTCCCTTGAGTTAACAAAGCTGGTATTGCTTTCCAATCTTCTTTTCTTTTCAATGGAGCTTTCCAAAAGATGCTTTCCAGAAACATACTGCAGTTACCTTGTTGGGATTTCTGACTGGTACATGCACGGATTTTTCACATCTGTATGCCCACTGTAATCTAACCCACTGTTGGACATTTAGCAGGCTTTTGATAAACATTCCTGAGAAAATGAGAAATTGTACATGAGCAATGTTCCATAAAAGATGGAGAGTAATTTACTGGTCTTCCATAGCTAGATATTGCTATTTATTTAGGGAAAGTCTATGATTTTTATCATACAGAAGTAATCATACTTCCATCAACAATAGTGCCTCTGACTTTCCCCAGAAAGCTCATAAGCTTAGTTCTAATGATTACCCTAAAATATGAACCTAAACATTGATTTTCTAGCAGGTACTCAAGTGTTTAAAATGCCATCAACCAAAAGCTTGGTATATATTGGCAGAACTTAACATCTTACTAATATTCTTAAAAGATATAATTCTATATTTTTAATCCTGTGCACTATAAAAGCAAGAAACTCTTCCCTGGTCAATAGGTGCTGTTGGAGTTGCCAAAAGGACCTAATTTTAGTGAGAACTTGAATTAAATGTTATACTGACAATAACTTTATACTTCAATTAGATAGTATTTTATTTATTCTTAATTTAAAAATAAAATATACATGCGGTACACTGATATTTAATACACATACATATTACAAAATGATGAAAGTAAATTAATTAGCATATCCATCACTTTACAGACTTATTTTTTCTGATCTTTTAAATCCACTCTTTCAGCAATATTCAAACATAGAAAGCATTGCTGTGAACTCTAATGCCTATGCTGAGAGGTGGTCATCCAGGTCTTATCCTTCTTGACCAACAGCAACTTTGCCTCCTTTAACTGATATCTCATTTTCTCCCCACTCTACCACACCCCCTGGGTAACCATCATTCTACTATTTATTTTTAAGAGCTCAACTCTTTTAGAGTCCACATACAAGAGAGCTCATGCTATTCAGTTATTTTTGAAAAGGAAATTCAAGGGCTGGAGATGTGGCTCACTGGTAAAGCTCTTGCCCAGCATGCACAAGACCCTGGGTTCGATCCTCAGCTCCACAGAAAAGAGAAAGAACAAGGAAATTCCATCATTTGCAACATAGATATTATGATAAATAATGGATATTATGATAAATAACTACATAGCTTTCTGGCAAATAAAATAACCAGGCACATAAAGACAATTATTACCTTAAATATACACATTTAGTTAGCAATTTTGCTGTTTTACTAGATTTTTTTCCTTATGAGGTTGATAATTATTTTCTAAATGCTTATTAAATTTTTCATTATACCTAGAAAACTTATTACTGTAACTAAAAATAATACATGCTCTAATATGTATGTCTGCCAATTTCACAGCGAGTACATTTCTGAAGTCATGTTTAATGGAGTACTAGTCTGCCATAAAGATAAACTTGGGTCATTGGTAGGAAAATGAACGCACATTGAGCCCATAATGTTAAGTGGAAAAAATTAGACACACAAACTTAAACATCTCATGATTTCTCTTAAATGAGAAACCAAAATTATAAGTAAAGAGCAAAATAAAAGATAACAGGAAGTAGGGAGATAGATCTTTCTCAAATGAGAAAGGAATCAAGACACAGACGGAACAGAGGGAGAAGAGGGAAAGGGGGTAAGAAAAGAATTAAGATGTGCTGTGCACATGTACCACGTCCACACTGGGAGTATAAACATTATGCATTGCAAATATGGGCTAATGAAATAGGTAAAGAAATGTCATTGAGAGGATGCAAGCTATTTGGAACAAATGTTGTTGATATATGATAATAGTTAAACAAAAATCCCCACCTTTTAGTTTTTGATCATAGCTGATTCCAGTTATTAGTGGATTTTTTTACTAGACTAATATTTTCCAGATTGACAAAGACATTTCTTTCTAACACACATGCACATAACCATGCGCACACACACACACATATGGAGACAGCTCAACAGTGGGTAAAGGTAAAACAAGAAAATGTCAGAGAAAAGTAAAAGATAGTTGTTTTTTAGCAAAACTGTCCATAGAGCACTGAAAGTCCTACACAGGTGGAATCACTATGGTCACTTGCGCAAACTGCCTTCACTTAAAAGAATGATTCTTTCTCAGTGGTTCTATGGGAGGGGGGCAGTTTATGAAATAAAAGATTGGGGAAGGACTTCCTTCATTATTGGAAGAATTTATGTATGTGTTTTGTTTTCTTGGATTTCTCACTAATTAGTAGACCTGAATCTATTGACATAATCTGGAAATGTGTCCTCAAAGCAAAGAAAGAAACACTCAGGAGCCTTTAATTCTTTATTAGTCCCCCTTTGAGCTCCTGGGAACCCAGGACCACAAAGCTAAAGATTAGTGAATTACACCCCCGGTCTCCATGCTTTCCTCTAGTAAGGTTAATGATTACACTTTTTTAATGGCTGGAATCCCATTTTCCTGCAAGAGCTTTAAGTAGTAGATTTCATGGTATGTTTCAGTAGAGATTATGCCTAATGATTAAACTGAAATGTGAAGTTTTAATAATGACATTCAAACTTTGAAGGACATTCATCTTAGTAAGTGATCTGAGGTACAACTCGGTTTCCCACACACTTTCCAGACACAGCAGAAGTTCATAGTTGGAAACACTTTCTTCCCTTCTCTGCTCCTCCCCCTAGTACTCCTGAAGTTCTCCACCCTACTAAAGAAAAAAAGAGCGTATCCAAATTCCCTTGAATGAAAATTCAACGTGAGATTGGTGAGCTTAAGAGGGCTCAGAGAATAGCTCTTCCAAAAAGGAGGCTAGCTCTTCTGGGAAGGCTTCTGAGAGGATCTGATTCTAATTTTAATTTATAGCTTCCTTTTTCTCTCTGGTACTGGGGATTGAATTCAGGACTTTTACTCTAAGCTACGTCCCTAGGTTTTTTTGTTTATTTATCTATTGAAAGAGGGTCTTGCAATCTTCTAGCTCCCCAATCTTCCAGCCTCAGCCTCCCAGATTGTTCAGATTACAGGCAAGGGATATCATGTAGGCTACAGCTTCCTATATAAGGCAGCACTTCCCCAAGTATAAGTAGTACATGTATTGGGGCTGGGGATTTAGCTCAGCGGCAAAAGCGCCTGCCTGGTAAGTGCAAGGTTGTGAGTTCGGTTCCCGGTACCGGAGAAAAACCAAGTAGTACATGTATTCATAAACAGGTCAGTTTGAGTAGGGCAAGCTTGACCTTCCGCTTCCTTTTCTTGTGAATGAATATCTAGATACAAACCATTACAAGGACCAAGGTATTTTTTAGAAAGAGAGTCTAATACAGTGGTACCTCGATTCATGAACTTAATTCATTCCACAGTTCTGGGGAAGATGGCCACAGTCATGTTCCTCACCCAATGCACAGCTCACAAACAGAAGCAAATTTTGCCTAATGCTTCTGTTTGCAGACCGAATTGCTCACAAACACAAGTGTTCATGAACCAAGCTACAGAATTACAGTACTGTACTAAGTTGTGAGAGGTTGGCATTTCTCCATGACCTATGAAACCCACACCATTTCTACAAATTCCGAGTTTGCCACACACAGACTTTTGTGAGTGGGGCATTTGAATAGACATCAGTGAAAGGGCTTTGTCTCTCTGGGGGTAACCAGACTCACAATGTAAGCCAACAAGATGGTACCTAAACTCAACAAAGACTTTGAAGCAGAAGCTCAGGAGAAGTAAGCATGATCATAAGCTCCACAGGAATCCATAGAAATCTTGGAAAGGAGTTGGGAATTCTGAAGCTCAGTAATGGAGGTCCTATGTATCCTGATCATAAGGAAGTGGACACCCCAGCTGTCATTCAGACTACAGTGAGTTGTGTAGGTGTTTATGACCCTTTAAAGTTGAACTAGGTTTCCAGGAATTATGAGTTTATTACTCTTCAAAAATAAGTTCCATTATTCTCTACTCTATCTTCAATAATAAAGCTCAAAATTTTCTTTGTCTAGTTCCCAAAATATCACTCTTGGATCCAAGAAATGTACCTTACACCAAATTCTACAATGAGAACCAGTGTTGGCAGAATTCAAATCAAGGTGCAGCAGACAAGAAAGGCCAGTGGAGCAGCAAGCTCCAGGGACAGGGACAGAGTGTGCTTGGTACACAGGTGACAGCTAAGTGCCTTGTTGAGTGGCTAGCATTCATCCAATGCACTCCAAATTACACTAGAAGAAAAGTAAGTGTTACACAACATTAACCAACAACTAGTTTTATCCCCCCAAAACAAAAACTTAAATAGACTTAAGTCAGTGGAGACACCCTAATGCTATAAGAAATGCAGAATAACCAGTCATGTACAAGGGGAATGGATGGCTATCTTATTGGCTGAAAATGAATGCAAAATTGTAGAGAATTTAAACTATTACCAACCTATGAATGCTAGTTATAATAGATTATTAGCAGTTTTCCTGGAGATGTGCCATCTAATGGGCAATTTTGATGCACAAATTGAAGCCTACTCAGGTGAAGTCTGTCAATAAGAAGCCTGGAGTCTGCAAAATCAGATTCACTGACTTGGTTTGGCACTCCAAGAAACCACAGAATGACACAACAAAGGGAGAGGGGGGACCTTTTGGTAGGGTTTGATTTCCCACTGAAGGTCTCTGAGAGGATCTCCGAGAAGCAGAGGTCAGTTCCGGACTGACTGTGGCTTCTGAAGCGAGATTAGCAGAAGTGGGGCTCCTCAGGGGTTTCTTTGAGGTGGAGGAAGACCAGCATATAATGATCCCCAGCACAGATGGGAACTGTGCAGCAAGTGTGCAAGCATTTAAGTAAGAAGACAGGACCAGAACCATGCCAAGAGGGGACTTTGGGGAGCTCTCAGGTGCTGCACAGCTCGCAGAGAAAAGGAGTTTGCTGCCAACTTTGCCAACTTTCTGAGTCTACCCTCCAAGCCTGACCAACAGCGAGCTTGCCTTGTTCTCTTTCCTTCCATGCCGATTTTCACCCTTTCTGCCAAACATGGGTTATGAGTCTTTCACCGATAGAAGTATTAAATCGTTCCCTCCCCATCAAGCTCTAGAAAGGAGCATTCTCAGTATCTTAATCTAAGAGAAAGAGGCGAAACATAAAACATTCCACTATATTTAAAACCATTTCAAAGTGACTGACCCTTCCCTCAACCCCCTCTGCACTGCCTCAGGCCTCCAAGCACGCTTTCAGCCTGGCACCCAGGCTGCTTCATGAAGTTAAAGCGAAATGGGAAGCGCCACGATGAGAACTGGTGAGAGCACCGCGAGGCGGAATCAAAGGTGCTCACTGCGCGAGGACAGAGGACTCCCACATACTGCTGAAGGTAAGGAAGGACAGGAAGAGCTGGCGAGCTGACTTAGAACACCGGCGCACAGAGTGAGATCTGCAGGTGGGCTGAGAGGAGAAAGCGAGAGAGGACTGAGGAACTACCAAGGTCAGAAGCTGAGAAAACTGTCTTCCTCAGAACCACCGCTGATATGGGGAGACTTAGAAGATAAAAACACAGCTGACAAAATGACTGAAAAGCAGAAGGGAGAACACAGGGCAGCCTAGAAGGTCTCCTTACCTGGTACTGAAGGCAGGACCTGCGTACAGAGAGGCACGGGGAAGTCTGCGCTGAGCCCATGCGGTATCCTAACCTTGAAGCTGGTGTGAACCACCACAAAGTCACCTGATGCCTTGTTTCTTTTATTCTTCTGTGTTTTTCTTTTCCCACTTTACTCCTCCTTCCCCATGTCCTCTGCCACCGAAGTATTTGCCAGATAACACTAAACGTTCCTTTTAGATGAGTGCAGGAGCTCCAGGTTTGCCTTTCTCTGTCTCCATGATGGGGTCACAAAGGAAGAGGAATAGGACTGGCTGTCCTTTAAGTGTCTCTTCACTGATGAGCCTCATGGAACAGAAAGGGAGTAAGAAAAACCACCCAAAACAATTCATAGGTCAATATGGCCAGTACATTCTTGGTACCATGACCTGCAGTTTGTTCTATCCAAACGATATGCAAGACTTGGCTGTGCCATAGACTTGGGTGTGGAAGCTCAGAGAGAAGGGAAGAGAGGTCAGCTCCCAGAATACACCGTGGGTTCCCAGCCAGGGTGGATAGGACTCCCCGCCACATGTTCTACACAGCCCCTCAGAAAGGCAAAGAACTTCCTATAGTAAAATGTACTGGGAATAATTAGAAGGAGTATTTTTTAAGCAATTAGGAAAATCAAATCATGTATACCAGTGTGGTTGCTTTTATTATTGAGACTCATCACAAAAAACACCAAAGATCTGAGGGAAATGCCCTCAATTTTAGTGAAGAAGTAATTTTATTCATCCTTCTTAATGATGTGTCTTTGGAAAAAGTATTTTCCTGCCACTATTGCACTGAACATCCCCTTGAAACCATTCTGAACCCTCCAATTCTGTATATTCATGATCTAAGTCTGCTTCAGAATAATTTTCTGACATCCTCCCCTTGTAAGTGGTAATACATCATTATACTGAGGTTTTTTTCCTCAGTAGACATTAATGCTTCAAAGGAAGTCCTTACTTAGATCAAGAAAAGAGATGCCATCATTTTTGTAAAAAGCCAATTTGCTCTCAAGCTTTGAGCATAATCCTCTAACTTACAAACTTACTGAATTCCAAAAGCCTGATTGTAAATTGCTTGTAGAAAAAAGAGAGATAGGGGCTGGAGATTTAGCTCAAGCTAAAACACCTGCCTGGCAAGTGCAAGGTTGTGAGTTCAGTTCCTGGCACCAGAAGGAAAAAAAAAGAGAGCGAGAGAGAGATTTCTCCATGGTCAGAATTAGGGTATCTAGGCAATAGGTAGGTTCTCAGGGAAGCCTATATCCTTTTTCCCTCATGCTCTATCTCCAATAGCCATACTCAGTCCTTATTCATGGGAGATATTTTCCCCAATTCCTGAGGATGCCTGAAACCAACTCTACATATACTACCACCTCTCCCCTACATACATAACTATGAAAAAGTTTAATTTATAAATCAGGCACAGTAAAAAAAAGTAATAAAATGGGAAAATTACCACATAATATAATAAAGTTAGATGATTTTCACCTTTTCACTTATAGCAAACACTTTACAGTTACTCTCTGGTATAACTGAACTGCCAGCATCGCTACTTGTATAAGTGTGACTTGAGCACAAGTCCCATGATACAGACAGCCCATCTGATAATCAAGACAGCTATAAGTGGGCAGATACCATATTTCCCCAAAAGTATGACTTAACTGGAAAATAAGCCCTAGCATGATTTTTCAGGATGCTTATAATATAAGCTCTACCCCCAAAATCAGCCCCAGTTAAGATTACCAGCCACACAGACACTTTTAGTACTTCCACTGCAACACACAATGGACGCATTGAGTTATAAAATAATAATATTAACATATAATTAAATACAAATTAATAAATAATATTATTGGCATTGATACCTAAAATAAATGATAAATAAGTTATAATTATTTGTAAACACCCAAGTTGCTTCGTTTGGACAAAAGATAAATCTTTGTGTAAACAGATGAACAGGAGACTTCATGCCAAATGACCAACTGGAGTACACACGCAACACACAAATAACGTGTGCACTTGATAACAAATGGATGCAGATGTGTCTAATATGAAACTTCATAATTCAGTGTGTCCTGTTGTAATGATGCTCTACGAGCAGGCTACATGGATAAGAAGTGCTCATTTAAGGAGAGCTCTACTGCTAGACATGCGAGATTGGGACCAATGGTTCTACAGAAAATGGAGTCAAGACATTCAGGCCAGAATTCAGGGTTTGGAGAGTTACGACAATGTTCTGGAGAAGATGACAAGGTTGTTTGAATAAATGTAGACTTTTTGTGCATGAACAAATGTAGACCTTTGTGCATGAAAAAATAAGACATCTCCTGAAAATAAGCCATATTGCATCTTTGGGACCAAAATTAATATAAGAGATGTTCTTAGGGGGGAGACTATGGCAGCATATGCAGGGTAGATATGCTGGACAAAAGGACAATTCATGTCCCAGGCAGGACTGAGCAGGATGTCATTATGCTACTTAGAATAGCCCACAAGTTCAGTCTGTGGCTTATTTCTGGAAATTCTCATTTAATATTTTCAGACCAAGGTTCACCATGGGTAACTGAAATCACAGAGTGGGAAACCACAGGTAAAGAGAGGCTACTATAGCAATGCGGTGAAACCAATGGTAAAGTGGTATTTCTATGGGGACCTCTGCTTCCAGAGTTACATTTTGGGGATAGCACAAACCCAAAGTCTCCCTTTCTGGCAATGAAAGTATGAGTTCCTCCTTCAGAAAGCAGGCTTCAGGAGAAGGGCAGGGTGTGGGCTCTGGGGAGCAGGGTCCCTCAGTGAAGCTGCACATGCAGAGTGAGCCCATTGCTTGTTGAGACCAGGAGGAAAAGAGGGCAGGAGGCTGAGAGAGTGGATACGGTGGGGGACGCTTCAAAAAGCAGGTGCACGCAGCTCCTCTCACCTCTCCCTTTTCTTTTGCTGTCAATATTTCTCCTTCCTTTTCATTCCCCCTAAAAGGCTTTTTGGAGAAGAGCTAAGAAGAGAGGTGATAGCAGAAAGAGGAAAAGGAACTCACCAGTAAGAAACTGAACACAAGATAAAGTCTTTTATTTGGAGATAAGGGGTGAGCTTTTCACATTTGAGATGTGTGTTCATAAATCAGAACAGTGTGTATGTGGTTCGTGCATTAGCCCAAAGTAAAGAGAAAATAGTGGCTACTGTCCTCAAAGCAGAAGAATGATTCACAAGTTAAATGAACTACAAGCCTTGTGAATGCTTCTGCTACTAAAGATAATCTTTTAAGGAGAAAAAAGCATTTTCATCAAATGTGTTGCACACACCTGTGGCACTTTACTAGGCGATGTCTTCATCAAAGGCACTGGAATTCAGAGTAAATGTTCTATGCTTGCATAATGTAGAAATTCACACTTCTCAAACTCTACTACAGAAATCCAAGCTCTACCCCCAATTTCACGCAAGATGGCCTACTTCAAACAGGTGTGTGCCCTTCAAACAGAATCATATCCAGAACTGATCTACTAATCTACGCTTTATTTCTATGTGCTACAGATGTTAACTCATGGTCATTTTTTAGCTGTACTGTAAGCACAATCTGAGCAACAGATACTTTGTCTATTTTAAGTTATAAATAGCCTATCACTTTCATGGATATGCACTATGATACATATTGAAGAACTGAAATGACAAACAAAAGTATTCATTATTTTAAACAAGGTGTGGGAATATCACCTCTTTCCACAAATTACTTGAGTAAAGAACATGGCCTCACAGTTTTCAAATACTGCAGCATGAGAATTCTTTCTTATGTGACTTTTTCAAGAAGGCCTTACTTGCTCCTGTTGGGCATAAGCAGGATGGGAGAGGACCCGATGAGAGGTGAGGACAGCCTCTCTGGTGTTCAGACTACAAATGATAAAAATGATTTTCCTGCCGCTGTTTCTCTCTTGGCAGATCTCCCACACAGAAGCAGCACTGGTGTATGGGAAGAGCGGCTTCTGTTTTGGAGACAGAGTCCTGTCTGACTCTAACTACAGCTCCCTGTCTCGCTGAGACACAAGACCGTTGCCCCAATTTTGTATTTAATATATTCTTCCATGCACAAATGAAGGACTACATCCTGCAGAATTACTGCATATCCTACTAGGGTTTCAAAAGCTACATGGACTGTGGTGTCCTAGGTGTCTCCACTTTGTAAGACTCACCCCAAGTCTCTGTGTGAGCCTTCGCTGGCTAAGCTCAAGTGCACTTTAATACAAGTGAAAATGGAAGTGTTTTGCTGAGGTCACAGCAGGTCCAATGGGGTGTCCCCCTGTCTCCTTGGAAATCCTCAAGGACAGTCAGGGTGACCCTGGTACTTTCAAACACTGTGCAGTCAGAAGCAAGCTAGGAAGGAGTGTCAAATTTTGGTGAAGATTTATGGGACAGTGCTTAAAATATCCCTCTACTTGACAGGGAAAATTTCTGTGGATTTCAACAAGAGAGCACACAACTAGAAAAATGAGAAAATTTTCATCTAATGTAACATGTCTTAGGACACCCATTCAATATCTTTATTTCTGACAATAGCCCAAAGAAAAGACTATCTTTCCATAGCATTTACCATCCCATTCATACGCATTTGAGAACTTGTCTCCTGTATTAGAATACCATGCAAACCTCTGAGTCACACCATGAGAGACGAAAAAAATGTCAACATTATGTATTTCAGCACACAAAGCAGAATTTATATTACCTCTGTGTTAATAACTTCCATTGGTCTTTTCTTCATTTCTCCTATGTCCAAGTAACTGAGAAAAAGAAACAAAAGGTAAGGGTTGCTTTGATAGGTTTTAGTCAGTTACATAAATTTATTTTTAAACATTATTTAAAAAAATAAAACAAGTCATAAGAAATGCATCAACCTAAAGCAAAAATCAATAGGTATTAGACAACTAAGAACTACTGTCATCACTAATCAGACCTGATATGTGTCTACCCTAAACTTCAAAGGAATTGGAAGCCAGGTATGGTGGCATGCGCCTGTAACTCCTGAACTCAAGAGGTTAAGGCAGGAGGTGGGTTGCTGTGAGTTTGAGGCCACCCTAGGCTACATAGTGAGACCTTGTCTCAAAAAAAAAAAAAAAAAAAAAGGAAAGTCTTAGAAATACATATTTTAGGGAACATTTCCCCTTAATAGTTAGCTGCTGACTCACTACTATATTTCTGCTTTGTGTATGAACTTGATAAAGAGTGTATTCTATGTAAAGCTGCTGAGCAGTTTCATCAGTCACAAACTTGAGGTCAAAGGAAGTACTGAGAGGGAGTATTAAAGTAACACCTGGGAAAGGCTGGGAGATCACCAGGAGAGCAGTTTACTGGCAAAAATGCTCATGCTCAGTTCAGCGCAGAGAAAGGTAGATGGACTAGTTAACCTCTAGGGACACCTATTGTTCCATTACTATTTGCTACAGATATTAACTAGTGATCATTCATTAGCTACTGCTTAAATACAGCCTTAAAACTTTATACCATTGTTAACTTCAGGCTGCAGGTCCATCCTTGTGATCTGGTTCCATTTTTAAATGGTCCCTAAATTGTGCTTTATACATAAATGGTGCCACATAACCATTGTAATATAAATGTATAAACCTAGCATTCATCACCATAGAGGGACAGAGTCATAATCTCAAAGACTACAATTGCCAAATTGTCAGAAAGAAGTTTCTATTAGATCAACTTTGGCTACTGAAATGTTTTTATTGTGGCTGCTGTTATTAGCTCTTTTTTTCTTTTTTTGGACAGAATACGATTGATCAATATCTTGGAAAACATTGTATATTTTTCCTATATACACATAGTTATATAAGACAGTACAAACACTACCCTATCTTAGCAATAAAATGGGTCTTTTGTGAATCTACAAGGACTGTTTCAAGCATAAGACCAAAATACTCTGTCATACATAGGAAAGTGATCTCAGATTTACAAGATTAATATGGTAGACTCAGTGCCAAAAGTTGAGTCAACATTTCCCAGACTGTCGGGACAGTTTCTGGAAAAATAGTCTCTAGAACTTTCTGCTACAAAATAAAGATTTAACCTACCTGGAATTAAGATACGGTTCCAAAAATTTTAGAAAAGTCTAAGTGAAAAAAATTCCAAAAGTTGGGCATGGTGACACACACCTGTAATCCCAGCACTCAGGAGACTGAGGCAGGAGGATTGCTGTGAGTTCAAGACCAACCTAGGCTACAAAGTGAGCTCAAGGCCAGCCTGAACTGCATAGTGAGACCCTGTCTCAAAAACACAAAGAAAAGAGAAGAAAAGAAATTCCAGCAGAAATTTGATTGTTGCCATTTGGAAAATACTTTGCTATGTTCCCCAACATCATTTAGGATCTGCATGAAGGCCCACAAGTCTCAGTATCTTTTGGGCTCTCTTTCATTCTGCTGGTTTCTTCATGAGTTATAAAACTTACAGAGCTAAGCTTCAAAGATATTCAGCATTTAAATCTTGCCATCTTTATTATAGCTACAGATACTGCTACTTTTTAACACAAATATAATAAATTAGTCATCTGTCAGTCAGCATAGAAAACTAACCATGGATACTGTTATAACAAACTCAGTTTTCTTGTGCTCATTAAAAGCAAAAAAAAACATGCCAATCTGTTATAGACATACACAGAGTGATGGGAAATCCCCTCTAGTTTGGAGTTGTGTCCTTTTATCTCCTGTGTTAGTAATGCCAAACAAACAAAGTTATTCAGTAATTCAGTGTGACTTGCTAAAATGAGTCTATAATTTCTAGTTGTTCATATGAGCTTCTGAAGAAGCTTTCCATATCCATGAAATTACTTGATGTGAAAATTAATTAAGAAGTATATAAAGAACTTCGATATTTACAGAACATACTCATATCCATAGTGTTTGCTTTTTATAACATCCCTGTGAGGTAGAAACAGTTGTGTTCCTTTTCTATGTCAAGAAACTGACCCACTGGTCAACTGGCTTGCCCAAGGACACAGCCAAGAAATGGCTGAGTCTCAAGTCTCCTGTTTTAAGTTAAAAGCATTTTTAGACACATAATTTCCTGTAGTTCTTTTCTATGAAGTGAGACAAGGTGTACTTGAGGGAAATTTTAGGGAATAGAAAAATAGATCCAAATATATCCCTCATCTTCTATAAAAATTGTCTGGTATAGCAAAAAGTAGAATACAAAGAACTAAATTTAGGTAGTAAAGGACGATATTAGAGAATAATAGTAATTTAGTAATAATTGTGAAATTTTTAATTATATTATTATTTAATAATAATAATTTAATAATATTTGGGAAAATATTTCTACATAATTAACAACAAAATCCAACTCAGGAGTTTGAGGCAGGAGGATCACCATGAGTTCAAGCCCACCCTGGACTACACAGTATACTCAAGAACAGCCTGAATTATACAGTGAGACCCCATCTCAAACCCCACTTAAAAAATGCAAAATCATAGAATTATGATAAAGATTTTTTTGCTACCCAGAGCCCGAGATAAATTTTAACTAAAATATTCTATTTTAAAACCAAGGAACATGGAATTTCCATTAGATCTAGCAATTTCACTCCTAAGTGTATATCCAAGAGAATGGACACCTAGAAACAACTCGTCGAAGCATCACTCATAATAGCCAAAAAAGTGAAACAACCCAAATATTCATCAGCTGCTTAATGGATAGGCAAAGTGTGGTGTATCTATAGCACAGACTATTATTCAACAAGAAAAATGCTATCCAGAGCCATGCTACACCATGAAATCTTACAGCATTAGGAAACTAAGTCAGACGTAAAGGGCCCCTGTTGTCTGATTCCACTTAATATGAAATGTTCAAAATATGCAAACCCCTAGAAATAAGAGATTAGTGGTTACCAGACAATGAGGGAAGGGGAAATTGGGAAGTGTAGATTTCTTGGGGGCAGGGCCTGAAAGAAATGTTCTAAAATTGGTTTGTAGTGATAGCTGTACAACTCTGTGCATACACTGAAAAATCCCTGAAATGGACAGATTAAATGTTATGTAAAGTACATCTCAGTAAAGTTGTAAAGAAAAAATCTGATAAAATACAAAATTCCACCTGTCCCGTACTGCTCAACCCCTCTCACTGAGCTAGAACTTTAACTGTTTTACCTCATGCACTAATCCCTTGTCTTTGCATTAAAACGTGGCACGCCTGTGGCATCATGTTGTCTTGGTCCTTGTTCCCTCACAGACGGGTTTGCTAAGTCATTGAGCATCTACCACGGCATGAGCTCCCTGCAAGGACGTGGGGGAGTGATTCCTGTCCTTCCAGCGGGAGACAGACAGGTAAATAATACAGCAAGCCGCTGAACTTTTGCAGGCGTGAAGTTACTAGCATGCATTCGCGGGTGTTGTGGGGAAGTCACAGAAGCCGGGCTCTTCCCATCATTAGGAACCGAACATTCCAAGGATATAAACAATGGTGGATGTGAAGTAGTTTTCTCCTCAGGTAATATAGCATATCACACTCTGAAAGTGATCCTTAAGAAATCTTCATTTAAACTAAAAAGATAGGCTCAAAAAATAATAATAAGGTGAAAAAAGTGCAGGAGAAGACAGAAAAAGCATAAACACAGAATCAGTTTGGTCGCTAACCTTGCAAGGATGCTTTTTGAAAACTCCTCCTTTACACAAATTTTACACCTGTACCTACCGCCACCCAAGTGAAACCCCTTCTGCCTTCCTAGTTTCAACCCTCATCTCCAGCTGCAGCAGGGGCTCTGGGAGGCAGCACCCCAAGTCGTAGCCCCCACCAACACCCCCGGAGAAGTGGATGGGGCGGGGGTCACTCGTCGCCTCGTGTCGCCCACACGCCACACTCACTTGAGCTTCTTGAAGGCCTCCTGGCCCCCGGCCACGTAGTTGCCGCCGCTCTCGATCTGGTCCAACTTGCGGATGCGGTGGCCAGTGCGCGGCGTGTAGATGTTCCTGACGGCCCCAAAGGGCGCCTGGACGCCGCCCGTCACCTCCTTCAGGAACACGTCGAAGCTGGACACCTTCTTCTCGTGGATGACCACGCGGCGCCCCGCGAAGAACGGGTCCCCGTTGCGGTACACGAGCACGCTCTTCACCACCGGCTGCGACAAGTGGCTGGACCTGGCGCCCGGGCCGCTCATCTTTCCCAGGGGACCGGGCCGGCACCGCCTCTGCCCCGGCGGCCTCGCGGCGTGGGTCGCCTCCTGCAAGGGACGGGAGTGACAGCCGGGCCGGGCGGGGACGGGCGCGCCGCGCTCCGCGACTCAGGGCTCAGGGCGCAGCCCCGCCTGGGCTCAGCGAATCCGCCGCACCTGCTTCCCACCGCCCGCTCACCTGGGCACAGGTGCGGGCAGCGCCCCTGCCGCCCGCACGGGACGGGGAGGAGACCTGGCACACACACACACACACACACACACACACACACACACGCACGCACCTGCACATACGCGCACGCACACACGCACCGTAAGTACGCGGAACTCAGGTTCCACGGCCGTCCCCGCCTGTCGCTGTGCGCAAACAGCTCAGGGTCCTCTGCTCCCACCTGGCACCCTCCCCCTCGGTATACTGTTTGCTCCGAAATAAGTTAAGACTCGGGCTGGAGTTGCCTAGATTCGTCTTTGCTAAAATATAGACACCTCAAGTGCACTGAGACAGAGACAGACAGAAAGACAGGGCGACAGAAAGAGACAGAAAGACAGGGAGAGACAGAGACCGAGAGACTGAGACGCCACTCGCGTGTGCAGGACCCCGGATGACCAGCGCCGCCCGGTGGCGAGGCGCGGTGAGCCTGGCCTCCACCCCACCGGCATATCGGGGTCCCAGGGCGCGGCCCGAAGTACCTGCGGACCCTCGAGGCTGTGGCTCGTTGGCACCGTGGTGACCCGCTGTCCTTCCGCTGCCCGCTTCCCTCTTCGGGCAGCGATCAGCCCTGGGGAGCCCGGTTGTTACTTCCCGACGTTTCCAGGGCAACCGCAGCCGCGCGGGGACTGAGCCGAGCTCCAGCCCTGCGGCCCCGGGCGTCCGCACACCCAGGCCAGAGGCCTGAGCTCCCGCCACACAGCGACGCCAACCGGGGGCGGGCGCGCAGGGCGCTGGGCACTTGCCTGCTGTGAAGAGGTTTGTCCAGGAGGAGAGCTTCTTCATCAGAAGCCTGTGCCCCAGAGCCTACAAGCGGACTGGCCATGCAAATTATCAGATGCAGAGAAAAATTTTGAGAGTATTAAGAACCTCAGTAAAGCGCTTTGTCCAGTCCATACTGGGACACACATCTTGTGGGACCAAGAAAATTGTCTTTAAAAAGTTGAAGAAGGTTTGGTGGCATACACCTGAAATCTCAGTATTCTGTGAAGCTGAGGCAAGAGGATGGCAAGTTTCAGCCCAGCCTGGGTATTTTAGTGATTTAGTGAGACACTGTCTCAAAAACTTGAAATCTTGCAATTCATCTTTGCTAGCGTTCCCTAGTCCTCTTTAAGATCTTACTGCTATGTGTCATGTCCATATTCTATGACCAGGTGTTCCTCATTGATCATGCATGGGTAAGAATAATATCTGTCACTAACTGAACACTTAATCATGTACCAGGCATTACGTTAGGCACTTTGCATAGATTATCTAGTTTAACGTTCACAGTGACCTCCAGAAGTCAATACTGCTCTCTCCTCAGAGGAGGACCCTGAAGTGTAGGGAAACCAGACCTTTACCTGAGGCCCCAGAGGAGGGGTCAGCACAATCCTGCTTTACTCAACGTGAGCGTGAGTGTGAGGCACTGCAACCTGGGGAGAAATCTTCTCCTAAAGCCTCAGGACACATTAATGCCATGGTAACTAATTTTCAAAACAATGATCAAAAAGTGGAGAATCTAGAGACAATACTAGAAGGGAGAAATTCCATGAACCAGTGGTGGGCATGCACAGGTCAGAGGGTGGGTGAGGAAAACAGCTGTGCAAGTGCACCGCCATGTGGCTCACAGAGACAGAATTCGCACCTAAAAGAATGGGGGGCAGTGGCTAAGCATCAGTACCCCCAACAACCTAAGGCTCCTTCACTCCTGTATTAACCCAGCACCAAATGAGAGCATGCGGCCCTGTGTACAAAAATTAAGAATTTCCAGAAGGCAACAGCTGCACTTCAAACCAAGCACAGAGTCCTTCTAGGAATGGGATACTGTCGCCAGCCCACAAAGCCATGCACATCTGTATTCTGATGCCTCTTGCAGTGTCTCCAGCCCCGATTTGTCTCTTCAGCTGTCTGTTTCACCTGATGTTGTCATAAAAGCTTAACATTTGGCTCTCAGAGGGGAGAAAAAGGCCTTGATTTATACATAGCATTTGCCAATTTCTGTAATTTACTCCAAACATGGCCAATTTCCAGCTACCAGTCCGACATCACTGCAGGCCAAGAACAGCACAGCAGCACAACATTGTGTGGTATTTCGACCACACAGATAGGACACAATTAATCATGAGGGCAGAGATAGTAGTAAAATATTTATTATATTATCTTTATTTTCAATGTAATGTATTTAACTGTATATGATTTCATTTTTAATAATGAATGCATTTAAAACTTCTGAAAATTGAACAGTTGACTCACCTGAGCCAGGCAGCTCCTAGCACACTTGTTCCCGGACAGCTTCTCTAGACCTGGACAGCTTCTCTAGACTAACTAGAGGAAGCAAAATGCTCTCCTGGTTTATCAGAATGTCTTTGCCTGTGTTCCTTTTCTCCACAGTGGGCCCATCTATTCATTTGCTCAAGGCCGGCACGCACACATTTCTCTCCCTCCTGTGTATAACTGTGGTAAAGAAACAGCCAATGACAGCAGTAACAGCGAAAGTAATCATATTTGCAATATCTCTCCCTGTTCCTTTTGCTTGCTGAAGTGGCTCTGGGGATTTTTTTTCTCTCGAGAAGAATTCTGACAGTCAGCAAAGGAGGATTTTAGGGTACCAGAAAGGTTACATAAATCCTGATCATGAAGAACTGAGGCAACATGAGACTGACTTGGGTGGAAGCTAAAGAATGCATGAGAGCACCCAGTGAAAGACAGGAGAGAGTAGTTTGTCTCTAAGCTCCTTCCTGAGTGTGTGGAAAACTCTGACCATAAGAGAGATGGCCAAAGAAGATTCTTAAAAAAGTTTTGCTGTGCATTAGAAATAACACCACCAAGTACTAGGTGCTTCCTCAAGAATAAATCTCTACAATGCTTTCAATTATATTTTGCTGCCCAAATAATTATTCTGGAGTAACAGTGAGCTTAAACCAGACCATCATGCCCTGCACTTGCGAAGATTCTTAAGCCCATCCCCAGTATCAGTTCTATCTCTCAAATGTTGCTTAAATCCATCTGCTAACCTCCAAACTCATTCCCCGCTCCCAAACTCAGCATGCCATCCCCCAAAAGATCACCTGTTCTCAGGTTCTGCTTCCCTACTATCCATTCTCCACAGAACAGCCAAGCTGAAGGGTTGGTTGAAGAAAAACCAAAATGTATTCACCATTCTCTAGCTTAAAACTCAGTGCTGATCATATTTGCTAAGATGAAATGCAGCAGCATGCACATCAATTAAAAGTTTGGAACACATTGCCTCTGTCACCTTGGTTTCCATCTCCTCTTGCATAGCACTCCCCCTGGCTCTCCAAAGTCCAGACTTGTCCTTCTACTTCTTTCAGTGTCCCCAGGAACACTCTTTTTTTTTTTTTTTTTTTTTTGGTTTTTCTCTGGTACCAGGAACCGAACTCACGACCTTGCGCTTGCCAGGCAGGCGCTTTTGCCGCTGAGCTAAATCCCCAGCCCCCCCTGGAACACTCTTGATGGTCCTGCATGCCCTAGTCACTACTCGTTTGTCTCCCTTCAGTGGATACTTCAAGACCCAATTTAAATGTCCTTTTGCCTGTTCTGTGCCACTCCCCAGATTAGGATGAACCCCCCATATAGTATATATTTTTCCTCCATAGGTTTTGCCAATAGTAATTATAAATCTTTGCATATGTTCAACTATAAATCTTTGTGTAATTATGTTTAGTCTTAGTAGAATTATATGTTATGTGCATAAACTCTCTATGGGAAAAGATTGTGTTTATTGTATCATTAACACCTTACCAGTACCCAGCATGGAGGCTAGAACATAAGAACCAAATATTTCATGAATGAGTAGAAAATGTTGTTTAAAGTTAAGTGAAAAACATTTCAAACATTAGAAAATCCTCTTGTTGGAGAAATCATAATTTTAGATCAGCAAATAAAAAAGTACTTGACAACCCAAGAGTTCCTGAAACTAATTGCTTAGATTTAGTAAGAAAATAGCTAGCCTGGTGCTGAGCACCCCCACACAACATACTGAGTCTTGTACCCAGGACTGGGTGTCAGTGATCTTTCAAGGCAGTAGAGATATGTATAAAATGTGGAGCCTGTGACTAGGTTTTCCCTAAAGAGTGTGCCACATGTACACTTGGTTTTCATATTTCAATCTCAAGAATGTGGATTTCTTGAGACTAAGTTCCTTGCATATACACATAGATGATACAGACTGTTTCTGATAGACCCAGAATACCTCTGGTCAAGTTAACTCAGTTGGTTCTCATAATGGCTAAGTTCCTTTTCAAATCCACATACTGGGTTGCCTACCTCAGCCAGCTACACTAAAAGTGCCTAATAGGTTGGGAGTGTGGTCAGTGATAGAGCACTTGCCTAGCATACACAAGGCCCAAGATACCATCCCCATGACCCCCCCACAAAAAAGCTTAATGTGGCTGTAAGAAGGGTCATCCTCATCTCCTCTACAAACAAAATCATATAGATTCTACTTGCTTATCCCATATTTCACTGTAATAGTTTAGATCCAACATGTCCCACAGAAGTCTCATGCTCAGAGATAAGGATTTTGGAAGGTGACTGGATTATAGGGATACTGTATTCAGCAGTGGCTTTGTTCACTGTTCAGTTGACTTAGTTCAGTTAACGGTGCTGTTTAGCAATAAGGGCTTCTCAGAAGAGGCAAGTCACCGGAGGCATGACCTGGAATTGCATATTCTTGTCCCTGGCTCCTCCTCCTTTTCCTCTGTCTCTTCTGTTCTCATCTCTTCTCTCTTCTCTTCTCTTCCCTCTTCTTCCCCTCCCTTCACCCTTCTCCTCTCTCTCTTTCTCCTTCCTTTCCCCCCTCCCTTCTTCTCCTCCTCCCCCTCCCCCTCTCTCTCTCCTTCCTGGCTGTCATGTATTGAGCACACCTGCTCTGCTGTACCATTCCACAATATTATTTCTGCCTGGGCACCAACCAATCATGGACTAAATACTCTGAAAACCATGAACAGACCTCTCCTCCTTTAAGTTACAAGTGTCAGGTATTTAGCCCCAACAATGAGAAAATGACTAATATATAAACCTTACGTTTCTCCTCATTCTTTTTGCCCCCTACATCATTGTAGAGCTTGTTCAATAAATCACCATGTAACTAAGGAGTTAAAAATAATAAAAAGTAGTAAACAGGCGTGGTGGCTCACACCTGTAATACTAGCACTCCAGAAGCTGAGACAGGAGGATCACTGTGAGTTTGAGGCCAGCCTGGGCTACAAAGTGAGCTCAAGGCCAGCCTGAACTGCATAGTGAGACCCTGTCTCAAAAAAGACAAAATAATAATAATAATAATAATAAGTAGTAGTAATTTGCTACTTTATTTCCATTTAAAATGTGAGATAAGTAAGCATAATCTCCTAAAACAAGAAACATAGTCTTCTCTTATATAAAGCCAAAAGTGAATCCTGAAGAAACCCACAAAATGAATCCCAATGAAATTCACATTTATTTTTAACTTCTAAGTAAACTAATGCCTCCTTACACTAAGTTGCTGTTTTCTTTGAAAAAACACAAAATTTCCTGTTGAGAGATTTGACATCAGTGAAAACCTTTGCATTTGCCTGGAGTGTGATTGCAAACTCAACATTAAGATGGCAAGATTAGAGGCAGGGTGAAGGAAAGTTGAGGGAAGCTTCTGTTGCTCTGTGCTATGCAAGAAAATACCATCTTTCCCGGATCTTCCAGCATTTGGAGTAACAGTAAAGGTAGGTGTCAAGTCAGGGTGACAGTTAATCCTAAAGTTCAGCCTGACTGGATGAAGAGACATTTAGCAGAGTAGCAGAGCCCACATCTGGGTGCATCTGTGGGTATGTTTCCAGACATGATTGGCAAGCAGGCCAGCACGCTGAAAGGCAAAGACCCACCCCGATTGTGGTAGAACTGCTCATAGGTTTCAGCCTGGTAGAACGGAAGAGGCAAGCTTCATTAGCTTAGAGCAGCTTTTGCTGCTTTTGTGCCTCTTTTGTTTCTGTTCCCCCAGAGAGCCCTAATCAATACAGTTGATAATAACAGACTGAGAACTGGGGTAAACAAGGTGCAGAGATGAAGGAAAACAGAAGAAGGAGTGCACCTTTAGGCATGCTGAATAGCCACAGTGATGTGCTCAGCCCTGAACTTTAAGTTAATTTTTATGTATGTGTTTACATATGGTTTCTGCCTTTGTGAGTCTTTTAAAGAGAATGTATAGATCTCTATTCTAAACAGCACAGTGAGCTAACTCTGGATCACTCTCCTACAATATTTTAAAATGTTGGAATTTACATTTTATTTTCATATTTTTTATTAGTATATGTTTGCAGTATATGCAATTCACAATCATCTTGGAGAATGGGTACAAGTACATAATACAGCTTGTTTCGTCTTTTAATCCCTTTGAATGCATTGTCAATGAGAAAGAATGAAAAGAATTCAGAAAAGCTGAAAAACAAGTGAAATCAGAAACCCTGGGAGGTAAGCAAACTCTGAAATCACTTTTAACCCTACACATACTTGCCTGTGCCCACACCTACTGGGATGGCTGTAGTAGTTTTATGTCTTTAATCAAATACTGCCGGACTGATTTAATCAGTAAGCTGTAGTAGTTTTAGAAAGCAACAGATAAATAACAAAAATAGCACTTGGTGAGGCTGTGGGAATGTTAAAATGCTCATACATTACTGCCAAGGGTGCAAAATAGTGCAGTCTTTTTGGAAACCAGTTCTTTGTTCTTCAAATAGTGAAAGACAGTGTATGCTATAACCCAGAAATTCAATGCCTAGCATATACCCAAGAGAACTTAAAACATGTTCACCAAAAAAATTCATAAAAGGCACATATAACATCGAACATATAGACATATAAAACCAATATTCACAACAGCCAAAAGGGAGAAACAACCCAAATGTCTATCAACTGATAAATGGTTATGCCACAAATGTGATGTGTTCATGCTATAGAATAGTATCTAGCCATAAAGAATGAAATATAGATACATCCTACAACATGAATAAGCTTTGAAAACATTTGCTGAATGAAAGAAGCCACACACAAAAGGCCATGTACTGAATATGCAAATCCATATATACAGAAAGTAAATGTGTGGTTAGCAGGAAAGGATGGAGAAATTGGAAAGTACAGATTCACTTTTATTTTTTTTGTTTGCTTGTTTGTTTGTTTTACTTCTGGTACCAGGAATCAAACTCATGACCTTGCGCTTGCCAGGCAGGCGCTTTGCTGCTGAGCTAAATCCCCAGCCCCCAGATTTGCTTTTAAAGGTGATGGATATGTTCTAGAACTAGTGTTGATTGTGTAATTACTAAAACATTCACTAAAGTGGACATTTTAAAATGGTAAAATGAGGGGCTGGGGATTTAGCTCAGCAGCAAAAAGCGCCTGCCTGGCAAGCGCAAGGTCGTGAGTTCAGTTCCCGGTACGGAGAAAAACCAAAAAAAAATTAAAATAAATAAAATAAAATAAAATGGTAAATTTTATTTATGTAAATTTTATCTCCAAAAATGAAAAGATGCTAAAACAAGGGGACCGAAAAATATATGTCAGATATGACACAAAATGCTAACCAAGAACAAATCTAAGATTCCTACATTAACAGCAGAGAATTTGCAAAACAAATTGTTAGCACAAGAGAAGCTTTTCTCCTAATGCTACAAACTTAGTTCATTAGGAAACCATTACAATTTTACATTTGTATTTATCTGATACTCATAGCTTTAAGTAAAACAATACTGACAGATCTGCAAAGACAAACGAAGAACCCCACAATCATAACAGTAATTTATAACACTTTCCCTAAAAACTGACAGAAGCAGTAGAAGAAAAACAATAATGAACATCTGAGCAATGTAGTACATAGCTCTGATCTAATGCACACGTCAGTAAATTCATACAATAAGATGCTTGGCAGAAACTATTTTAGACTTTTTGGGCCATATAATTACCATTATAGCAGTGCAAAAGAAGCCATAGAAATAAATAAATTTTCATGACATGTCAATAAAATTTTATTTAGAAAAGCAGGAAGTGGGCCACATTTGGTCTGCAAGTGTCCCTTGCCAATTTCTGATAATAGAAAGGTAAGGGAAAAAACTCTAATATTTCAAAGTTGAAAAAAAGTACCAAAAAACCCCAGGAAGTAGAAGGAAATATAATTTTTTTAAAGAAGTTTTAAGTAATGAAACAGTAAAAAAACCAAAAAAAAAAAAAAAAAAAAAGAACTATATCATAAGGATACATGATCAACTGAACCAAAATTTTGGCTCTTGGAAAAGATTTTGAAAAGTGCAAAGCTCTGTTGAGATTAATTAAGAATAATTAGGAACAATGGCAGAAATGGACAAGTTGGGGTGTGTCATAGATGCCTCAGACTTTTAAATAATAATAAAATTATACCATGAATGGCTTCATGCAATAAACTTGAAAAGGATGAAATGCACATATTCCTTAAAATATAATACCGCTCCAATCTGATTAAAACAAAACTAAAGCCCAATTGTTTCACCTCTGCATCCTGCCAAACATTTAAGGAACTAGAATTTAAACTTCATATTTACTTTTTTAGAAGCTAGCATAATTTTTATATCAAAATCTGACAAGAAAGTCGCATAAATGCAAAAATTCTAAACTGAATATTAGCAAACAAAATCATAACTAAGCTACATTTATGCCTAGAATAGTTTCACATTAGAAAAATAGCTTAATTCCCCACGTTATAGATTAAAGGAGAAAAATTATATTATTTCAAAAGTTATGTCTTTTGAAAGTTATGCTTATTCAAAAGTTATGATTATTTTCAAAAGTTTATTTCAAAAGATTGTTTTGAAAGTTATGATTATTTCAAAAGTTATGGCTCCTAGCCAGTGCAGAACTGGCCATGGCTAGAAATAAAATTTGAAATAAATTCTGGAAAGCACAGGGCTCAAGCAGCCCTTCTTCAGTACTTCAGACCAAGTTCAATGTTCTTTTAGGGTCAAATCTATTAGACAACTAGGAATAAAACAGGCTATCATGACATAGCAAAGAGCATACAACAAGAAGCAAATTGCCACAAATGTTATACTGAAGGCTGAAACATGGAATGCGTGCTCTGTGACATAGAGAAAGGATGACGCTGCCTGCCTGGACACATCTCTTCAAAACTGTGCTATGGACCCCAGCCAGTGCAGTAAGACAAAGAGCTTTCAGTCCATAGTCAGCTGGCTCCAAGGTAGGGCAGCATGGCAGAGGGGCATAGCAGAGGAGGCTCACTTATGGAGTGGTGTCAAAGCAGAACGAGAGATCACAGGAGGAGGGAGGGAGACACACTGTTCCAGGCCACACCTCCAGTGATGTACGTCCTCCAAACAAGCTTTACTTCTCAAATCATATTTAGTTATAATGTGTCAGTGGATTAATCCACTGATGAGTATCACAGTCCCATGGTCCAATAACCTCCCCAAAGCCTCACCTATGAGCTCACAAGGCTTTGAGGGGACATAAGATATAAACCATAGCACATTCAGAAGCAATAGCAATCAGGAAGGCCACCTGGAGAATTCATAAGGCAGGGCCTTAAGAATTGATTGGAGTAGTCTAGCAGAGAGAGAGAACAAAATTCAATGAGTCCCATTGAGAGAGAAAAAAATGGCCCAGGCAGCGAGTTCTCCGGGAGCGGCAGGGCTCCTGGGTCCGAGTGTGGGTCGGACTCATACCACCACGATTCCCAGCCGAAAAGCACGCAC
>NW_004955483.1:2582035-2593191 GCF_000276665.1 Chinchilla lanigera | reverse complement strand
ATTCCCTACCACTTTGTTTGTAACTCTGTATTGTCTGTATTGTGCTTGTGATATGTTGTAAAATGTTGTATGTCTGTTAATGTTTCCCTCCTTTTATTTTTAAAATAAAAAAAAAAAGAGAGAGAGAGAGAGAAAAATGAGCAAAGATAATATGGTGGAAGAAGTATAAGAGAACCCGAAATTCAAATGTGATCTCCAACCCAGACCTGGCTCAGGAGACAGGGAGAAGCATGCAGCTGCTGAAGGAAGCTGTGGAGAACAGGGGTGTGCAAGTGGCAGAGCTCTATCAGGGGAGACCTTGAAAACCCCAGAACTCAATGTGTGAGGGGAGCCCCAGCTTGTGGTGATCAACATGAGAGGGAGATACAGGCTCATGGGGCATGGAAGCCCCTCAGCCCCTTGGCCATCTTGGTGAGTCCAGGCTCAGAGACACCCCTGGTGAAGAGAAGTCCCTACTTGTCATCTGCCATTGCTAACAACATGGAATCTGGAATTTCCTAGAAATAAGGGAGCTGTGGGCTTCCCAGCGCCCTCTCCATGGCCGTGCAGCTGCTCCAGGGCTAGGATTTCCCTGAAGCTTGCCTCCCCAAGGGATAAAGCTAGAAACCCTGAAAACCATATGCCCAGAGGCCCCATTAGAGTGTTTGGTGACTTGGGGACATGACTGTACCCAAGAGGGATCAATGGAAGATCCCCACAGCTGAAGGCCTATGAGACAGAGTCACACATGGGGTCCTGCTCAAGATGTGACATCTGGGTGAATGGAACAAGCCAATCAGGGGTGGGTTTGGTGTAAAACCCTACTTCTTACATCTTGAGGGGCAAAGGAAGTTCTCAGAGATAGACTATGCTATGTAATATAAATAAGTATATAAATCCTGCTATGTTGTCTGCATGGAAGGTCCAAGTGCCAGGTTTTTGTATAATTCTTTCTCATCATTCGTTTTGACTGAACAGTTGTTGACTTCCTCAGAAAGTCTCTCCTTGTCATTCCAGATATGTCAGCTCTTGGTCACTCTCTCACCCAGCACCTCACTCATTAAGCGTCTCACTCATAGCACTGGTCGCTCTCTAGAATGTCCAGGAAAATGGGATGTTGTCTGTTACTGCTTTATCTGAAGTGTTTAGAACAGTGCCTGGCACATGGCTGGTGCTCCATGAATAATGAACATTATATATGTGTGTGTGGAAGGAGAGAGATAAGAAGGAAAAGGGGGAGGACAGAAGTGAGAGAAGAACAGGGAGAAAGAAATGGAGGGTCCTAACTTGAGTACCAGCTACATATATTTTAAAGGCTAAAGCACATCTGAGCATGGCGGGTGGACTTCTAATGGCCTGAAAAGAAATATGTTTTCATGAGAAACTAAGGCATCTCCTGCGGGGGGAAAAAAAGGAAAACAACTCATCCTGAGTGAGAGGGAGTAAGATAAATAAACTTGGCCTTGGGAGACAGACAATCTTAGATGTAGCATCATAGCTGCCAGCTGAATGCGTGGAGAACTGGCCATGGCTAGAAATAAAGTTTGAAATAAATTCTAGAAAGCACAGGGCTTGAGCAGCCCTTCTTCAGTACTTCAGTAAAATGTACTCTGGAGAGGGGAGGGGAAGGCACGAGGGACTCTGCTGCAGGGAGCCATGTCATGTTGGCAGTGCCCCCTGGGCCCAGAGGACTCTAGCATGGTATCCTGGCAGTGGCACTTGGCAGGAGACAGCATCACCCACAGAGATAATGGTGCCCAGGTGCCAGCACCTGGCTTTACGAGCAATAGAGACCTCTGCAGGAAATAACACCGAAAGCAGGTGGGGCAGAGAACAGAGGCCACACAGAAGCTATGCAGACTGCGGAATCCATTCCCTGAGGCTCTGAGCCATCACTGGGGGGCACAGGGATGGCTTGGGATTCAGGTGTACTTTTCATGTGCAACCAAGAGCCTGGCAAGGTGTACTCCTTAATTTTGACCTGTTTTAGCCTTGGCCTAAAGTATATGAGTATAAGACATGAGAGTGAGAGAAAAGGTAGGCGCAAAAAAACAATGGTCCTTCGTAATGCTGACAAACAGAAGTTAGAGATAATTTTAAATATCGGTGTGGGTTTTGTAAAGATGCAACACTCTCTGCACAGAAGAGTTTCACCCCCAGTGCTGAGAGCCAGGGTCACATCTACTTTATGATATCCTTCTTCACAAACATGCCACTTTGGAGATTCCACTCTGAGGGACCTGACTAATGAGATTCTTTGACCAATAAGGCCATTGGTAAACTACAGAAATCCTCAGAGGGATTCATCAGTGCCCGAGCCTTCTGGAGGCATTTAACTAGCCACCTGGAGGATCCTCCTGTCTCCAGACAATTATTTCACAGCAGGAAGAAAAACTTGCCTGAGGTTTCAACCACAGCCAAATTCATTGGAGTTGATAAACATGTCAGATGGATCATGTAGCTGCCATGGGGCAGTCAGGAACAGAACTTTATCCTGGAGGGATTATTCTTTTCCTCCAAGTAGTACTTAGATGTGACCAAAAGGCATAGATGCCAGATGCTGAAGGTCTTTTTCCAGGCCTTTCTTTAGAATCTGACCTCTGAAACTGACTTGCTCAATATTTATTGGTAATGATACATTTCACTACAAAAGAAATTAAGAAAAATGCTGATGAGAGATAGATAACTATTTTAAATGCATACATGTTGCAGACATATTCATCTGAGTTACTTAGGTCTCCCAACTTAGTAAATATTTACATCCATTTCACAATGATGTCCTCAAAACTGAGTTTAAGTTGCTTCAATGAAAATGTCACTACACTTCAAAAAACATTGCCTGTTTTGTTTTTATTTATATACAACAGATACTTATGACCTGGTTTTGAATCCTGGCTCCCCCCCCTTGATAGCTGAGTCACTATAGGTCTGTTCTGTACTGAACTTTTCTAAGCTTTATTTTCCTCATCTAGTAAAATAGGCAAGAAAACCTACCCATATGAAATAAAAAAGATGAAGACACAGTACTTAGAGAAGTTTCTGGCACATAGTAAGTACCAAATAAACATTATCTCTTAATTTTTAAGATAAATCTTTCTTCTTCCCTAGTCCATATGAGGGTGATAAATTCTGGGTATTATATCTACAGAAATTGGCCAGAGTGAGTGGAGGATAATGAGCAGGGTGGAAACAATCCCACCATGCATTTCACATGGAAGGCAGTTGCCTCACTACCTGATATATGTGGTAGGGGGTCAGCCTAGATCCTCTCACTTCTCTTTCCCCTAGTTGCTCCTGGTTGTCTAGTTTTTGCATGTCACCTCTGTGACCCTTCTTCACAGTCTAGCTTCAAGCAACTGGGGTGGCAGCAGTCAAACCAGAGGAAAGCAGAGTGTCTGAGAATTTAACTCCAGGCCCCAACTCTCCTGTCCCCACTCTGTTTACCACTATCCCTATGCTGTTCCTGACCAGTGCCACAGGAAGTCCAGTGCTCAGGCTTAAGTCGGGTGCATCCTGAGGCATTATTTCCACTGCAGGGCTCACTGTGGAATCCAGTTGAAGCTGCCCTCATTCAGTGGACGTTGCCTGACATCCCGTGTTTCCTGACCTCTTACCAATGTCCTCAGAATCAGTTCTGCAATCAGTCACTGTGTACAAATCCTTGACTCAGCCCTCTTCTGGGGAAATCAATCTAAGACCCTCCCCATAGCTAGAATCACTCCGGGAAAAGTCCCCTCTCATTCCTCCTAAAGCCAGCCCAGAATCCTCTTCCACCCCCATGGAAGTAGAGGCCCTTCAGAAATTCTATTTGATCATTTCTCAGTGACATATTCAGAGACAGCAAGACCTTACTAAGTATAGATTTGAAAAGAGTGTATTTTAAAGCACCTCTATGAATAAATGATTCTGCATAGGATTGGTCATATCCCAATGACTTCATTTTAACTTAGTATCCCTCTGAAGAGTCCATATCCAACTACAGTCATATTCTATGATCCTGGGGGTTAGGATTTCAACATAAGAGTGCTGGGGAACACAAGTCAGTGTTCCATTTGAAATTCCAGAAGTACTGGCTCTAGCTAATCACCACCCCCTTTATTGTGTATGTTGTTTATTCCAAAGAGCATCCTACTTCACAGTTATTAGTTACACCCAGTAACTTCTTTCTGCAAAGGTACAAACCTCTAGGCTCTAGAGAGGACTGCAGGTGAGGTTAAAGCTGATGATGAATGAAGAAATACAACCATCAAACACCTGCAGGAGCCTCTCAGTGAGAGTCCAGAGAGAGGATGTGCAGGATTCAGGACCACAATTCTCCTCACGCTCAGATATGATTCAGCACATCTGTTGGCAACATACATCATTCCTATGAAACATCCCCCCCGCAGCCCCATGCCCTTTTTTTTTTTTTTTTTTTCAGTAGTGGGCCCTGAACACAGGGACTTCGGGTTCAGCTATATCCCCAGCTCTTTTTCATTTTATTTTGAGACAGGAAGTCACTAAGCTGTTAAATTGCCCAGGCTGGGCTTGAACATAGGATCTCTCTGCCTCAGGCTTCCAGAATGCTATTATTTACACTCTAAATCCCAGAAACTGAAAGGTGAAGTACTATACTACTGTTATAAAATATCAGAACCCTTGTGAGAATTGATCAATTTTAATGAGTGAGGAACAGACTAGAGTGGCTATGCCTTCTTTTTCCTTGGCTTTGTTGAGGTATAATTGTGAAATGATTACCAGTCAGGTTAGTTACACATCCATCACCTCACATAGTTACTTTTTCTTGCACGTGTGGTGAGAGTACACAAAATCTGTCTTGGTAGATTTCAAAAATGTACTACAGTACTGCTAACTAGAGACACTGTGCTGCACAGTAGATTCCCTGAACTTACTCATCTTCTAACTGCAAAACCCAGATGCAGAAAATCATGTGTTGCTTAATGACGGGATACACTGTATCATGAACCTGCTTTGTCTTCATATAACATCACTGAGGACACTTAAACCTAGACTTACCCACCTAAGCAATACGACACAGACAGATACATAGATGATTAGATAGATAGATAGATAGATGATAGACAGATCTCTTACTTTTCTACATTACAACCCTATACAGCATGTTGCTGTATGGAATACTGTAGGCAATTATAACACAAAAGTAAGTAGTACATGTGCATCTAAACATAGAAAAGTTACAGTAAAAAGTATTAGATGATAGGAATTTGTCAGCTCCACTGTAATCTTATGGGACCATCATTGTATATGTGGTCAGTCGTTGATCAAACCACCATTATGCGTGCATAGCTGGACTGTATGACCTTACTTGCATGTGGCATCTGAGACAAAGACTGGCTTTTTCAATGGTCTCTGCCTCAGTGGAAGGGCTGAGGGGCTGCTAGGCTGACTGTATATGCCTGCAGGAGGGCTGGGAACAGGTGCAATATTGAGACTTTCAGTAATTCCACTTGTGACACAATTTAGTCTTTTTTCACAAGGAGTTTATTGTGATACTTTGATGCTTTGAACAGAAAAGCTATTTACACAAAGCAATTACTCCTTCATGGCAATTTAACTGCCCAACTATGGCAAGAAAGAAACTTTCACAAAACTAGGCAACTTAAGTTCAAAATCCTTTCAACATTGCATGCAACTCTATTCTCTTCACTTACAATTAAATTATTTTTATCCATATCACCAGGAGCAAGACTCTCTTAGAACAGGAGGTAATAAAACTGTTACTCGGTTTTTTCTGTTTGACTCTACAAACTCCAGGAAATACATCAGGAATGGCTTTACTATATCAAATTAAGTTTGTCTTCTGCCTCTAAGCCCTTACTTCTTTATAGTCATTAAGTAAGCGGATATAAATACCTCATTTACACAAGTTAGAAGCGTGTTGAAAAACTAAATAAAGCCAAAACATACTAAGCAGTCAATACTTTTCCCCAGTAAAGAATTCCAGGTACTGTAGGTCTATGATTTGGCTTGTTGCTTATCCAAGCTGTAATCAGATTTCACTAAAGAGAAAATTAGAGTAGTGCATACTTGAAGGTGTTGGGTTTTTGTCATTGTTGATGAACTAGGCTGATCCTTTTGAAATTCAAGGAATTTAAACTGCTTGAGCCCTGTCTCAAATATTCCAGAAACTCCTTTTCTGTTTTCATGTGCTTGGCAGGCTAAATTTCTCCAATAATCTAAATCCTATTCAATCTCAAGGGGGAAAAAAATCTTACTTTTCCTCTTTTATCATTTTTAAAAACACTTACTACCCTTCCACCTCACAAATGTGCTTAGGTAGATACACATCTGACTCTGTCTAGTTTACATTATTTGTTTTATAATTAGCAGCTCTCAAGGATTTTTCTTCGCTCACTGACAATTCCTGAGGTAAATTTTGTTCTGGTAGCTGAAAGGTTTCTGTTTCATTTGTTTTAGGGTAAAATTTCTTAAATCATAGCACATTATAATAAATAGAAAACTGATTGTAAGAAAACTACCCCCTGCTTGGAACAATGAAGCAAGAAGTTAACCATTACAAAATAACAGTTTGGGGGAAAATTATGTCACTGATACAGAAGTTATTGGTTAACTGGAGTCCAGTTTCTGGAATTAATGGAAAGAGCTGCCTTAATGAACTATGTTGGTTGATGTCATTCAAAGTTTAGAAATTCTAATTTCAAAATTTTCTATCAATAAAACCATGATTTGCTTTGGAAGTAAGGCTAAACACTCCAGTATTTTCTACTTACATATGTGGATTTCTAACTTAGTTATGTGTATAGAAGCTTTCAGCCCCTCCATTTCATAGCCTATTTGATCATTTCCTATGACATTTTCAGAGACAGGAAGACCTTGCTAGGCATAGATTTGAAAAGAGCATATTTTAAAGCATCTCCATGGATAAATGAAAAGGTTTGAAGAACATTTAAGTTAAAATTCAGTAAAATTTCACCTAGTAAGTAACTGAACACACCCTGATCCCTGCCTAACTGACTTTTAACTATGATTAACTCAACTTAGAGACAAATAACAGAGCAAGTTAATATCAGGATTAATTCAAGCCAGAAACAAAAGAAGGAAGAAACAAATTGCCATATTTCGTTTCTTCTGAGTTGTGCATTCACATCTTTAAATCTCTAAAACATGCTATGCCTTACAGCCACTGCAGTCTCACAGTTGTCTAGGTTAAGTGGTCATCCACATAGTCATATTGCTAACAAGTGAGAACTCAGTCATACTATCCACTGTCACCATATTACTTGACATATGTGCATCATTATACCCCATATGTTACATTTCGCTGCCTTTTTAGAAATTTTTAATTGACACCTAGTAAGTGTATATATTTATGGGATACAATGAAATCAATACATGTGTGCAAGGTGTAATGATCAGGGTATGTAGCATACCCATTACCTCAAACAGTTATCATTTGCTCATGCTGAAAACATTCAAAATCCTGTCTACAGCTTTTGAAATACAAAATTGTTGTCAATCGCAATTATCCTACTGTGCTAAACATTGTTTTTCTTCCTGTCTCACTGCATTCCTGTACTCATTAACTCATTAACTTTTTAAATTAAGTTTTAAAGACTATGTCATGATGTAGCATTGAAAAAAGGTTTTATTAACCATTATTTGCTTACATTTTCCATTAATGTACAAGAATGGGAAGGAAGTTATATCGGTATAAATCTATCTCTAAATAAATCTAAAAGAGTATTGTCTGTAAAGTTTTAAAATATCTATGTAATTTGCAAAAACATTATGCCATCAAGAATATTGCAATTATTTTATTTTTTAAAGATACAGATATCCACTTAAAGTGTCTTGGGTTCACCCATCAAAAAACTCAAACATTTTGATAGAAATAAAATTTTTGTAAAAAGAAAAACAATGCTGCCTATGTTCACTAACTTCTCAATATACCTGTAATACTGTATAAATGTAAAGATTGCACCAATTATCAGCTGCCACTATATACTGCATGTTTTCCTCAAAGTGGAGAATGTAAGCTTAGCCCTTTTTTAAAATTAAGTTTATTGGTATACTTTAGGTGTACATAATGATCACATTCATCAAAGGGAATTTGTACCCGTACATGATATAATTTGATTCTTTTTTTCCCCCATTCTCCAACCCTTTTCCTCCCTTCAACCCCGCTTATTTACAAAAGTTTAACATTTTTATTCTGAGTAATTATTTAAAATCACTGTGTTGCAGCAACTTTTTATCTATGGGTGCTGTTTTACACTACTGATTTCCAAAGTGATAGCTGTAAACATAAAAAGCAGGGGCAAGTGGCATGAGCTTAGATTATAAAGATCCAGATGTGGTTATATTATTAATGTATAATCTAGTTGTATTTCTGTGTCTTTCTGAAAACATGTTAAAGTTAAATAAGCAAGCCTAGGAATGGTGCTCCCTCTTGTGGCCAAATATCTTGAAGCTCTTCACACAAGGGCAAAACTCCCTTCCAAATTTGTGTGTTACGGATTGACCCCAGAGAAGCTCATCTACCACCTTAAGTATTGTGTTTAAGCAGCAAAATAATTCAAAAAGCTGCACTTTTGGTTTATGGTAGCATACATAAATAATAGACATAAATAAATCAGAATACATTTTTAGGCCATTAAGAACAATCAAATTTTACACTGCTGGAGTCTGGTACCATTAGATTAACAAATTTTATTTATTTTATTGTTAACAGATATTAATTGCTGGGGCTGGGGATTTAGCTCAGCGGTAAAAGTGCCTACCTGGCAAGCACAAGGTCGTGAGTTCGATTCCTGGTACCAGAAGAAAAACAAAACAACAAAAACAAAAAAGAAACATATTAATTGCTGAAATGAATGGGATTTGCTGTGATATTTCAGTACACGCAGGCAGCATATGTTTTGCAAATTTTAATGTTCAATATATTTAAAGAACATGTCTATCAACTTTAAAAAATGTATCTTCTAAAAGAATTTTTAAAATGATATGGGCTTTGTGGATCTTTTTCCTAGTTAAAAAAATACAGCAGTTCTAAAACAGGGATGATTTTTCTGCACAAAATACACTAGAAATATGTGGAGACTCCTTTAATGTAACAAATCAAAGGAGTTGTTACTTGGTTTATGAATAAAATTTAGAGATACTGAGAGAGCTGTTGAATATCCTACAATGCACAGCAAGGGCACCTCTCACCACCAACAAAGATTCTCTGGGGCTGAACGGCAGACATCTTCGGGAAGCCTAGTGAGTCTGGGTTCTGCCTCCCTGACCAGTGTGCAAGGCAGACGAAGCCTCAGGCACCCTCTGGGGCCTCGGTGGCTACCCGGCACACACATAGTGTGTCGGCCCAGGCTGGGCTGCCACTACTCACCAGTACAGGAGCTACATAGAGCACTAAGGATCTTCAGGCTCTCGCCCTGCCACTCACAAACAATCAGGACAGTGAGACTGCACTACAGGGAGTCTCTGGTTGTTCAAAAATGACAAAATGAATGAGCAAAATGCAATCCCAGACCTCCACACCACCCAGAACAAGTCCAAGAGGCATCAACACAGAAGAGCCTAGAAGTCATACACCTGAAATTTCTGAAATGATAGCAACTGAAGAAACAACTCCATCAGGGCACAGAAGACATCAGATCAGAAATAATGTCTCAGGTGAGAAAAGAAATGACAACAATAATGAAAGAAATGTTCAACATATACAAAGATGACATAGACAAGCAAATAGAAGAGAATAGACAACTCAATGAAACCTTCAGGAAACAATATACAAAAGAACTAGAAGGTATGAAACAGATGCAAACAGACATCCAGGAACTTAAAATTCCATTGAAATCTTGCAAAACTGCCTGAACAAAGCTGAAGATAGACTTTCAGGCCTTGAAGACAGCATAGCCACCAATGAATGTGAAAGAAGGGATCTCTTAAAAACAACAAGGAACCAGGAAATAACAATTCAACAACTGCAAGATGAAGCAAAGAGAAACAATGTCAGATTAATAGGTATTAATGAAACAGCGGGTGTCAACACAAACAACATAAAAAGACCATTTGCAGAAATAATAGCAGAAAATTTCCCAGGCATGGTGAAAGAATCAGACATCCAGATAAGTGAAGCATATAGAACTCCAGTTAATCATAACCAAAATAAATCTACCCCCAGACATATAGTGATAAAGATCCCAGAAACTCAACAAAAGCTCAGAATATTAAAAGCTGTTAGAGGAAAGAAACAGATCACCTATAAAGGAAAGCCTATCAGAATCATGGCAGACTTCTCAACACAAACCATCCAGGCAAGAAGAGCTTGGAGTGAAGTACTTCAGGTACTGAAAGAAAACAACTTACAACCCAGATTGATGTACCCTGCAAAGCTATCTTTCAAATTTAATGGAGAAATAAAATATTTTCATGATAAAGAACAACTGAAGAAATTCATGAGCACCAAACCAATCCTACAAAGACTACTAAAAGATATACTAGAAAGAGATAAAACTGACCACAAATTCAAGAACAACAGAAAGGAAACAACAAGCAGAGCAAGCAATTAAACAGAAGGAAAAAGGAGGATCCAACAGCAGGGAAATAGCATGACAAAGATAAGCCAGTACATATCCATTATAACCATCAATGTAAATGGTCTCAATGCACCAACCAAATGAAGCAGACTTTCAGAGTGGATTAGAAAACAAAACCTAACTATATGCTGTATAAAAGAAACACATTTAACTCAAAAGGAAATTCAAAGACTAAAAATTAAAGGATAGAAAACAATACATGCAACAGGAACCCAGAAAAAAGTGGGTGTAGCTATTCTGTTTGCAGACAACATGAACTTCAAACTAAGAACAATCAAAAAAGATAAAGAAGGTCCTACATAGTTGTGAAGGGGAAGCTTCAAGAGGAAGAGATAACAATTGTAAACATCTATGCACCAAATATAGGAGCACCCACCTATATATGACAAATTCTAACAGACATGAAAAATGATATAAGTAGCAACACAATCATAACAGGGGACTTTAACACACCACTGTCACAAAGAGATAGACAAAAAATTGGGAAAGAAATAACAGAACTGAACCAACCATGTGAACATATAGACTTAGTAGATCTTTACAGAGTGTTCCACCCAACAGCATCAGAATACACATTCTTCTCAGCTGCACATGGGA
>NW_004955483.1:2532688-2571689 GCF_000276665.1 Chinchilla lanigera | reverse complement strand
TTTTTTTGGTTTTTCTCCGGTACCGGGAACCGAACTCACGACCTTGCGCTTGCCAGGCAGGCGCTTTTGCCGCTGAGCTAAATCCCCAGCCCCATGGAGGAGTATCTTGAAGCAGCACAAAATGCTTGATCTGACCCAGACTTTCTAAATTCAAATCACAGCTCTGCCTCTTCCTATTAACTAGGTAGATTTGGACAAGTTATGGTAACATATTTATACCTTAGTTTTCTCATTTGTAAACTTCTATAAAAATCTTGGAAGGATTAAGTGTACCTTATAAAACTGTTGTGAGGGGGCTGGGGATTTAGCTTAGCGGCACAGCGCCTGCCTGTCAAGCGCAAGGTCGTGAGTTCAGTTCCCAGTACCGGGGAAAAAAAACAAAAAAAAACCCAAAAAACTGTTGTGAGGATTAAATATACCTTAAAGAATTGTGAGGATTAAAGTATTGTATTTGGAAAGCCCTTAAAATAGAGCCTGTCATACAGTAAAAATCTAGTATATGTTAGCTGTGAAGATAGATTATTTAGGCTTATTAACATAAGGACTTTTCTTTGTAAACTATATACAAAAAGGTAATTCCTAAAATTACATCTAGAGGTTATTGGGTTTGTTCATTGTTCTGGAGGACTAGGCCAATTTAATTAAAACAGAATATAAAATCAGATGTTAAATATTGAAAAAAAATTCTTTGCAGATAAAATAATTGTCTATCAAAAACATAAGAAATCAACTGATGCTATTGGAAATAATTAGGAAATAAGCTGATTACAATGCATACATTTTTTAAGTCATATTTGTATGATTTTAAGAAAATAAAAGCCTCATTAAAGAAAAAGATAATACATATTGAAATGCAAAAATATTTAATACATGTGGAAGACAGTGCAAAGATTAATATGAATACATTTTATGGAAAAAGACTGGAATATTATTCAGTAAAATACTAGCATGGTTTTCTGTAGAATCTGTCATGCCAGGACTTAGTTTTACTTGACATACGTTGCTTTTCATTTTCTGCACTGGATTTATGTGTTTATAAATAAATTTAAGGTGGAAAGCTCGTCTGTTTTACTCAAATAGAGCTTCCTTATAAACTTTCCTTTAACATTGATATTTTATGCTACTTACATATTCATAATGATCTGATCTTCGCTCATGAGAAGAAAGCTAATATGTGTACTGTGGATTACATTATCACACCATATATGTTTCCAAAGTAATAGCCTAAGACCTATATTGTACCCACAACTATATCTTACAGTGTGTCTTTCTGAAAATGTATTTCACAGTAAATGGGACAGTCTAGCACACAGATTTATTAAATATTATTTGATAACTTTAGACTTGACAGTGGATAAGCATACAGAAAATATTTCTCTACATTAAGGAGATAAGTGAATTTTGTAGAACATGGCTTCTCTCAAACTTTCAGAGGAGGACTGTCTTCTGAAATCTTTTTTAATTCTGCAGTGCCTAAGAGAGACTTCTTAGCCTTAAGTAGAAGTTTAGATTCACAAGACAGGCCACACACGGTCCATCCAGTCCGCTGACAAGGACAGGAAACAGTGTGGTGTACCAGTCAGTGTTTCTTCTTCTTAGCGAGTCCTTGTCCTGGGCTTCTCTGGCCTCCTCAGTGATAACTCGAGTGCAGGGAGATGCAGTTATCCAAGGAGAGTGTGAGATCCACGCTGGCTCAGTAGCCCCCTCCCCCTCCATGCTAGCATTTCTTGTCACCAGCTCAGAGGCACAGCTCTCAGGCCCCACAGCAAACAGGCTAGGTGCCAGCCACCACTCAGGGAAGGACAGAGCTGTGGCATCCCTCGTGGCATCTAATTCCTTCATAGTCTTCCCTGTCCGTTGCGTTCTACCAGTTAGCGTCATTGTCACCATAATCAGTGTCACCGAGGAGCTGGCTGATGCTCCTTTGTCACAGGTCTAGAGGTGCCCAGATAGAAAGTTAGGCCGGGTCAGGCTTATCCTAGCAAAGGAAAGGGTGATTTTTTTCTCTTACCTTTATAGCTAATTAACCTAGAAGTCAGTTATGGTTTATAACTTCATTTCAATATTTTGAAGATTGTACAGCACGCCCTAAATAGTCTACTAGTTAGAGAGAAAATAATATATTGTTTTTCTGATTTATCTTCAGACAAAATTTGACCAAGAGGGAAATGTTACTTCCTTTGGTAAGTATCTTTACTTTATTCTAAATCATAAAAAATCAGTGAATGAGTAAACCTGGTGGCAGTTCGGACAGTTGCCATGTTACAGTTACAGTGTTTTGAGTGGAAAGCTGTGTGTCACAGGGGTATGGAATGAGGTCTCCTTTCCCATTTTTCCTTCCGTCCTAATTGGAACTGACAGTGCCTAGACTGTGCATGTTCTCTCAGAGTTTCCTTCTGGCAGGAGTCACTCTGACTCCACCTGGGAAAGTGAAGGAATATTTTTGGAGAATGGGGCCAGGGGGTAGAGGTGCCTTTTCATCCTTTTGTTTCTCTTCTGTCAGTCTTTCTTAAACTGCCCTCCACCTCATGTTCGTTCTGAAGTGTGTTTAAGGTAAAATCACGCAATACCACTGGCCCTGCAGTGGGTGATGAAAGACAGGGTAGGGTAGGGCATTGGGTGGCAGTTGCATGAAACTGCTGCTGATTGCTGTCTGTGGAAAGCTACTTTTAAAGATGAAGCCAGGTATTGCTTTACTTGTAGCTTGAGACTTCAGTTTCTGTGCTTCCAGACATGTGACCCTGTTCCTGCCATTGCTGAGATCTGAGTGTGTGTTGCTCAGTGTCTCCTTCAGAAGATTGTTCTGCTTATACCCCTGTCAGAGGTGTGGTTGAATACTACAGGAACAGATACTGCTGTTGTCGGTGTAATGTCTCGAGTTTCTGTGATCTGTTGTATTCTCTTAGGTAATAAATTTAGTTTTCAGACAGGATAATCTGGTATGAGAACTGACCTAATTTTCTCATTCTGATTTCTCCAAGGACAGAAAATTGAACTTATCTGTTCACACATTTACAATACTGAAGATGATGTAGTAAAAAAAAAAAAGTAGAAAATGCCATTGTGGCCGGGCGTGGTGGCGCGCGTCTGTAATCCCAGCACTCGGGAGGCTGAGGCAGGAGGATCGTTACGAGTTCCAGACCAGCCTGGGCTACAAAGTGAGCTCAAGGCCAGCCTAAACTGCATAGCAAGACCCTGTCTCAAAAAGACAAAAAAAAAAAAAAATAAAACAAAACAAAACAAAATGCCATTGTGTAAAATTCATGTTCAAGAAAGATGACCTGTCCTTAAAGCAAGAAATTGCTGCTGTGGGTTCCAGGGATGCATGGCTGTGGTTTGTTTTGTATTGGTTCCAAGGGCAGAAAAGTTTTACCAAGTCTAGAAAAGAGAAGGGAATAATTAATGTTAGCTGGCTATGTTTTTGAGGTAACAATGAGCACTCACTTAGCTTTTGTTTCTTATAGTAGTACAAAATTGTCCTGACGGTGCTGGGAAGAGTACTCTGCTGGAAAATCTAAATAAACTCTTGGTTTATTAGTTTAGCTCATTCTTATTTCTTTTATAGAAAGGAAAAAAACTGAGTTATACCAAGAGTTAGGTCTCCAAGCCAGAGATTTGAGGTTTCAGCATGTGATGAGCATCACAACCAGGAACAACAGGATTATCATGAGGATGGAGGTAAAGGGTTTTCTTATCATCTACAGTTCTCCACTGCAGTGTTATCAAAGGTACCTGTGGACTCTTTTGTCAGTATATAGGTGAAAAGTAATTTTAGTATAAAAATACCTGTATCGAGCACATACATTTTAGGTAGAACTCATTTTACATGGATTATATTCATATGCTCAGCAGGTATACTATTTCATGTTGGAAAGATTGTGTTCTCACTGTTTGAATTTAATCACTAATTTCTAAAATTATAAAAATATTTGTGGTATATTTTCACTTATATAATTATGTATAATTACAGTATAATCTTAGTTACCAAGAACATTTCTGGTTTTCTATATCTAGAATTAAATTTTAAAACTTCAATTTAAATTTTTATTAACACCTTTCTAAAATACATTGTGTCTACCCTTGTGTACTCAGAGAACCCCACATACACGGACGTTTCCTTAGTGACTCAGAGTTAACAGGGATATTGCTATTGTGGTGGGTGAAAGCTTAGGGTCTTACAGAAGATAAGGGTAACAGGTCTTGGTGGTATTGCCCAGCAGTGACTTGCTTTCTTCAAGACAGCTTTGATGGCAGATTTGTGTCCATTTATCTGGAATTAATAAAAATAATCATGTTGGAAGCCACCTTCTCCCAGTGCTTTTTCTCCGGAAAACCTTCACTCTTGCTATCTGTACCTAGTACCCTTCAAATAAGAATCTCTTTGACAAAGAGATAGGAGTGTGGTCAAGCAAATTTAGCAGTGTTAATGTTATAATCTAAATGGTGACTATTTGGTGTCCATAGAGCAGTCTTTCAACATTTTTATATAAAATTTTTTGTGATACATTGTTGATAAAAATGTAAAATAGAAAATATTTCTTTTTTTTGTTTTTTTTTGTTTTTGGTTTTTCTCCGGTAGCGGGAACCAAACTCAAGACCTTGCGCTTGCCAGGCAGGCGCTTTGCCGCTGAGCTAAATCCCCAGCCCCCAGAAAATATTTCTGATTACTGTGTTACTAATAGGGTAGTCACAGGCAGGCTACCTCTATTCTTCTAACAAAAGTTGCCAGTATCCAGAAAAATTTCTAAGTTCATACTGTTTTATATTGGAGCACTGAGGCTGTGTTTTATCTTTATAATGTCAAATTAGCTTAATGTGTTTTGATATTTTTAAAGGGAAACTTTTCTATTTAAACCAAACTACTTGTGACTAAAGTAAATGTTTTCTAAAAGTCTACGTAACAGCTGACTTTTAATAAAACTATCTTTGCCTTTAGTACCTGTTTTTTTCATTATTACCTAGGAAGTCTTAATAAATATGTAATTTGCATAATCCCACTTAAATTGAGAGTAAGTTAGAAATAATCAAGCCAGGCATGGTGATGCAGGCCTGTAATCCCAGCACTCTGGAGGCTGAAGCAGAAGGATCGTTGCAAGTTCAAGACCAGCCTGGGCTACAAAGTGAGCTCAAGGCCAGCCTGAACTGCATAGTGAGACCCTGTCTCCAAAAAGAGACAAAAAAAAAAAAATTAAGACTTACCTATGTTTTTAGGTTTTCTTCTTTTAAAAATATATCTTTCTTGTGTATGTGAAAACCAAATGAATATTGAATGGTTTAGTTTTAATCCAAAATAAGTAAAATGTTATTTTTCGTATAGCTCTATAATTTGTACATACATGTGTTTATGTGTATATATGGACATGTATCTTTTTCTTTTTTACAGTATTTGAAAGCTGTGATAACTCCAGAGTGTCTTCTGATACTAGATTATCGTAATTTAAACTTGGAACAATGGCTATTCCGGGAGCTTCCATCACAGTTGGCTGGAGGTGGTCAACTTGTCACATACCCTTTACCTTTTGAGTTCAGAGCTATAGAAGCACTCCTACAATATTGGGTAAGCTTGTTTTTATTTAGTTTTGTAAGTTTGTTTGGGTTTCAAATTGGGAAAACAAGTTAGTATTGTTTCAGTGGTACTTTCCCTGAAGGCATCTTCCGAGGCAGAATCATTTCTACATGTCCAAAATGAAGAAGATATCTAATTCTTAAACTTTACTACTCAATCAAATATAACTGAAGACTCTAGAGTGTATAAAATATAACATTCAATGAAGCCCATTTCAAGTTTAATAACCATATTATGGAGTGGTAACGTGAAATACTTAATATACTACATATGATAGAAATTAAGATATATATCATACTTTAAATGCATTCCATTTTATTCTCTAAACTGTACATTATGAAAATGCTTGCTTACATATGATAACTATTATGTGTCAAACCATTCTTTCACCTTCTCCTACAATCCTTTGAATTAGCTGAATGATGTCTCTGTTTGAGACCTAAACTGACATAGGAACTACACACATTCTTCTAGGCACCCATTGTTAAAGTGATAGTCATTGCATGTGTGGGGTCCTGTCACACTCCGAACACAAGTGATGAGCTGCTTTCCTGGCCCCTACCAGTCCTTCACTATCACATCTGCGCCCCATTAGTTAGGATGGTGGTGTGTGCAAGAGTTAGTACAAAGAACGCTACCCAGAGTGGGAGGGGGAGAGGAGAGCAGAGAGGACATGAGGTGAGTGGAGTAGGGTGGGGTGAACCTGGTTTTGTTTTGTTTTTGAAACAGAGTCTCACTATGTAGGTCAGGCTGGCCTCAAATTCACAGTGACCCTCCTGCCTCGGCCTCCGAAGTACTGGGATTACAGGCATGTGCCACCATGCCCAGAAGTGGGGTAAACTTGGTGTCCTTCTCTTTTGCCTACTTTGCTTAGAGATGGCCACAGTCTCTTCTAGGGTTAGCACATTCCTGCTGGCTTGAGCCACTGGTGGTACAAAAGGGTCTAATCATTTTTTCAGTCTTTTTACTAATAAAATTAATAAAAAGCTACCTGATGGAGCAGTCATACATGTAGCACTGGTGGTACAAGCTGCCCAGCAACAAGACAGACAAATCATGGCTCTGTCATGAACATGTTAAAGAGGCAACAACAAGTGAAAACAGCGGTCTGTGACAGGCTGCCAAGGATAGGTGGCTCTCAGGACAAACAGGGCACCCCATCTCTTAAAGATCAGGCAAGGGGAGAATAAATGGGCAGCTCAGCTTGTCTGCTGGGATACACATTCTTCTTGCCATTCAGTGGGGTCCCAGAAGACTTCCTTCAGAAACAACACTACACAATAAACGAGGTCAGCCATCCCCCTCAAGAAGCAGGTCTTCAAGTAAAGCAGAGCCATCCAAGCCCACCGAGATCCGAGAGCTACCCGGAGCAGGTATACCTCACAAACACCTGGACGTGACCATCACCAGCCTACTAACCACTGCCTGCGTCCAGCCTTCCTGGGCAGAGGATGTAGTGTCTCCTTTGGATACTAAAACAGTAGATCTGCCTCACTTTATCCACTCTCCTTCCCACCCTCGGTCTCCTGAACCTGGAAGCCGCTCTTCAGTATGGAAATACACAAGATATCTACAATCCATTTCCCAAATCAGAAAATCTTAGCTTCAACTATAATTGTGCTTCTGAGATAAACAGAAGCTAGAATGTATACAGTGGTACCTCAGTTCACAAACTTGATTCTTTCCAAAATCTGGTCACAACTGAGTTGGAAAGAACCAAATCAAATTCAGTAGTTGGGTTTAATCTTGACCTGATGGGGAAATTTGATTCTGTTCTCAAGTTCAGTTTGGAACCAGAATCATAGAAATAATTGAGTTTGTGAACCAAGGTACCATTTTACCACTAATTTTACTGCTTAATTTGGTAGTATGCGGTTTATCAAGTGGTTTAGAAATATTTCAGTCTTTTAACTAGTATGGCTGTATCAATGCCAAAAAGTAACCTTTTGACTTTAGACTGCATTGTGTTTACAAAGTACGTGTAAACAGATGTAAAATTTGTGTTTTAACTGTTGAAGGGGGGCTTGATTTATCTTAAAAAGTCAGTCCCCCATTCCTTTCATAATAATTGTCTGTAGAGGACTCTTCTGATAGTTTATCCCCCTCAACCAAATTTTAGCCTAATGATGACCTTACATAGTTCTTTTAACCTAGGAAATGTAGTTTTGATTCATCTATAAAAGGCATTCCAGCACTGACCCTGTTCTGACATGTTAATAGCATTTCTAGCTGTTAGAAATTTCTGTATGTAATCAGAGGATTCACTGACCCTAAGTATTCTAAAAAGGTTATTTTAATTCTTATGAAAGGTCATGTTGTTATCTAGATCAACACCCTTCAGGGGAAACTTAGCGTTTTGCAGCCACTGATCCTTGAGACATTGGAAGCTTTAGTGGATCCCAAACATTCTTCTGTAGACAGAAGCAAACTGCACATCTTACTGCAAAATGGCAAAAGGTAAATATGGGTGGTTGACCAAGTTGGGAGATAGAGACAACTATCTTAAACTTCTCTTAGTAACCTTAACAGTGAAATGTTTAGCATCAATTCCAAACAAAGTTATTGTGATTCCTCCTTGTAAAAACTACTGACTACTATTCACAATGAGATTTTTTTTTTTACCTTATGATTTACTCTCCGTGTCTTCATTGCCATATTTCACTTTAATTATTATGAAAATTATGTGTGTCACAACATTTTAAAAGAAGATGGCGTAGGTGGGAAGAGCACTTGTCTATCATGTACGTAGACCTGGTTTAATCTCTAGCACTGTAAAGAAGAATTAACATTCAAATTTTCTGAATGTTGGTGTGTTTTATCAGTTAAAAGTGAATTTTCTTGCATGGCAGGATAGTTTAGCAGTAGAGCAGTTGCTTAGCATGCCCAAGGCCCAGGTTCTTATCCCCAGCACAGTGAATGTTCTCATATTATCATAGCGTAAACTTCCAAAGCAAAACAATCTTAAATTCACAGTGTTTATATATTTCTGAGATATTAAAAGTTATGTTTGTATAACTGATTAATTTTACCAAACAGTTTACTTTTGATTTGAGGATTGAGGTTTTGTTTTTTTGTGTTTTGTTTTGTTTTGTTGAGACAGTCTCCCTATATAGTTCAGACTGGCTTTGAACTCATTAAGTAATCCAGGCTGGCCTCAAACTCATGGCAGTCCTCCTGAGTCAGCCTCCTGCATGCTGGGATTACAGGCGTGCACCAGTACACCCAGCAGGGAGTAAGTCTTAGGTTCCATGACGATTAGAATGTTTTACAAGTGAGCCTTTACCATGAGTACTAACTGGATCTACTTGATAAGATACCCTAAAAAGGCACTTTTCTTACAGCAAAATGTATTAAAGAGTTACACTATTAATCATTTTGGTGTAACTATTTTACAGTCTGTCAGAGTTAGAAACAGACATTAAAATTTTTAAAGAGTCAATTTTGGAGATCTTGGATGAAGAAGAGTTGATAGAAGAGCTCTGTCTGACGAAGTGGAATGACCCCCACATCTTGTAAGTATGCTGCTGCTTTGTTGTCCTCAGTCTGGCTCTTCCGGCTTTTCTCCCTTAGGATGGCTTTTCATAGAAAATGTAGTATGTTGGGGAGCAGAGAACATGGGCGTTTTTCTTCCCCAGCCGTCTCACGTTTTCCCTGTGCAGTGTTGCATCTGGCTTGGTTTAATGATGATACATTGAGTGCACACCGCCCTCAGCACTCAGCGGCCTTCCCCTCAGGGGACTGACCACTGCATTGGCGCGTGCGCCTGCTGAAATAGCTTGCCTAGCTACTAGAGTGGAAGAGAGGGAGAGAAATTGGCATCAAGGAGGGAAAAGGTAGGATAAAAGGAAAGGATTAGCACACTGGTATAAATTCTGTTAGTTTGGTCTAATACAAAAATGTCCATGTGTGTAAACTTTTTGTCTCTTAGAAATTTAAAAATTCTCTATTCTTCTTGTGCATACGCAAGTTAAATGTTTACATTTTAAATATAGTAGTTTGGTTTTGTTCTTTGGGGTCAGGGATATAGCTCAGCAGTGTGTGCTTTGTGGAGTGGTATCAGAAATTCATATATACAGACATCTTTGTAATGAGTGTTTCCATGGTCTGTACAGATTATGTAAACATTCTAGGAAGTTGGTTGTTTATAGCCTCATTCGGAAATACTAAGATAAAAAGCAATAGGACTAGGAGTGTAGCTCAGTGGCAGAGCACTTGCCTAGCATGCAGGAAGGATGGCGGTCTGCTTACCCTGGGTTCCAGCCAAACAGCAGAATGTAAACATGGCTGTATAATGTTTGGTCTGTAGCATTTGGGTACAGCAGCAGAAAACGTAAACACGCTCTTAATTTGCTTTGCTTAGGCTGACATATCTCGAATATGCTTCGTGATGCAAGTATTACCTACACAGTACTTCATCCTGTCATCCTCCCTATTAGTCCTGTCGATATAAAGGAGACCAAAATATATATATTTACTTCATTCATAATTTAACATTATATGTTCATGTTGAAATGGAAATACTCTTTATGTTTGTTTTTTAGTTCGGGCTTTGTTTTACCTGGTGATAGTTTTGGATTTTGGATTTTCCTGTAACGGATGGCACGCACTTACATGAATCTCTTAGATTGGACCAAAGAATGCAGTAGAGTTAACCAGTCTTTGTAATGCTGGTATCTTTGTTGTCACATTATCTGTGTAGGGGTCAGGATCAGTTCACACAGCCTGTCATAGATGGACCTTAGTCACAGAAATAGAAAAGACAAAAGGCTTATTTTTCACTGGTGGCTGAATGTTATGTACTAATTGAGGAAGTTTTGGCAGTAAATACCAGTGATGAGCCTGTTGAGGGCAAACTAACTGAATTAATTCGGAATTGTAGTGAAAAGAGCAGTGCTGGGATCGACCATGCAGAGGAGATGGAGTTGCTGCTGGAAAACTACTACCGCTTAGCTGACGACCTTTCCAACGCAGCTCGGGAGCTCAGGGTGCTGATTGACGACTCACAGAGCGTTATTTTTATCAATCTGGACAGGTAAGAATTCCTCTCATAAAACAGTAAGGATCTCCTTTATAAATGTTGAAAGGTAATAAAAGCTTTAAGGAAATGTCATTTTGAGGGAATTATACATCATAATCTGTGGCCACTACATAGAAGTGGTACCGTGAGTGGTTTGCTTGTTTTCTGAAGGTGTAGATTTAATCCACGTGGTCTCAATGAGATTGATGAATTTGCTCTGTGTGACCTGAGTTGTTCTCTCCTCCAGCCACCGGAACGTGATGATGAGGCTGAATCTACAGTTAACAATGGGAACCTTCTCTCTTTCACTCTTTGGTCTCATAGGAGTTGCTTTTGGCATGAATTTGGAATCTTCCCTTGAAGAGGTAAGAAAGTCTTAAAGTCTAAGCTGTGTGCTGTCATAGTGAGCTAAATATACACTGTGTGTCAGAATTCAGGTAACATCTTAGGCCCCATTACAACATAGATATAAATATAGCCTATATTACTTTGTTTCCCAAAACATGTAACTATATATGAGAAGTTTGATAACGTACTGCCAGACTGTGAGGCAGTGTTAGTCTTTAATTTTTATGTGTCTGGCAGTATACCTGGAAATTTGCATATTGTATTTGGCTCAGTCATCACAACTCTAAAAATAGGTAAATCATCTCTACTTTGTAGGTGGGAAAACAGGAAAAGTCACTTGTCCCAGGACACAGAGCTAGAAAATAAGAGAGTTAGGGTTTCAACTCAGAGACAGCTTTCCACCTTGCTCTCCTGCCTTCCATTTGCACAGAGCAGTGAGCTCTCGGCGTGTTTCCAGAGACTGTCTTACAGTTCAGTTTTCTGGCAGTGACCTGAATGTGCCGTTGACAGACTCTGGTGCTTGATTCTGTGTACGTCACTCCAGGGTCTACTGTCTGTTTCTGTGGCTGTCGCCCTGATCCAGTCCACATCATCTCTCATCAGGACTGCTGTATACTTTTAAAAAGTGCTCTTGTAAAACATAAATGTTACGGCACTGTTCTGTGGCTGTTAACTAGCCTTAAGATAAAATCCCTCGGTCTGCGAGGCGGTGTTCGTTTTTATTTTAATTTTTATGTGTCTGGCAGTCTGCTCCTCTGCAGCTGCAGCCACTCTGGACAGTTGCTCCAGTCTCCTCTGACATGCTGCCTCGGCACCTCCCCGCCCCTCTCGCCTTGGTCGCCTAGTTAACTCCTACTTACTGCACAGGCCTCAGCTCTTCTGTCACTTCACGACCCAGACAAGAAATATACTTCCCTTCACAAGTAATGCTACACTTCCCTCTGCACACTCTCCAAATTTGCATACTTGTTTAAAGTCTGCAAAAGATCATAAGCTCCCTGAGGCAGTCAACAGTAGTCATACTAATGCTTCTTGTGATGAAATAGAAAAGAAAGGGGGAAATACATTTGTTCATTGGTTCATTCCCTTCACAATACAAAGGCTTCTTAAAAAATAAAGTGCGCGTCTAAATAAATTTATTGCAGTAAAAAACATAACTGCCATTAATCCGCCTCAGAATACTCACCCTTGCTTCAAATACAAGTTCTTGCCTCTTTCTGAAGCAGCACTGAAGGTCTTCTTTCATGAGTTTCTCTACTAGGTGTGATCAAAACTGCAGTGACTGCCGCTGCTGAGCTTGGAAAGGCAGACCAGTGAAAACATTAGCGTGTCCTCATCCACGTTATTCACGGGACCCGGTACCGTGCACCTTTGGGCTGTCCCCAGAATCCAAATGACCATAAAAGTTACGTGTTTGGAATCAGGATAGGATATCAAGGACAACCGTGCCAGCACAACTGAAGACATAAAAGAGGACTTAAGAACTGCTTTAGTGAGTGGCAAGAATGACTGGATAAGTGTGTTTGAAGCACTATTCTGAGAAAGAATGATGGCATTGTGTCTTTTACTGTAATAAATTTTTAAAATTTAAACATCCACTGTATTTTTCCATCACACCTCCTGTGTTGCTAATGTCTGTTAAATTCTCAGCACTGCTTTAGGCCCATATAGCAGTAAGGGCCTGCTCTAATGGAGGTTACGTTATAGAGAAGGAGAGAGGTAATAAAGTACATTAAATGCTAAGTGCTACAAAGAAAAGTAGTGCAGGTAAAGGGATAGAGGTGCTAGACAGTGATACAAGTAACATTTGAGAGCGTGTGTCAAGGAAGGTGGGCTAAGGAAGTGACATTTGGGGGAAACCTGAATGAAGAGGGAAGGTGGGGAAATCTGGGAGATAGCGTTCCAAGCAGAGGGAGCCACTGTGTCAGAACAGCAGCAGTGAGCTGAGCTTCTCCACCGCAAGAAGGCCACAGAGGCTGACAGATAGTGCATGGGGAAGAGCGGCAGAAAATGAGGCCAGAGACACAAAGCTGAAATGTGACAGAAATTGGACTCCCCTGACAGGTCTCAGAGTACTGGCTCACTAAGAACATAGTCTGAAATCGCCTTCAGGCCATGTGAATAAGGTGTATATGGAACTCAGATTATTTTTGTGTTTAGAGTCCTGATGATCTATGTATATGCAAATATTCCAGTTTTGAAGACTGACTATAAACAGAAAATTCAAATTGTGTGACCTCACGATTATTTAAATTTATGTATGTGTGAACACAGACTGGAGAGAAACAGTAAAAGCAGTTACATGTGGCTTATAGGTGATTAGAAATATTTAAACCTTGAAATAACTTTACCCTCTGGTTTAATACGATTCTTGGCCTCTGGGTATTAGGTACTTGTTTTTAGTTTGCTTTAAATAACAGAGGCTTCCTTGGAACTCGGGGCAGTAACAGTTGAAGACACTGTAAGAAACCTGGCCTGTGTGATTGAAGTGAACTCTGCTCTCTTTTAGGACCACAGGGTGTTTTGGCTGATCACAGGGATCATGTTCATGGGAAGTGGCCTCATCTGGAGGCGTTTGCTTTCATTCCTTGGGAGACAACTAGAATCTCCTCTGCCTCCTAGGGTAAGATGGGTATGGTGTATAGCATTATCTCAGAGAGTTACGATCGGGGGCTCTGAAGTCACACAGGCTGGACTTCAGTTGTCACAGACTGCAACCCTGCACAAGTTACTGAACTTCTCTAACTGTCCCTCACTTTCCCTGTCAGTTAGCTCAGTACTCCTGCTTCATAGGAGGATTGGGAGAATTGGATAAGATAGTATGTGCAGCACAGTGCCTGACACAACAAATGCATGGATTTTGTCTAGAGCACTCTGGCAGGCATGGTGCATTTAGATACATGTTAGTGCCTCTGGTACAAGGTTCTGTCATAACCAAACTGAGATGTAGAAAACGTTTATAGTGCTCTCATTACAAAAGTATAGAGCTTTCTTCCTGTTTTTGATCTTTGTATTTGAAGATAGCTCCTTGGGCATAAGTACTTAAGATGTTGACCCAAGGCTTACAGTCCTTCCTTCTCTTATCATTTTACTAGTGATAATTCTTTCAAGAAAGACCCAGACTAAAATTGTTTATCCTGCTTTCTTTAGATGTCTTCTTTACCTAAAAAGACCCTTCCTGCAGACAGGATGGAAGTGAAAAACAGCCTCAGGCCAGATGGACTTGGATCAAACAGAAATATCCTAACAACCCGTTAGCAACAACTTGGTGGAGACTAAATTTCTTTTATATTTCTGATACTGATTTCTTTTATAGAGTCATACACTTGAAAAAAATCAATATTTAAATTACAGTGTCTGATAATGTTATGGCAATCGCAATACTAAGAACTAATTGCATTTCCCGAATTCTGAGTAAACAGCCAAGTGATTGTTTTATGAAAGGCCAAAAATCATATTTCATACAGACTTTAAATACTGTTTTTATAAATAGGGTGTGGGACATAGAGAATAATTTAATGCAAGAATAGATTTATATAGATTTTATTTAATTTATACATAAAGAAAAGTGCAATCTCATGCTGACCAAAGCCTCAAAGTTTTCAAACCCATTGATTCTGAGGTCAGGTACTGGCAGGTTTTAGTACAGGAAATCATAGTACAGGGCATTCAAGTGATTTCCTCACTCATTTGCTTGAAGTGCTAGCGTAATATTTCCTACCCTTAAACTCGGGAAGTTTGTGCTTTAAAAACCATCCTCGGCATAACCTTCTTTTCTTGAATTTGCCCCCATATATACATATATGGTAAGTACAAAGAGAGAAAGAGTAATCAGAATCTCGCTTTCTTTGTTTGGCTATAAAGAGAGCCTTTGGAAGTAAAGGCTGTTCTATAGCTAGTTTGTTGATTCTCTGATTTCTAAAGATTTTTAAACCATCTTGCCCAAAATGAAAATACAGATAGCTCAACTAATCTATATGTGTATACTTCAGAAGTTAACAGAAGGACAGGTAAATGTTAGAATTGTGGAACTTATTTTCACAATAAGTTTGGTTTAAAACAAATGGCTAATACGTATAAGTCTGAAAAGTGTATCTTGATTAACATCTTACCTATCAATTGTATATTTTCTGGAGGTCTGGTGCAGTCGCATCCAGAACGTTAAAGTTAAACATGCCTCCAAAAGTAGTGTGCGCTGCAGACTAGGATGACCACAACAGCCCTTACACTACAGATGCAGTAGTAGTAAGAGAATAAGACTGGGATATATAGCTCAGTAGCATAAGTGCCTGCCTGGCAAGCACAAGGTCCTGAGTTAGATTTCTGGTACCAAAAAAAAAAAAGAGAGAGAATAAGTAGCCCTGCCTTGATAGTGCTGAGGGTACCGTGTCACCCTAATATGCTGAGGAAGTTTAGGGGTCCCATTTACCAGGTGGTTTGGTGAGAGGATAAAAATGTTACTCCAGGCGCTGAAACAAGATAAAGTTATAGGTAAGGTTCCCCTCACCCTGTGTGTGGCTGTGGGAAGCCGTTAGAGGGACACTGGAGACTGACTGTAAGGATGAAACAGGTTGGACTGTTCTTAACCCTCTGGGCGCCTCCCTGTGGGTCAGGACACCCTTACGGTATGGACACTGCACTGGGAATACAGAATACCTCCCGCGCTGCAAATCCTCCTGATGATCATCAAGATCACCTTTGAGAACGTGTGGATTTTATTTCACAGGGCACCCTTCAAAGCACTGCACTGCTGTTTTTGGTCTTACCACTGTAAAGTAATAAATACTGTGATCTGTGAGGACTTGGAATCCCAGAGGACAAAGTTTAAGATCAGGCATAAGGTTGAATTTTGGTCATTTTCCTTCCTTAGTTTATGAGCTTGGGTAAAATAATTTTAATTGGTCATGTCCCATTAGTAAAAGTAATGTAACTACCTCAGTAATCTGATAAATTGAATTTACAAATGGTTTTTTAAATTCTTGAAGGTGGTTAGATCAGAAATGACTCCAAATGTCAGCTAGCTCTGCTTCCTGATTGCAGAGTATTTCTTACAGTACAGTTCTTGTGGATAATAAAACAACCAGTGCCAAATAACGCAGCACATTGGTTGTAAATTTTGAAGTAAATAGAGAACTTCAGTACTTAAAAGAAAGGTGATAAAGTGCCAGATACTGGAATATGTGAGGAAGCAAGCACTTCAAAGTGTGAACCATAATGCTCTTAATAGAGTTTGTCTCTGGCAGACTTCTGACCCAATATGGGCAGAACTGATGTCATTTTGGTATGCTGTTAGATGTGTCATGCTTCATTCTTGATAAACACAGGCTGTGAAATAACCATTAAAGGGTTTCACATTTAAAACTTACTTGTAATAAATAAATAAAAACGTACTTGTTACATGTTATTCCAACAGTTACAGTTTTTTGTTTTGGAATTGTGACATTAAAATGACAGTTTTACTAGGCATACTGGTGCACATCTGTAATGCCAGCACTCAGGAGGTGGAGGCAGGAGGATCGCTGCAAGTTTGAGGCCAGCCTGGCCACATAGTGAGTTCAAGGTCAGCCTAAACTATGTAAGGAGACCCTGTCTCCAAAAAAATAAAGTCACAGTTTGAACTCATAATTTCCTTCCATTCCTTTAGTAATAGCTACAGCAGTGATCTAAAGGAGGATGGATGGCCTGTGGCTCCCAAGGCGATGCTCCCACGCTTTGCTCCCAGTCGCGCCTCAAATCCCTCTGATCTCTGAGGTCTATGATCCAAAGGCATAAAACAGTTGCAGTCCTGAAGCCTTGAAGAAAGTTGTTAGATGTACAGATAAATAGAAAATGGAAATATAAATGTCTCATGAGATCTTAATAGGAAGGTAACCAAGGTGAACTGTTGGACATGTTCAGATTTGTATGAAAGAGAAAACCCTACAGATCTCTCCATTTTCGTTATTAAGCATTTCAGAGTCAGTGGTTACAACTACAGTTACTACTTAGTGGAATGAAAATTTTATGTACCTATTGAGATAATACGTTAGACTGTCATGTATTTTCCGTGTACCAGGTTTTTACATATTGATCATAGAGACTGACCTTCGGCAATAGAAGTGTAATTTGTTTTTGGCAGGATAATATGGCTAAATATCCTATAAACTTGGAAATGTGCTCCCATTATTACAGATTTTTAACCTTTACCTTATGCTTGCCACCTGGAATGTTCAGGCATTGAGAAAAATGCAAATTCTGCAGTCAGTAATGGTTGAGTTTAACACTTTCCCACTGGTGGTTCAGAGCCACCCAGCAGCAAGACACTCAAATTACAGCCTTGTCGTGAACATGCTAAACACGTGTCATTCAGTGAAGCACGAAAATGCTGACGCTTACATGGCAATGTCAACATGAAAGAGTGCATCCTCCTCCTCGGTACAGTACTGGTAGAAATGCACCCTCATCCTGTTCTACACTCAGATGTCCCCGCTTGCAAGTGAATAAACTAAGTAATTCCTGGTCCCCTAAAAATCCTTTTAAATAAAAATAATTCTTCATGTTGGTCAAGCAACTAGTACTTAGTACCAAGCCAGACGCTGCCTCTGTTTGCCGCCGGCCCGCGCGGAGCCCACGGCTCGCCTCCATCTGGAAACAGAAGGCACAGCTGTGCTCCTTCCTGCGCTGACCCACCTTGTGCACACATCACAGCCACAGTCCTTCTCCTTGGTTTCTGATCTAACCTTTCAGCTAGATTTCTCTTCCTCCCTCCTGCTAGCCTCTCCTCTGTCTCCAGAGACGCCGAGAGGGGATCCTGTCACTGACTCTCTTGCCTTTAGTATCATTTCACCAGCATCACAGGAAGGAGCTTCTCACAGTACAAAACAAGCAGGCTGCTGTTAACTAGCTGTCGTGCCTGTGAGATTTTAGTGTGGCTGAGACGCTGTGTGCATTCCTTCCCCTTAAAAGCCCCACACTGAGGGACTGGCCCATGAAAACGCCCTGCTGAAAACAGCCCAGAACCAGTGGGGCTGAGGGCCTCATCCCTCCTCGTGGTCCCTCATGTCCTTGGTCTCTTGGAGGTCAGACCTCTCCTGCTGCTATAGATCTGCTGGCCCAACAAATGGCCCCCTAGCACGTGGAGAGCCTCTCATGGGTGACTGAACTCCAGCAGAGCTGAGCACTCCAGCACCTGTCAGAAAGCCATCTCCACGAAAGTTTCTGAGGGCACAGGAAGTTACGTTTTAGTTTTACATTTGTCACTATATAAAACAAAATGGAATAATCCTTGTTAGAAAGGACCAGATCGCAGTGCTGTGGAGTATCCCTCACCCCACACCCTTCCCCACTGTTCCTCAGATTTTTTCTGTGTACAATGCTTTCTGTTACACTTTGATCAGAATCAGCCCTGGGGTTGGTCTGCTTCCCATCACTGAGAAAATACCCAAGTAGCTTAAAAGGAAATGTTACTGTGGTCTCAGTCTCAGAGGGTTTGTCCACGGCCATTGGCCTGTAGCTTTGGGCCTGTGATGAGGTGTACAGCATGCAGAAGCGTGTGGCGGGGAGCTGGGGTCCCAAGACACTCCTCAGGGCTCACTCCCCACAACCTGCTTCTGGCCAGGCCCAGCTCCTACCATCTGCACCACCTCTCAGCAGCACTGTCAGTGGGGGCCAAGCCTGCAACATGAACTCGAATGCTCAAGATCCACATCCTAACCGCTGGCAATGAAAAGGGGATTTTTAGGAGGTATTGGCTAGAGACTGTCCTAGGAGATGACCCCAGAGAGCCCTTCCAGGCATCAGAGAGACAGGTGTTCCGGTTCTGTGACAAACAGGTCGGAACACAAACAGTGGGCTAGGAAAGAACGACTGAGATGCAAAGGAATCAAGAAAGGAAATTTGAGAAGAGGACAAAGTAACCAGAGTGTGCTGTTTCACAAACTTCCCGTGGAGTCATTTATTTCCAGCGACTGCGAGTCTCCTTCCAGGAGCCCACCCTGGCTCCGCTGGATGTGCCAGCTTATCTGACAGAACGCTCACCCTGGCGACAACTTGGCAGGAGATGAGGGGCAGGGGAGCAAGTGGAATGAACTCTAGCTGAGGCTGTAGACATGCAGTGCCCCAGAGAGCCGGGCTCCCAAAGAACTCCTTCCAGCAGCAATGACAACTTGATTCTGTAGGGGACACAAAACAATTCCTGAGTTGTTCATAATGTCTGCTAAGTTCCTGCTGCAGTCTAGACAGCATGCTATGCTCTGGAAATACAACACAGTGCACTGGCCAGATCTCACAGTTCAAGCATAAATGCCCTCTCCCTGTTTAGCTACCACTTTCCAGACCTGCAAGAACCACAGCTGAGAAAGTTCACCTGGATCCCCTCTGGCACATAAGGAATAAAACTACAGGAATGCATGCTTATTCTAGGATCTTGGCACAATGTAGACAACCTAGGCAGAATACTAAAGACTTCCCCACAGGCTGCTTTTGTTCACACATCATCCCCACTGCTGAAACATTTTAACACCAGTCTTTCAGCGCTGCCTTTAATACCTGCTACAGGTTGTTAAACATGTTGGGTGATCTTGGCAAAATCCTCATGCTTCATGAGGTATGGGTGATCAAACTGCTTCGGTCAGAGAAAGGTGTGAGTTTCTCACTGACTTACACTTTTAACACCCGCAAAAGAGTCCAGAAATAATAATGGCTAAAATGTGTTAAGTCTTTACCATGTGTCAAGTTCTAGGCTTAGCCCTTTGTACTCTCTTTCAATACTCCAGTGTCAGTTAAGAGGGAAGATATAAATTTTCAGAAAAATTAACTAAGTAGCAATTTCTTTTTCCCTTCCCTTATGGATGTACTGACTTACTAAATGTGCTTGTACCTTGGCTATGACCTCAACTTCCTTTCCATTTCCTGGTCAAACTCTCCTCATTCCTAAAATCATACGCTCCCTAGCTGCTGCCCTCGGCCCATCTGAGTCATTTTTCTGGGCACAGCATAAGGCCTGACTACCAGCACTTCCACTGCAGGCTCTTGCTTAGCATACCTTGGCATCAGTGGGCTCACCAGCCTGTTTTATTCTTTCACCTAAACTATACGTGGGGGCCAGGTCCATGGTCCGGGTTTCTTTGCCTGCCTCTCTGGTGCTCAGTGTAACATGCTGAGCACATGCGCGTTTGTCCCTTCCCTGCCGAGGTTCACAACCCCACTGACGGCAGCATCATGACAAGGTTCCGAAATCTGAGCAGTGACAGCATTTCAGAGGTGCATGCTAAGGCCATCTAATTCACTTTGCTGCTGCCAGTTCCATACTGCTCACTTATCCCAGGAAGGAAACAGTCTTCAAATCATAACTTTCAAGTCCCAGAGAAAGACCACTCTGTTCATTCTCGGATTGTCAGTTTCCACTTTTTAAATGTAGCACCTGATTTTTCTACATTCACCCTGCTTTAGCGCCTCGCAATCTCAGGTACATACTGGGAAAGTGGAGGTATTGTAATATTGACTCAAGTGAACTATAATTAGGAAGCGTAAGTTGAAATTTTGTAGAGAAAGGAGTCAACTTCAAATTACTCTTAAGTGATCTATACCACCATACCACTCATGTCCTAAATTGGTATGACTGGCTGATACGTGTGTAGTTTTAATCTAATAAATGGATTCTTGATGATGTCCAGTTTTGGGGTTTTGCTTTTGTTTTTGTTTTTTGTGACAGGGTCTTGTTATGTAGTCCAGGCTGGTCTTGAGTTCACTGTGTTCAAGGCCCAGACTGGCCTTGAACTCAAAGTGATCCTCCTACCTCAGCTATGTTGTCTAATTTTTTGAAAATGTAAAATTTAAGTAAAAGCCAAGCTTATGATATAAAATGTTCTTTTGGAGAGGGTTCTATTTTGTTTATTGGTTTTCTAAAATACTCTTTTGAGAATCCTCCCATAGTGAAATAACCCTTTGTTGGGGTCAGGCTGTCAGTAAATGGGCCAGCTTACACTGTTAGCCACAAGAGGGCGGCTTCACCTTAAGTCTAAGAAGCAGGAACCCGGTCCCCAGCCCTTCATCCCACAGATCAGACTTAGTGGGAATAATGCTCTTTAACATTTAAGCCAATACCTGTTTCATGTTTTATTTAACTTACCCTGTGGAATCTAGTTTTTTAAGAGCAGGGACTTTGTCTTTCTTTTGCTTTTATTTCATTGCCTAGCATAGCTCTATACAATATCATATCCTAAAATGAGTGAGTAGAATTAGAACCTTAAAGCTATATTTTAAGGAAAAACTCTCTAATCTGTAATATCTTAAATTTTTAAATGTGTATACCCTTTGATTTGGCAACCCTACTTCTGCGATTGTCACCTACAAGGATATTTGCAGTTATATCAAAATATAGGTCCAAGAATGCTCACTTCAACATTGTAATTTTTTTTAAAAAAAGAGCCTAAGTATCTATGAAAACATGAACTGAAGAACTAAAATAATGGTTCTTCCAGGCAGTAAAATACTATATAGCTAGTAAAAAGAATGGGGAAGAAGTAAAATATAGTACATAAAAATGAATGTGTGTGTGTGTGTGTGTGTGTGTGTGTGTGTGTGTGTGTGTAGAGTCATAGAAAAACTCTCAAACTCTGGGAGAAAACAACAAAATATTAACAGTGGTTATTCTAGTGCAAAGGTCAGCAAACATTTTCCATTCAGGGCCAGATAATAGTTCTGTTAGGCTTTGTGGGACATGCGTCTCTGAAAGTCCCTACAGTAGGGTGGCAGCCGTAGACAGACCATGATGGTGACTGGATTCTAATAAAATGCTATCTGTGGACACTGAGATTTGAGCCTCACATAAAGTTCTTGTCACAAAACACTCTTAGAATTTTTTTTCAGTCACCTAAACACATAATGGCCACTCTAGTTCTGGCAGAACAGAAACAAGGAAGTGATGGCATTATGTATGCTTTTTTTCTTCTGCCTGGATGTTCCTTTTTTCAAATAAAACTAAAACCTAAGTAAATTTTAAAAGTGAGATCACCAAAGCCTGGCCCTAGAACAGATTCATACAAACGTCACAGAAATGAGTCCTCCTGCTCACCTTCTCCTTTGACCTCACAGAGATCAGGGAACTCCCGAACCTTGAACTTGCCTGCAAAACATGCTCTGTTAACGGGCATCAGCAAACACACCGTAATATTGTAAAAGTTGAAAACAGCAGAAAAGGGCACTTTTTTGCTCATTTTTCTTTCTTCAGCCCTTTAAACAGTACTTACTTCAGGAGAAATTACTACATATTGGGCCTAAAACAAATGGGAGAAAGAGAGACGATTAATGTTATTACTGTTCGTGAGGTTTTCAACCAATTTTAATTATACCTTCATGCTTGCATTTCAATATTTCCTGATTATCCTTACAAACATGCATGTCCTTTGATCCTGTAAATCCCATTTACAGGCACTTAGCTCCCAGAAAAAAATCAGATTATAGAAATGTATGTACGTAAATATTTACCATTATTATCCTTAACAGTGAAAGCTGGCCAAAGTGACAGATAATCATCACTTACATAACGGGTAAATAGTTTATAGACAAAAATACTAGACAGCTGACATATACATACATATATGTGATTATGCTTAGTATATACTTGATATAATTAATCTAGTATAAGGCTATCAGATAAAAGGAATCTTTTACAGTACTGGAGACTAAACCCAGGGCCTTAGTACTGAGGTACAGTGCTCGCTTCGGCAGCACTTATACTAAAAAGTACTAAGGTACATTCCAACCCTTACATCTTTTGAGACAGGGTCTCACCAAATCAGTAAGTGGCCCAGGCTCAACTTGAGCTTTTGATCTTCCTACCTCAGCTTCCTAGAGTGCAAGGATTACACGTGTGTGCCACCACACATGGCCAGAAAAAGGGCCTTGACACAGGTTGAGTATCCATTATCCAGAATGCTTGGGACTAGAAGTGTTTTAGATTTTGTATTTTTTTTTTTTTTTTCAGATTTCAGAATAGGTGAATGTACATAGTGAGATACCCTGGGATGGGACCTAAGTTTATACATGAAATGCATGTATGTTTCATGTACACTTTATACCCACAGCCTGGAGGAATTTTATACAATATTCTAATTTGTGCGTGAAACAGTTTCATGGTCTGGAATTTTCTCCTTGTAGCATCATGTTGGCATTCAAAAAATTTTAAATTTTGAAACAGATTAGGAAAGCTCAATTTACATATTTTTAAAAATCAGATTACAGAATTGTGCACAAAATCATACATAATATCACAATTGTTGATAATTATTACAATTGTATATTTCTAAGAAAAAAGTGTTCGAATTAGACCTTGGTGTAAATCTTTGGTCTGCCATTTAGCAATGGCAGATTTTCTCTGATCTTTAATTTCTTTGCCTGTAATTGGGCGTAAGAGTAATTTCCTCGCTTTGGTATGGATTACATCATATATAGTTCTTAGCATGTGCAGAGTAAATGCACAATAGACAGGAGCAGTTTCACAAAAAATACCAGGACTACTAAACACCTACTAAAGGTTAACAGGCATTAGCTCTACACAGCAGAATTTTAGGTAGGTGATTTTTAATTTTTTTTCTTTGTATATTTTTGGGCTTTCTTAAATTTTCACAAAAGCTTTCAATCATTTTGCAACTTTAAAATATTTTTTAAATTAAAAATATAGCAGTAGCCAAACATTAGAAATTCAAGGGTATATAAGTTAAGGAAACCCATCTGGGAAGAGGAATCAAGAAGCAAAAGACTGGAAGTTTTAAAGAAACTGCAGTGGCCCTAGCCTCTTTCTTCTGCTGTGGACCCCGAGGCAGACAGGGACCAACATGACACCAAGTCCAGCTGGACTTCAGATCTAGGGGCAAATGCTGCACTACAAGACCTGCAGGCTGCTGGGGTCTGCCAACTCGGGGAGCGACTGTCTCCTGACCCCATCACCCCTGAGTTCGGGCAAGGAAAGCTACTTCATCTCATAGCAGGAGGCAGAGAAGAGCCAGGGAGGGTAAGGGGCTGAGGACAGCACCCTTCAAAGTCACGCCCCCACTGCCTGCTCCCCCAGCTGGGCTCTGTCTGTCAACAGCCCCCTCAGCCATGAACTCATCCCTGGACGAAGGCATGGGAAGCCAGTGCCGGCTCAGTTCAGGCACCTCTCAGCCTTCCTCTGAACGCTGCTACACCGAGGATAAGCCCTCAATACAGGCACCCTTGGAGAACACATCATACCATCACCAGGAACCTCCGAGTGATCCCTTCCCACAGGGGAGAGAGGGGCTGGGGATTTAGCTCAGCGGCAAAAGCGCCTGCCTGGCAAGCGCAAGGTCATGAGTTCGGTTCCCGGTACCGGAGAAAAACCAAAACCAAAAAAAAACAAAAAACACAGGGGAGAGAGTTCTATAGAGCACCTTACCTTTTCTTCTGGACACGGCGTTATCCATGATTTGCATTTGCCTGTCACGTCACCAAGAGAGGTGTGTTTGCCGTTGTATATGTAAACTCGCCCATCTTCTCCCCCAAGCAGTCCAGAGGTTACATCTGTGATCCTCAGAGGGGCTGCCATGATAATTTCATCTGCAAACAAAAACTGGGAGAAGTAAGTGTCCGACTCCTCTGTCATCTTTCCCATTTGGATCCTGACCCAGCCTCCCACACATAATTAGCATTTCCTTTAAACTGTCTGCCTTGGTTTCCTCCTCACACAAAGGCCCGTTTCCATCTTGTCATTCATCCATAGCAGCTGACGTCATGATGCTTATGTTGCATCTTCAGAAGTGCACCTCTTACATATCATTTTGATCTTGCCTGGGCTGTCAACTGTGAGGGCAGAGCCTCATTCATCCAGTTAGGGGACTGGTCCATTGGGCAAAGGGACATCACTCTTGAATGAATGTGTCTCCTTACCTACACCATCATTGTCCAGGTCGCTGAGGTGCAGAACTCCGCCAAAGCGCGAGAAGCGGCGGTCCCCGCTGAAGGTGCTGAGCAGGGCAGGCTGCACATCCTGCGTCAGCGCGTACATCCGCATGTTCCCCCCTTGGTGCAGGGTCATGGTCAGGAAGGCCATCTTAGACTTGTCATCTGAAACCAGCCAAAGGACCCGCTGGCATCACAGGGGTAAGGTAAAGACAGGAACACCCTGCTCTTGCCTTGAGCTGTGAAGCTAAGGGATACAGTGCACCCAGAAGCACATAGGACCACATGGTCCATGCAGGGGAAGGTGCAAATCGCTTAGGACCGAGATGTCACACGCTCCCATCAGGCTCCTTCTTCCAGTCTTAGTGCCTTTAGCACAGTCCCCATACAGCGACTTTATTTGTACATCACAGACTGCCTGGGTCTCTCCCCTGACTTACAAGTTCAAATGGGAGTGGACTCTGAATGAAGTCCATGGTCTTCCCAAGGCCTCATCCAGCACCTACCTAAGACTGGACCACTGATTTGGGCCCCTGTCTCCTCACTACACTTTGCCCATAACAAACCTAAACTATAACCCAGTGTATTTAACTCCAGGCCTTTGGACATGATGTGCCTCTGCCGGGAGTAGGCACCTCTCCTTCCCAACCCTTTACCTCCTCAGTACAAGGCCACCACCAGCCACGCCTGCTCTGCCTCCAGAAGTTGGTTCAGTGCTCCCTCTGGAAGCCTTTCCTACCCTGCCGTCTAACACAGGTGCCACTGCCTCCGCTCCAGATCCACACTATGCCTGTGCCTTCCTCAGACCCCGTGCAGGACTGCAACAAGCCCTGCTCACTTGGGTCTTCTGCGTGATGCGGTCTATTCCACATGTGATGGGCCATGTCTGTCTCTCTGTGCATTTCACCTAGCACGTTGCCTGGAGCCACCAAAGCACTCAACACAAGTCTCTTTGTTTTTTAATGAATTGTGAACAAATTCAAAACTAGTTAGATTTTTGTCTATAATCATTTAGAACACAGCTTTGATACAAATCAGTAGTTTCTTCAGAAAAGAATAATGGCCTCTGTGGGTGGGTGGGACTGGTGGTCTGTTGGGAGCCATTGGAGTTGGTTGTTGGTCATGTGTCTGAGGGTGGGAGAGATCCAGAGTGCCTCAGGCAGTCAAGCTACCTCTGTATTGAAAAAAGTATCCTGCTTGGACAATCACAGTCTTAGTCTGAGTCTTAGTCTTAGTCTTAGTCTCAGTTGCTAGGCAACATTATGTCTCATGATACTACCTTGCAAGTGTATAAAATAAACACCCCTACTGTTGAGGTCAGTCCTCTTGCTCATCAGGCAAGAGGTAACTCCACCTGACCCTGGCTGTTGTCTCTTGTCTTTATTTTCTAAATCCTCTTGCTGTTTTCTCTCAGGGACCACAGAGAGATCACCGACTCCCACAGTAGTCCTCTGAGAGGCCTTCTATGAACAGGGTATGTGGGCAGCAGGGTTGGTGGTAACAGTCTCACACCAGGGCCTGTTCACTATTGTATGTGCAACTGATGTGACTGACTGTTAGTGGCAGATCATCCACTGGAAGAAACAGAGGGCTCAAAGCACAGTCAGGGATAATCAGAAATGACAGCAAAAAAAAAAAAAAAACCCAGGAGATAACTCGGAGTCCTTGAAAAAGCTCAGGGTTCTGAGGCTTTCTGGATAGTACAGTACCTGACCTGCCCCAACACAGTACCCCCAAGGGAACAATGTTATGAAAGTCCAATAGTTAATATTCAGATTAAAGTCCAAAGTATCAAGAAAGGCTGAAATGAGAAAAACCCTCATTGCCTTCCTTTCGTGCCTCCTGCAGCGAAGTGAAGCTCCCTGGAGTGGCAGGAACGTGGCAGTACTCAGAACTGTCTGCTTCCAGCTTCTCTCCTTCCCCAGTGAGGATTGTGAGGCCTGATGCACTACCTGCACGGTGGACAGCGCCACTGGTCCTGCTGCCTGTGGGACACAGGGCCACAGCCACCTGCCTGCCAGGCAAGGCCTTGGGTCCTCATCCCTCTGCCTCATCTGCTGGAGCCAGATTCGAATCTGCCATGCAGACCTATCCTCTTGCAGGGCTCCCACCCCATGTCTAGCTTATAAGGCAAAAATCAGAAAGCCTTCAAATGGCTGCCTGCCTCTAGAACCATCCTCCGTCCCAGCTATTGCAGTTGAAGTACTGAAGCATGTATTTTCACAGGTACAAAGATACAGGAGAAAAAAGGAATAGTGTCCCAATTGTATAATCGGATGCCAATAGTTAATACTGCATATTCCCAAATAGCTAGAAGAAAAGTTTTTCAATGCTCTGGCCACAAAGAAATGATAACTCTATAAGATGACGGATATACTAACTACCCTGATTTGTTCATTGCATAATATTATAATTGTGTCCTATAAATCTGTATAATTAGTATGTGTCAACACAAAATTAATTTAGGGCTAGGAGCATAGTAACTCAGTACAGAGCACTTGCCGAGCATGAGCAGGGCTCAGGGCTCAATCCCCAGCTTCACAAAACAAAACAAAACAGAATTAGAAGCATTTATTTTGATAACCATTTAAATGATTCAGGAATCTACTTCTCAAATGGTTTGAAATGCCAAGGGTGGAGAAGAGTTGTGATTAGCGCTCCCAAATAGCTAATAGTCTTCACGTTCTATAGAGAAGCATATAATGTAGAATAACTTCATCAAAATGCTTTTTCCAATTCTCAGAATTTAGAACAAAAGAATTCAGATACTTTAAGATTTAGCCACTGAAAATGCCTCCACCTGATATGCAAAATAAAGGATCATGATGTACCTTTTAGACAACTAAGAAAAAAATCCCACACAATGCTCTAGAATTTCTATATCTAATATTTATAAAAGTAACTCAGTAAACCCTTAATTGTTAAAAGGGCCGTATCCAGGGCCTTCATGAACTCCTGAGTCCTAGAGCCCAGTGGCACACAGAGGTCCTAGCACCACACTCACACTCTCTGGCTGAGGACCACCGTATTTCAGACCCTGACTGGGTTTTATCTGGGGAACGGTGTTTAGATTGTGTAAAGATACAAGTGTTTGAATTATTTCTTAAGTATGTTTTCTCCCAGCAGCAGCATAAAACCAGTATGGACCACTTTTAAGAAACTATTCTTTGGAAATAGAAGTGTGGGGTTTTATTGTAGCATAATTTATAACAGCAAATGTTAAACATGGCAGAAATGTGAAATGAAGCAGAATATACAATTTTATAATGTGCACAATCTTTTGCTTAGAAGTGGTCCATACTGCATCCATGAGAATTAATATGTTTAAGGTTCTTGTCATGTTGCCAAAACTCTTCCCACAAAAGGTCCACCAGTGTAACTTCACATAGTGTCTGAATGCCTTCGGTTGTGCCATCACTAAGAGTGATCCCTTTCATTCTGAGATCACCCTCTTTGCTATGCAACACCCTAAAACCCCTAACAGGGGAACTCGTTCCCCACAAAAACACTAGGCTTTCAACCCCTCAAACTGCCTGCAAGTAGAGCAAACTTCTCAAATCTGGATAAATCTGTACCTAACCACTCAGCTTCCCAAACTCACTCTACAGTGCTGTGGTGAATGCAATGATTTTCTGAGTTTTCAAAGGCACCCCGCATGTTGGAGATGGGTCCTCATTTCTACAGGACAGCCCAGCGATCCTCTCAGGGATGTCCTATCTTTGCAAAGCTGGTGTTCAGGGACAGTAGGCATCACATAACAAAGCAGTGTGGACTGGGAAGTGAGATCATGACGTCTAACTTGGCACCAGGATTGGAGATCTACAGCGCCCAAAAGGAGCTGTATGGTTAGGACACAAATACAGGGCATGTGGCCTGTGCAGCCACACACAGCACGTGTCTGGAATGCGCTGGCTTGGCACAATGTTCTCTCACCACGACACAATCTTAGTTCTTTAACAAGGAGCCCCACATTTTTAGTTTTATTTGGCACTGGGGCTCACACATTATGGAGGTGAAGTGTAATGTAAATGGAAAATTGGAGCAAAACTGGTAGATCCTATTACTGTCATTAACCCAGCTGTGAATTATTATGTTCTACATGATGTGATGCTTGGGGAAAACTGGATAAAACCTCCTTGACTCTCAAGTACTTCTTCTGACTGAATGCTAGTTTATAGTTAGCTCAAATTAAATGGTTTAATTTATATAATATATACGATATCATTTTTTATTTTATTTTATAATTACAAACAAAAATACCACAATAATAAAGGCACCAAAAGCAGGACCATTTGAGAAGCTGTAACTCCCAGCCCTCCAATAGAACAGTGAGGAAAATAAGATCAATAATGTGTGTTGCAAGAGTTCAAAAATCACTATCTAAACTGCAAAGAAAAAAAGGGGGGGAAACTATTCCAATCATAAATCAGCAAATTTTGATGCTGAGTCAGCAGTTATAATGTTGACTTTGATGCTTTAATACTGTGTCCTTTTTTTAAAAAAAAATATGGTGTCCTTAATCACTACAGTAAAATTTTTAGCCATTCCTTTGCCGGATTCACTTGTACTGATTACTCAAATCTCTGCCATGGAACTAAAATCTTTCTGACAAATATGGACAGCAATTCTACCTCCAGGAATCCATCTAAAGCACCAATCAGAAAGGTAGCTAAGGTTTTTGTACATGCATATGCAATAGTAAGGGTACAAGTGGAAACAGCCTGTATTTCCAGGTATAACATGATCCAGGCCTATGCATAAGGAAGAACATAGTATAGGTACCAAAAGTCGTACAATGAAAGGATGTGTAAAGTAAAAAATATGGCCTTAAGTTTTTACATAGCTGGGTAAGGGATGATTTTTTTTCTATATTTGGTCTGATCAAAAAAATATAGTGTATATTAAAATTTTTTAAAGCTTGCCACAGTAAAAGACACGTTGCCTTTATTCTCCCTCAACACATTCTCCTTGGTTCACCACAGTTATCCCATCATTACTGCGATTTTCTGAGGCAGCCCTCAAAATTCTCTTTTGCAAGTGTCTTTAGTTGCACTGTTGTGGCTGCCTTGATGTCTTGAATCAGTTCAAAACCTTTACCTTCCGTAGTCATTCTGACTTGGGGGAAGAGCCAGCAGTTCCACGGTGCCAGATGTGGGGAAGAAGCGGGTGTGGACACACCCCGGAAAGTTTCTACAAGCCTGCCTTTCTGCTGGATGGCACGGGGCAGCAGAAGGCACTGAACTTTTTACCACAGCTTTGTAAAGATACTCACAAAAGAGGATTCCAGAACTGTTTCAGAGAGAGACAAAAATGATGGGATACGTGTGTTCAAAAGGAGGGGGAGAATTTTTAAGAGGAAATAATGGCAATGTGTTTTACTGTAATAAATGTTTTAAATTTAAACATTCACCATATTTGTATCACCTTTGTATCTTTCCACAGGTTTCAACAATAAACATGATTTGTTTTTATATTCTAATGAGAGTTGGTTTTTATTGTGGTTTTTAAAATTTTTATTCCTATAAACAAAAGCAAAACAAAATAATGGTTTACTAAAATACATTCTCAGAATAGATCTATTCCCAGTAAACTAGTAAAATTCTTCAGCTCCAGTGTCAATGGGGTAGAAGCTATAAAAAGAGTTACTTTCAAATACCATTTCAATAAACTTTTAAAATAGATACGATAATCTCTATTATACACAGCAGAGGGTTAAGTAACTCTGAAGTTACACATCCTACTAAATCAAACAAAGAAATTTTAAACCCAGTTTTGTTTTTATTTTGTAGTACTGGGGACTGAATCACTGAACAACATCCCCAGCCCCATTTTTTATTTTGTGTTTTGAGACAAAGTCTCATTTAGCTGCTTGGGCTGAGCTCAAACTTGCAATCCTCATGCCTCAGCCTCCCAGAGTGCTGAATTTACAAGCCTGTACCACCACACCCCGCTTAAGCCCAGTGCTGTCTGGCACTGGTTTTCACACCTTTTCCACCAGTGAGACACAGCCAGAGACCCTCATGACTAGAAGAAAGCAGGTGCATGCACGTGACCTACCTCGAGTCGGGGCCCCAACCAGCAGCACTTGGGTCAAAGTCCCGTTCATCATGATGTGGCCGCTTGACAGGGAAGTGCCCAGTTTCCCCATTGCCTGTGAAATGCAACAGGTCAGTGCCGTGCAGCTGAGAATGCTTCGGGAGCGTCCACTGTCCTGGGGAGGAGGGGCTGGCGTACCTTGTCCCCAGCAATGGCAAACCCACTCTGAGAGCTGGGCGGGAAGTAGCCGTACACCTTGCCAAGGCTCTGGGCGTCCCTGTGCCTGTGAAGCGAGTGGCTTGACCTGAAAGCAGCAGGCTGAGCTCAGAGCACAGGGTACAGAGCAGCCGGGGATCCACCCCCCACAGGCCTCCCATGCACCCCATCCCCTGACGCTGTCCGGGAAGGAGGTGACCACTGGAGTTGATTCCAGAAGCATTCAGCTTCTCCAGGTCCCTCAGCCACCATTCTGCCTCACACCTGACAGCAAATATGAGGACACTGCTGTCACAGATGGAATGGTGCTGATGTCTTAAATTCCTGGACTCCAGAAGGATACTATACTTAGGGATGGGGCAAAAAAGTGACTGAGTTAAAATGAGGCCACTGGCAGGGCCCTCACACTAGCTGACTAATGTCCTTACAAGATGAGAAGAGGATACAGACAGGTACAGAGGGAAGGCACAGGTCAGGCCAAGAGAAGGCTTTAGAAGAAACCAACGCTGCCAACACCTGGATCCCCAACTTCCAGCCTCCAGAACTGGTGGACAATAAATTCCCATTTGTGATTAACCTGTGGAACTTTTCCATGGCATCCCTGGCAAACTAACATACTTACCAAGCATATTTCTCACCTACGATGGAGAAGCAGTGCTCTGCCAAACTCCACTTGTCCTTCCAAGGGCAAGAACGCCCTCACCCCTTTGCTTGTGCTCTCTCTGACTGGGTCCGCAGCAACAGGCACCACCAGCCTGTGCTCCTCAGTCCTCGGGCCCGCACCTGCCTTACCTGCTGACATTCTGCCAGGTCGGGCTCCCCACCAGCAGCAAGGTGCTATTGTTCACTGTGACGCCGTGAAGGGAGTAGCCAAACCAGGCGAAGTCCTCCTCGCCTCTTACCAGCCAGTCAGCCGCCTCCACGTTCAGCTCTCCTGAACAAGACAGCAGCCTCTTTACAGTCTGGGAGGACCATGGGCTGATGAAAAGTAAGCTCGTTCTCTGGATGGATCAGAGCATCCCAGGCAGCCTGCCTCACCAGGAGAGACTACGACAATAACCTGTTGGTCCCCCGGGATCTGGAGCGAGAAATTGGGTGACTTTTTGTACACTCACAAGATCTACCCACATCACTTACTAGACCAACTGTAAGAGACTGCTGGAACGTCCTGGTGACATTATACAGAAGGAAAAGGACATAGAAGTCTCAAGACAGAATGAGGAGCCATAGCTCTGTCCCCTCCCCCCTGGGGCTCTACCTTTGTTCCTCCAGTGGGCGCCAGAATAAAACGCAGCCACCATGCCTTTCTGCTTCCCTCCACCTGGTGCAAAAGGCGAGCCAATCACCAGGTCGGGCTCGCTGTCTCCGTTCACGTCTGTGGCCAGGAGTGTCCAGCCCAAGTTACAGTAGACATCCTGCGAGGGAACCGGGAGCACGTTCCACTCGGCCCTGGAGGCACTTGGGGTGCAGAGTTCCAGGTTCCCGCGCCTGGCCAAGGTGCTAAACATACCTGGCAGGAGATGGTGATGTCAGGGGAAGAAGACAGTCCTCCTTGTTTGGAACCAAAGTAGACATACACCGCGCCCTAGTCGAGGACAGACAGTGACAGACTGGAGTGCTTAGGTGGGGACAGCTCCCTTTAAAAGCAGAGCGCAGGCTGACTATGAAATTAACTACCACCATACCCTGAGGGCCTAACAGACCTGTCCTGTGCCCTGCTACTGGGCATTTTTAAAACTCTGTCCCTTCCATCAGAATGACAGCCCCAAAAGCAAAACCGTCACTTTTATCTCTGCCCGGCAACATCATGCTCAGGGTCGGTCAGATCACCGTGCAGTGTGTTTGCAAGGTGACTTACGCAACTCCTGTCCGCTTCAAGGCCCAGCCCACTGTCAGTTTCTTTGCCAAAGCCTCCCTGCCAGCCCATCACACCGCTGAGGATTACACCACACGTGGTATCTGTGTCATTCACTGGCCAGGGGACACACCATGCTATTTTTCTGTGGGATGAGTCTGTTCTCTTCCACCTCACCCGTCTCCATCCCCACTGATTCTACAAGCATTTGCTTTCCATCGTGTGCCACGATCTGGGCACACGGTGCAGGGCGAACCCTTCCCCGTTCTCTCCAGAGCGGGTGGACAGCTGACTGTGATGCAGCTATGGTGAGTACAAATGGGACAGGATGTTATGCAAGCACCAGGAAGCATCAATTGGTCCTGCCCGGCAGTTACATAACACCGCCTCCAAAGAGGGATCAAAGGAAGCTGGTCAAGCAAAGCTTCTGCAGTAAGAGTCTGCCAGGTGAGCTCAGGCAGTAACATGAGTTTCTGGAAGTTGGATCTGGGAAGGACCAGCCTGGGAGGGTGAGTAACAGACCAAAGGCCTTCGATCTCCCAGATCACACAGCACCCATGATGTGAAGAACAAGTGGGAAAACAGCCCACGGGCAGTGCCCAGGATCTTGGCTCTTGGTAAGAAAACTGGCAGCAGGCAGTTCTGGGCATGAACGGCCAGGCCGCAGGGGATTCCTGCTGTGACAACAGGAAGCCACACATCAGCTGCCCTTTGTCTCCCATGCTAGCTTTCACGCTGGGGCAGTGCTGAAAGAAAGACTGAAGTACCTGGCTGAAGTAAGACCGGGGAGGCAGGGACAGATGCCATGTGGTAACCCGAGGTCACTCAGGAGCCACCTGGGGATCTGAGCTGGGTTGGCACATGGAGGGCGTCTGCCCTGCTCCAGGACTCTCCCCGCAGGACACCCCTCACACCCCACTTCCCCTGACCCTCCGGCCTTACTGTGTATGTGAGCTGCTCAGAGCCCACCGAGGGCGCTCCCACAGCCAGGTCAGGCACCCCGTCCTTGTTAAAGTCCAGCACAGCCACGGCCGAGCCAAAGCGACCTGAGGGCTGAAGAGACACAGGTTACACCCTGGGCTCAGCCCCAGCCTAGGTGGAACTCTCAGACTCCCCAAGGAGAGACACTGGATGCTGCCCACCAGCAGGTGTGAGGGCCCCCAACCTCCCGGCCTGTCACACAGCTGTGACAGCAACAGAGCAGCTTTGCCCTGGGGGTTGGTGGCACGTCTATCCACCTTGAGGGGATACCAGGGGGCCAGAAAGCAGACGAGTCCATTTATAGTTCCAGGTTAGCAGAAGATGGGTCTCATGTGCTTTCTATCATAGAGCAAAACACCAGATTCCCTTCAAGCATCACATACACCAGCAGCTGACGTGGGTTGAATATTTGGTATGTTTTAGAGCCACGCTGCCCAGCGCAGTAGCTGCTAGCTAAATATGGCTATTCGAGATAATCGGCATTAAATAGTTAAAAATTCAGTTCTTCAGCCATATTGGCCACACCTCAGATGCTCAGAAGCCTGCACTTAGTGGCTCCCAGACAGGATGCCACAGTTCTAGAACATTCCACATAGGAAGTTTATTCCTGTGACACAGGAAGTTCATTCTAGCCACACAGGAAGTTCTGCAAATGCACTAGAGTACACTGCACTACGCACTTGATGGAGATTAAGGTGGGAACTGTCTCCATCCCCACTTGGTTTACAGATGAAAAATTAACTCTCTTCAGTGACAGTGTTCCTTCTAATTGGATTTCCTATACTTTCTTTGCACTGTCTAAAATCCTTGTAGGCCTAAAATTAACTCATCAGTTCTCCAGTTCTTACACAACTTATCCCGCAAGAGTGTCTTGCACAGTGATGCCTGTCACACTGCCAGTGTCCCAGTGCCCCATCTGTGACTGATGAGGTCATTTCTCACACTGCCAGTGGCACCCGGGAATACACTTTTTGACGAGGTGAGAACCTGATAGACTTGAAGACTGCTGGGTGGGGACCTCTGGGAACAGTGCCTTTCGTCACCTGCAGCAGTGCTGTCAGCACCTGCCTGCCTGCCTGAGTAGCAGGAAGGGTTTGAGCAGGCAAGGCCTTGGGGTGTCCAGCCCTCCTCTGAGGGCCAGAGCACAGGCTCACAGCACCCTAGGTCCATGCCTCCATCATGTCACCAAGGTTAACACAGAAGGACAGGAAGCAGCACCCCACATCTGTAGGAGCTCGGGGGCCACACTCTGCAGTGGTCTGGCGGGAGGGAGGCATGGTGGGGCAGGAAAAGTAACAGGAACAGGCTCGTTTATTTTGGAAATCTTTCATGTAGCGTCAAGAGGCTCCAGAACAAAGGATAGCCTGTGGAACCATGGGACCTGCCCTGGCCAGCCCAATTTATTTACACACCTTGGACCTGGGGCTCCTCTTCTTAAGAGCCTGAACTAGATCATAAACCACTGGATTCTTGGCTTTTTAAAAGTATGCCCAGGTGTGACATCTTACATTCTCTTCACAGAATTAACTACAAAAGGAGAAGCATCTTGCCCAGGTACAGAACAGCAGTCTAATTCCAAGTCCAGGCTTCCTGCCCCAGCTGTGAGAGGGTGCTCACTATGCCCACACCCAGCCTGCGTCTCCAAAGGCCCGTCCTCGTCAGTGACTGGCAGCTCGCTCTGCCTACCACTCGGCACAGGAGAAGACTGAGGCCCTGGTAAACTCTCTGGGCCCAGCCATCACAGAGGAATTAGGGCTCAAGTCCATGAGGAATAGTGTACCTGGACAGCTACTGTGAGTTTCTTTGGTGATGAATAAGCACTCAAAGCAAAGGAGTGACATCTGCCCAAGGCCACATCCAAGGTGGGTGTTTCATTTTCCCACATTGATTCCATAATGATGTAAGGTGTTAACACAGGGGAATTGGGCAGGGATCTATGGGAACTCTTTGCTTTGTCTCTATACTTTTCTGTGCATCTCAAATTCTTAGAAAGTTACACATATGTCTTATATAATCAAGAAATCACATCCTAACTGGCTGCCCAAGCAATTCTAAGACATGGCTTAGGAAGCCATGAAATACTTAAAGGACACATGAACTAAATGACATGAATGTGATTTTAAAGATTTAAAAATTGCCACGCAATCATAGGCCACCAACTGTTTTCCTGTCACAATTTGATTATCCCGGGGAATTTGCCATGGTACACAGGCAGTGGCTTCTTACTCCCTAGAAGAGAAGGATGGATTGGGCCTCACCTGGGAGCCCTCCAGGACTGCATGCACCTCCTCATCCAGGTCCAGGTCGATGGGAGGCAGGCCCTCATCACTGCCGTAGATCAGGTACACACGCCCGACCTGGAAGTGGCCAGGGCGGCTATAGCCTGGTGCGCCCACCACAAGGTCACCGTGCCCATCTTGGTTGAGGTCTGCTGAAGCCATGGCCCTTCGGGAAGAGAAGGACTTGTGCGGTCACCACTGACCAAGGCAGTGAAACCGGCTGCCGCCTCTTTGTGCTCTAGGACCCACCATTTAGTTTTCTCCTACTGATTGCCCAGCCTTCAGGATGATGGTGATGTCCCTGAGGAGGCTGTACTGTCTGTGTGACACACCATCTCACTCTGAGGGGGAAGCCAGACACATCGCAGCCTCTGGGCATCTCAGGACCTCATAACCTCACAAAGCATCACATCTCCTGGGCTCCCTGAGTTCGGAGGACAATCGAACCCCATGCAGCTGCCAGCTTTTTGATCTGCTCAGCTCATGTCAGTGTCATGCATTAAAGAGGAGCCTGCATTTATTTCCACCAGACCTACACAGGGCACCTTTTCCCAAGTTAAACTGAGAACCCAGCATATTTAGTGAATGCGTCCAAATGGGATTCATGACCCAGCAGTTTACAGAGACGGACAACCAGAGCCAGAGGTTCAAAGGGCACTATCAGGGCTGGAAAGTCCAAAAGCCATGTGTGTATTCTAGCCCCATGGAGAACCCTTGGCGGAGCCATGCAGTTCCTGGCTCCCTGATGCTCCGTGCTGGTCTGCAGCGGCTCTGGACAGCTGCCTACATGGCCGCAAGCCCTGCAGCAGGCCTTCTTTAGCTCTTTCAGGAAGTTGGCCATGAACCATCACTGGTAAGTGCATGGCAGGAGAGGGACAGGGTTCACCCCTCAGCCTCCTGTGCCAGAGCTGAATGCATCAGAGACCCAAAAAGGAAGGACTGTCAGTGAGCTGCTCCAAGAAATGCATGTCATCTAGATTTAAGGAATGTGGTTTTAATAAAGAGATATCAAATGCTCCAGAAAACAGTCATTTTTGTATACTTGGGCCAAGTTTTAGATAAATTTTAAAATCAGAGGAATCTCTTAACAATCTCTTTCTAAAATTATGGTGTAATCAAATCACTATTATAGCCCCCTGCTTACATTCTTCTAATGTCATCAGATTGCAAAAACAAAATCTGTAAGAATATATCCCCAAGACCACTGTAGCTTTACAAATACTATGTAAAAATAAAACTTTATCATAACTACTTAGCAAAATGAAAGCTCCTTGTATTTAAATATATTTGACCAATTTTAAAATGATCACTTCATCTTTAAAATAGCCTGCCAGGTATGGTGGCGTATGCCTGTAATCCCAGCACTCGGGAGGCTGAAGCAAGAGGATCACTGCAAGTTCAAGATCAGCCTGGGCTACAAAGTGAGCTCAAGGCCAGCCTGAACTGCATAGTGAGACCTGTCTCAAAAAGACTAACTAACTAACTAACTAACTAAATAAATAAATAAATAAATAAATAATAAAATAAAATAAAATAGAATATCCACTACATTATTTTTCTGATGATGAACCGATTGGAAAATAAGGTAGTAAGATATGCTATTTGTGGATAAGTGAATGAGATATGGGTGGAAACATTCCCAAGGCACATAAACTTGTACTTACCAACCAAGTCTAGCATAGGGCCGGGACAGGAAGTAAGATGCTGCAGGCGTGGAGACATGCTTTAGGGAATGCTGGGAGCTGCCCATAAACATGGTCCGTAGGTTCCTTTCCAAATTCTGGTACAGAAAGGTTACGGAATCCTGAAATAAGAGTTATCACGGACAGGTAAAGACATAGCATAATCAGCAAAAGCTACTGAACCTTTGTAAAGGAAATGGGTTTTCACAAGTTTAAAGAATAAAACATTGATTCTATCAATAAGCAAGGTCACAGATGGCAGGCAATGAGAGGGACATCACGCCCCTGACCCCATGGTTTGCTGAGGGAGAGTAGAGATAGAGCCCAGCGGGCAAGGCTGGCATGGGAAAGGTTATCCAGGACATAGTACTACAAACCAAGTCAGGATGGTCTCCCCTGATTTGTAGAATCTAACTGAATGAAACAATCTTTATGGACTAACGTTTGAGAAATAAGTTTGCACCATGGGGAGCCATAATGGTGTTTGTGTATATGTACTTGGTTTTCTCCAAACAAATCAACTAGACCATCACGAGGATGCCAGAAACATCCTGTAAACCACACACATATTGAGGTGCCACTGCTCATGGTTTGAATGTCCAGCAACAGGTGGCACAGAGGCCACATGCACGGCCAGAAGCTGTGCGCTAGAGGAATGCGGGTGGCATGAGCCCCTCAGCTTGGTGTGCCGAATCATCCTTAATGTGCTTGCTGCAGTCTGCAGTCTGCAATGTGCTCTGCAGTCTAGAGCACGCTGGCCACGTACTAGATCCATCCAAGCTAAGAGGATGTGACCCTAATCCACCCACAGGTAACACAGGACATAACAAGACCCAGGCCTGGCCCACAGCAGAGCAGAATCCCTGTAGCATTTGAGTTCTTGATGATGGCCATTCTTTCTGGAGTAAGACGGACTCTCAGCTGCTGGGCGTGGTGGTACACACCTGTAATCCCAGCATTCAAGAGGCTGAGGCAGGAGGATCATTGCAACTTTGAGGCCAGCCTGAGCTGCAGAGTGAGCTTGAGGCCAGCCTGAACTGCATAGCAAGACCTTGTCTCAAAAAGAAAAGAAGCAAGAGAGAGAGAGAGAGAGAGAGAGAGAGAGAGAGAGAGAGAGAGAGA